>NW_009953004.1:1757154-1768642 GCF_000747805.2 Chaetura pelagica
AAAAAAAAGAGAGGGGGGGGGGGGGAGGGAAACCAACCCAAACACCTCGATCTGTTCAAAGATACATTTATAAAACTCACTAGTCTTTATGATGAAGCTCATACTTTGTCTTCCTGTTACTAAAATAATACATTGATCCTGCCCTCTTTTTTCCTCCCTCTCATCTGTTTTGTTATGAAAACTTATCTATAATGAAGGTCTCAGGCATTGTATTTTCCAGACACTGTGATACCATAAGTAATATAAAATGGGGTTTTTTTATATTATTTTTGGGGAGGTTGTGCTGTCAATAATAATAATAATTGCATCAAAAAATAATGTGAACTCCCACTGAAGCCTGCATAGTCAATCAGCATAAAGTATTAGCACTTCAGGGACACAAAGGCACTGAGCCTGATAAAAGAGATTGGACTGAGAATTTTGACCTAAGAATATAATAATGTCTTCCAAGATCTCATTATGCCCGTGCCCATTCGAAACCATCTGGGGCCCAGAATAATAAAAGGAGTGGTGTGAATTGATGAACCCATAGATCCAGCCATGCCCCCTTGGATATTGTGTCGGATTAGTAGATTTACTGCTCGTCCAAAACACTGTGGGCAAGATGATGTCTTTACATCTGCACTGCGGATCTCCGGGAGCCAGGAGGAGCTGAGGGCTTGAAGGGCTGACAGCAGCTCCCCTGCTCCAGGCACAAGCTGTTGGCCTCCTGCCACCTTCCCAAAAGTGCAGCTCCTCGGGTGCACGTCCTCCACGGCTGCCCTGGCGGGTCTCCAAGGGGAGGTGCTGCTCAGCAAATCAAAACAAGGGGCTTGGTGAGTCAATAAAATCCAATCAAATTCCCTGCTCCTGCCCCGAACAGGTGGGAGCAGTGTCAGCTGGGGGCAAAGCAGGCACAGTTGGCATGGGGAAGATTGATCTGTCTTCTCCAAGTTGCCTCAGGTGCAGAGCCCAAAGAGAAGCCTGGGCATGTAATTGGGGGTGTCTTCAGCTCGATAAAATAGTCGGATGCAAATCCTTTTCCTGAGGGGCAGCCCTGTGGACTTGTGACCTTTCTTTGAATGGTTTGGAGCCCAGAAATCAATGATTACACTAAATCCATAATGATATTCTTTTCATCTGTGGCAGGGTACTGGCAGTGTGACAGATGTGGGGCCTTGAAAGCACAGAAGCTTCAAAGACCGTTGAGATGCGATAGACACCCTGGACGTGTGGAACACTGAAAATCAGAATTAAAAACAAACAAACAAACAAACAAACAAGACTGCTCTACCAATGCTTTATGTAACCTCTCTCCTTCACGACTTCACTTGTGTGCACACCCACATCTGTGCACACATTTATGCACGTGACTTGAGCCCCTGGATCTTTGAATGGTTTGGAGCCCAGAAATCAATGATTACACTAAATCCATAATGATATTCTTTTCATCTGTGGCAGGGTACTGGCAGTGTGACAGATGTGGGGCCTTGAAAGCACAGAAGCTTCAAAGACCGTTGAGATGCGATAGACACCCTGGACGTGTGGAACACTGAAAATCAGAATTAAAAACAAACAAACAAACAAGACTGCTCTACCAATGCTTTAGGTAACCTCTCTCCTTCACGACTTCACTTGTGTGCACACCCACATCTCTGCACACATTTATGCACGTGACTTGAGCCCCTGGAGCCCCCAGGGAAGAGGAGCGGCTCTAGTGGCTGTAAATCAGAGAGCTTTGGTCAACTAGGAAAGTTAAATGTTTTAGTAGCTGTGTTTTTTTGGCTCAAGAGGCTTCAGAAATTAAGAAAGAGGTAGGCTGGCTCAGGAGATGTGGCTGGAGAGACTGCTGGGGCCTAGGAATGGTGAGTGTGTAGCAGCATCTCGTGCTGCTGCTGGGTAACACAGCTGGGCTGGTTTGCTCTCTTAGAAGATGTTGCTCAAATATCTTTCTGCCTTTAAAGAAGAGCTGTTCTACATTCTGGTTATCTTTGGGGCTGGTGAGCAGGTGGTACAAGAGGAACTACAAGGTCAGTGTGAGAAGAGCTGTTTGCAGTGGTTGGTGAGGGATGTTCAGCCTTAACCCTGTGGTCCCCAGGTAGGAGGGTGCTGGTTCCCACCTGGGAGAAGTGATGTCTGGGAGCCCAGAGCTGCTCCCTGGAGGATACTGGTGTGAGGAGTGTTGTTAACCTCAGTGACAGGCTGGATTTTTTATTTTTATTTCTCTTTTCAAGCAGAAGGAAACCATAAGGGTCTGCTTAGGTACCACGTGGGAGGGGAGGGAGGTGTTTGGGAACACAAGAGAGACAAGGTTTGCAGGGAGGCAGAGCAACCTGTGTGAGATCAGCTGTGCTGGGGACATCAAGGATCCTCACATCTTCCTAACACTTTGTGCTGTGGCTTCTGGCATGGAGAACATCACCTGGCTCTCAGTGCTGCCCTGGCACAGCTTTAATTCCAGAAAGTGACACGTCAGGTCTCAACACCTGGTGTAATGTTTGCTGCCAGGATGTGAGATACATTGGCTTAGGGAGGAGTGGGTTCTTTGCACAGGAAAAACAACAGAAGAGTGACACACACCACTTAAAAAGGCCTCACACCACCTTTTTCTGATGCTCTGCGTGGCTTAGGATATGCATGAAGAGGAAAACCACACATGAAGTTGTTGGGGCATTGACATCACCTGCCAGGGTGAAGCTGCAGCAGGTCTGTGGGCCCAGGTACAGGAGAGTAAAGTCACCTTGGATCTGTAAAAAAGGAATTGTGTTTCCCATTTATCCCAAATTCAAGCTTTATTATTTTTAGCCTTTGCAGGTGGAGAACAAATGCAGTAGCAGGGAAAGGGAAATGATATTCCCAACATTTCTTTGCTATTTTCAGGTATGAATGTAAATAAGTATCACACTGCTCATCATTCCAGAACAGCCGAGGGGCACAACGTGGATATTTCTATTTATTATAACTTCAATAAATAATGACACTATTTAAAGTGAATCCTTTTTGTTTATTAATAACTTTTCCTTTTTAAAACCTTCTGTGTGAATTAGAAAGGTTGGGAGCACAGCTAGAAAGTCCTTTGCCTGAACTGTGCATGCTAATGTGCCAGAAAGCACATGGTAAATGCAATTATTTGCATGTTCCTGGCATTATATGTCATGCAGATATTTGTAACTGCAAATGGAGGATCAGGAAATGAGAGTATGAAGTACATGGGTAAGATAAACTGAAGATTTGTGGTGGTTGCTGCCAGTACAAGAAGCTTTTATAACCATGTGATTCAATCTCACATGAGATTTCTTAGAATTAATAGTGTGGAAATGTCAGTTGAAAAAGATTAGGGGTTTGTCTTTTCTGTAAAATTTGGGACTTTCATGTTATGTTACACTTTGAGTTTCAGTCTAGAGATCTCAGAAATATAAAAGCTCATAAAAATGTAAATTCTCTCCAGTATCACAGGACTTTTTTAGTTTCTAAGGCAAGATGGGGAGGTTTATCTCCTCAGCCTGATCCTGAGATCACAAAGCACTGAGCTCTCACTGATCTGGGAGCCTGAGATGCCTGAATGGGAACTGGAGGAAGTGCTCTCTCTTGGATAAAAAGCCCAAATTTGGAAGAAACATCCCTTAAGAGGATGATTTTTTCATTACTATTGGTTGGTTGGAGCTCCTTGGGTGACTCTAAGCTCGTGTCTCATCAGAGCTGTGTCAACAGGCACAAGCAGCCACGTGCAGGTGGAGCTCCCCCATCCCTGTGTGATTGATGGGCAGCTTTCAAAAATACCCACATTTGGACACACCAGGAACTCCTGAACCTTCTGCTCTCCCCGTGCAGTCCCCACTCTGAGACAAGCCCTTCCCATCATCTTTCTCCTTTGCCATTTTTAAGTAATTTTCCACGTTTCCATTAGTTTCCCCCCTTCCTCACACCACTCCAGTGGTGCTGCTCGTGGGACATGCCAGGCCTTTCTTCTCCTGGTCACCACAGGAGCATCTTCTGGAAAGCAACTCATATAAAGTCAGCCAAATACTTGCAGAGAATGTAAAGATACCTGGGCAGAGCCAGCTACTTGTACCTCTTAGGTCTGCTCTTACAAGGCAGATTAATTGTTGAAGTGATTCACCAGTTGAATATAGATTATAGAGTGTTTTTATCACTTCTGTAGACTCTTGTGAAAGGAGTATCATACCCATCCCTCAAAATATTCAAGTCTTACCTTTCCTGGCTAACACAGGGGGCACCAAGATGAACAAACTAGTTATACATGCATGGAAAGTAGCAGGCTGAAAGTAATTGTGTATTCAGTTTTAATGGAGCTGAATCTCCTGCTGAGATTTCAATATCTGACAGCATTGCTTTCATTGCCCCAAATGCCCAACCTTTTTCTAATGTTTGACCTTGGGTATGATTATATTTCTGTATGTATCTCAAACGATGCAAAATCATTTGCCTGTATCAGTCATCTGGTGCTGACAGTCCTGCTCCAGCTCCTGGCAGAGAAGAACAAGTCTGATGACAGTAACAATAGCTAAAATGAGCCTTGATAGATGTTGCTCCCCTTTCAATAAATATAGAAAGCATCTCTATAATGTTATTTTGTTAACTGATAAACAAGAGCATGAAGGCATTCACTTTTCACTCTCTTGCATGCCATTATTTTCTCATTGCCTTACTTAGGGTGTATAAGGAGTGTGGCCTGCAGGAGAGGGCAGGGCTGTTGTGTTTGGTGCTGGTGATTTAGTATCTTTTATATCAATTATACATATTTCTTTTCTTTTAATCCCAGATGAGAACTGGGCAGGTGTAGGACAAGCTTTACCACTGCCTGTTTGTCCCAGCGTGTCCACCTTCAAACCTGGCTCTGTTCTTGTTGTGCTCTCAAGTTTCACATCTTCTGAAGGGTGGTTTTACATCACCCTATGCCTGAGGTCATGATGTTGCTCCAGCTCTTCACAGAAATACAGTTCTGTGTGCTCACCTCTTGGGGTTTCCTCCAGCCAGTCTAACCCTGCACTGTTACCAGCCTTGTGCTACTCACTCTAGAGAAGCTCCTGGGTACAGCACCTCCTGGGCAGGACAGAGGTGGGTGGTGCTTGCTGATGTCTCCAGAGGTTTGGGGATGATACACCAACCATCCCTGGAGGGAGACTATTAACAAGGGCATGGAGCGATAAGTCAAGGACTAATGAATTAAAACTGGAAGAAGGGAGATTTAGATCTTCCCAAACCATTTGGATTCTATGCTTAGGAGGAAATTCTTCACTATGAGTGTGGTAAGACACTGGAACAGGTTTATCTGCCCATGCAAGAGGGTTGTATCTAGATGATCTTTAAGCTCCCTTCCAACCCAAACCATTCTATAAATAGAAAGAAATTCTTTGGTGTGAGGGTGGTGAGAGCCTGGCCCAGGTTGCCCAGGGAAGCTGTGGCTGCCCCATCCCTGGCAGTGTTGAAGGGCAGGTTGGATGGGGCTTGGAGCAGCCTGGGCTGGTGGGAGGTGTCCCTGCCCATGCAGGGGGGTTGGAACTAGATGATCTTTAAGTTCCCTTCCAAACCAAACCGTTCAATGATATTATGGACAACTAAATTACTGGGATTATTGAGAGAAGAAAAAGTTGCATCACACTCCCTGCATCCAGGTGCTGAGGTGGCCACTGGAGAGGGGCTGGGAGGCAGCAGTGCTGGCAGCCTTGGCATGATGAAGAGGGGCTTCCAGACAGATGGGGACAGAGGGATATTTTTTTAAGTGCAACTCCAACAGGCAGACTCAGTGTGATTAATATTCCCAAATTGGTAACAGGAGCATACCCCTAAAGAGAGAAAATTTGATAGTTGCCTCTTTTTTGGGGGGGTGTGTGTAAGCTGGGCCCATTATTTTAATAGTACACCATTAAGGTATTTATCTTAATTTAAAAAAATAATATTTCCCTTGTTGTTTGCAATTGCCCACTAGAAATGAAATCCCTTTCCTGACCAAGTATCCTTTGCAATCCTGCACTGGTTGTTATTGCAGGTTGCCTCGGGAATACTGAGTTACTGGGTTTCAGACTTGCCTCAGAAACACTGAGGGGAGTTTAGCAGGATTGGAAAGCACAGATAAAGAAATACATGAACCATGCAAACAAAAGTAAGTGGGATAAAGAGAGATGTGTTTACTAGAGTGGTGCATTAACACACACACACAAAAAGAAGGGTTCACAGAGAAGGCCCTTGGTCTGATTACAAGACTTGTTAGGGATGCAGAGCACTGACCAAGTTCACTGGAGTCTGAAATCCCAAGGGCAGGTTGGGTTTCTTTCTGTGGAGTCCAGAAAATGATTTAATAATTCATTGGAAACTGTGCAAAACTTTGTCGACTTCACTCCCTCTTCATCAGGTTTTGCCTTTTGCTCAGAGATATGAACCCAGAGTAGGGGAAGCAGAACCAGATGGAGATCTAAACCCCCAGGCTAAGCAGTTTCACACATGTTGAGATGAACACAGAGAATCTGACAATTGGGTTGTGTGAATTTGCAATGGAAAGAGGGCACAGGCAGGCTTGGTGTTAAATCTGCCATTGCTGTACATCAACCTGCCTTAACACAGCCCCTTGGCTTCCCCACATCAAGAAAAAGAGAAATTAAAACAAAAATAGGGATTGGTGTGTAAAAGGGGGAAGAGATTTTGTGCTGTGAGCTCCTGCTAGACAGGAAAGAATGGGCTGTACTGGGCTCTTGGTTAAAAAACCCAACCAACCAACAAAATGAACCCAAATAAGACCTCAACAAATCCCAGAAGGGAGCTGGTGTGTGTCACTCTTGGAGGAGAGAACTGCAGCCAGTTCACTTATTGAAGGCCATCCAAAAAATGAGCTGCTTGATCTTCACTCAGCTGCACCAGGCACAAGGTAGGCTTCAGAGGTGGTGGTGGTTGGTACCCTGCCCAAGGATGCCAGCCCCTCTACCTATGGATTCATTAATTGGTGCATTATCCCAGGAAAAACGTGTTGTTTGAACAGAACTGAAGCATGAGCCATCAAATAGATGCAATGATGAGGTACTCTGACCTCAAAATGAAATGTAAATACAGTGTAAGAGCAAAGCAAGGGACTATGTAAACAGGCTTGGGTTGTATTGGTAAGAAATCAGAATGAAAAAGGCTTCCATCAAAGATTCATTAATTTATGCATTTTACAAAATTGCAAGATCTTGCCTTTAACAGCCTCTGCTTCTGCTTGTAAGAAATTTCCCTGGCAAACTTACATTTGCTTCTCACTCACAAGCATTCGAGTGCTTCATTAGTTATTGTGGCTTGGTTTCTTAACACTAACAACCTCTCCTCCTGAGTATCTCTCATTGTGGCATAAAAATCCTACTCATTTGTGGAAAAGATCATCTTTCCAAAGAGATCAAAATGCTTATGGGACACTCACTCCATTCTTGTGCCTACCTTGGTGGTGACACCTCCTAACATAATAAAGTTATTAAGGTACCAGAAGCATCCACAGAAGTCAAATTGTTCTGCTTTTAGCTCAGTTTTAGATGATTTTCTTCAAGTTTCCTTCTCTCCAGGATGTCAACCTGGCTTCCAGCAAGCAATCAAGTCCATACATTTCTGCAAAATAGATAAAGAAGTCAGTCCATTTGTAATTTCAGCTTGGAAATAACCTTTAAAATAGAAATAAGTCTTTCCTAAAGGTGAAGTTTTTTGCTTTAGGGAGGAAAAATATCTGTCTAGGTGATATCTCAGATAAAAATGTTAATATACTCTGTCTGTAAGTAGCTGTCCAGAAATTGAAACACAATCTGTTGCTTGCGTGTGTGTTTCTTGTGAGAAATGGAAGTTCCTATGCAGAAAGTCAGAACAATATGTACAAGTGGCCCCAATTGTTTTTGATTAACAAGGTTTTCTGCCTGGAAGTCACTTTATCTTCATCCCATTAACTGGACTCAACAGAACAAATGAATCTTAACACATTAGGCTGGAACACACACTCACTGGGTGAATGCAAAGAAAAATCCTCTCTTAACAGCCACAAATCCATCTCAGATACGTGGTGTAGCCTTTCAGCTTCATATTCCCCTTTCAGTCTGTAGGAAGGGAATGCCAACTTCTCCACCTCCCTCCCCTGTGCCCTCACACGAGGCCCTGCCTGTTGTTGGGCTGTACCTTGAAGTCCAGTGGCACCTGGGGTGGGATAGAAAGGGGGTGGTTAGTAGGGCAAGGGAGGTTCTGCTCCCCCTCTGTTCTGCCTTGGGGAGGCCACATCTGGAATGTTGTGTCCAGTTCTGGGCCCCTCAGTTCCAGAAGGACAGGGAAGTGCTGGGAAGAGCCCAGGGCAGAGGCACAGAGATGCTGGAGGGAGGGGAACATCTCCCTGCTGAGGAAAGGCTGAGGGAGCTGGGGCTGTTGGGCTTGGAGAAGAGGAGACTAAGGGGCCACCTCATCCATGGGCACAAATCTGTTCAGGGCAGTGTCAGGAGGCCAGAGCCAGGCTTTGTGCAGTGATGTCCAGTGACAGGACAAGGGGCAGTGGGTGCAAACTGGAGCCCAGGAGGTTCCCTGTGAATGTCAGGAAGAACTTGTTTGCTGTGAGAGTGCCAGAGCCCTGGGCCAGGCTGCCCAGAGAGGCTGTGGAGTCTCCTTCTCTGGAGACATTCCAACCCCCCTGGCCACGTTCCTGTGTGATGTGCTCTGGGTGCCCCTGCTCTGGCAGGGGGGTTGGGCTGGGGGAGCTTTCCAGGTCCCTTCCAACCCCTGGGATTCTGGGCGTGCCATGGTTGGTGACGTGGGAGCCCCGGGGCCACCTCCTCCCTCGTGTGCTAATCCAAACAAACCATCTCCTCCCACATCTTGGTTCTTTTTCCCTCTTGTGCAACTGTCTGTGTGGAATTTTATTTCCCCTTGAATGTCATTTCCAGTTTCACTCTTGGGAAGGCAGGGCCGTGTCATTTCTATCGACGGCGCAAAGGGAGGTGGTTTGGTGGGACATGTGGGGTTCATCACCTGTTATTCCCAGTATCCCACTTCCAGACTGATCCATTATTGTGTTTCTAATCCTATTCCAAATAGACTCCTTTCTAAACTAGGACTAGATGACTGAAATGAAGAAGGAAGAGTGGTGTGAGTATGACTTTGCTCTCGAATTCCATTCCATCCTCACTGTATCTACTCTAGAATGTGCATTTGGATCCAGAGCTATCTGGGGAACTATTACTACATGCACTGGAATTAATCTGGTGCTCTGCATAAGTAAATATGAATATCCAGATAGAGTCTATGGCCGTGTCACCTAAATGAGATTTATTCTTGACCATATAAAACCTGGTGATGAAATTTTCATTTTTTAATTATTTTTGCTTCTCTGAGCAACGTGATACATGACTTTGTGCTGGTCTTAGGAGAACAATAATCACTGGAAAGCAGCAATTAGAGAGGGGACTTATCCAGATTCTGCTGAAAAAGATGCTGCTTAAAAACAGGAAGAAAAAAAATCATGTGCTTAATCAAAATCCAGTGTCTTCACTGGAAACCTAGTAGGAGTGTTTTTTCTGGTTATACTGTAGTATATTATCTAAGCCAGGCAGGCAAGAGAATAAATTTGCACATAATATATGTTTCCTTAGCTTTCATTACCTTGTTACTTAAAAATTGCCCATGAAAGAGGGAACAAGTTGGTAGGAACACTACTGAAATATTCCTAACAGAAAATATATGGAAACAAAACATTCTTCAAATTAAACTCTGCCATTGCTGCTCTGTTCAGCTCCAGTGGGCACACTGAATTGTCCGTTGGGTTGGGTTGTTTATTTTATTTCCAAGTGGATAATTTCTTTAATTAACCAAGACGCAACGAATTTTGAATTGTGGAGGAAAATGGGAAAGTTGGGTAGTTAGGAAAAAAAAAAAAGATGATGTGCTTTCCATTCTTGTTAGGAATTGGGTTTTATTGCACAATTAAAACTTGCAGATGGCAGTTCACCCTAACATGAATCTTGTCCCCAAAAACTGCTTCCCTTGACTGTGGTGACCAGATGGGGTCGAATCATTTTTGAATATTAGTAAAATTCCAATGAATACACCTGTAAAAAATTCTTGCTCATGTGTTACCTCTTCACAATTGGATAGTGATGCTTTTCCTTTTTTTTTGGTCATTGCTTTTCATCTGGGAATGTTTAATGTCAAGAAATTCCAAACCCCTTTGTGCATATCCAATCTTTTACATTTAAATCAGAGCCAGCCTCTACAAAGTTCTTTTTTCTTTTTTTCCCCCCAGAAAAATCCATCTAAACTTTATTCTGTAGTTTTAATCAGGAATTGTACCCAGGAATTGTAGTCATGCAATTGTACATTTAATTGCATGTTTGATCCTGTTTATCTGCATAATTCAAATCAGCCCTGAAAATAAACATAGTAACAGGTTTTAAATGTACTTTCTGATAATCAGCACAAACTGTTGCTTGAACCTGTTCAATACTATGACAATGACAGACAGAATTCAATGACCCTCAATAGCAACAGATCCAATCTCATTGTATAAAATCACAACATGGTTGTGTTGTCTTCAGTTATGACTTTGGTGGACTGCAATGTGGCAAGTTTTTCTTTCAGAAAATATCATCTTTATTGACACTGAGACCATAGAGGATCTAAATTGTGCAGCCCAAGTTTCTGTGATGAAAAGAAAACCCAAAGACCACATCGAGGAGCAAGTAGTTAAATCCTAGTGTTTCCTTGGTGAGGATGGAACTTTGGCTTTATGGAAATTTCTTTGATGGGGCAGAGTCTTTGGTAGCTCACATGGAGACTTGGTGGCTCAGTTTCATCTCCAGCACTGTTAGGGAAACAGGTCATGGCAGAGCAGATGGCCCTGGAAGTCTCTGGGTGGCTGTTGGTGAGACATATTCCATGGGATCCAGCAACTCCAGGTGATTCCTAGACTAACATTGGCAGCATGTCATCCAAATGGATATTTGGTGCTCAAAAAAAGCCAAAGTCACTTAAGGATGCCAAGTTCCCTTGGCTGTTGGGGGAACTCATGTTGATAACTAAGATGGTGGCAGTTCCTGACCAGGAAAGCCAACGTTCCCATCTTCTCTCCTCCCTCTCTTGGTTGGAGCTCCCTGCTCCAGAGAAGGTGGAACATATTGCCATTTTGGTGTGCTGCAGGGTGTCTGGTGGGGTAACACTGCTGAAAGGGGGAAGAGCACCTAACTTTCACGTTTGCTCATCATCAAAAGTCTTTGGTTAGGTCCTAGTTAACATGCAAATGAGTAGAGTGGGGTCCAGAAGGGGTTGCTGCTGGGTGTTGGCCAGACCTGGCCAGGTCTTGGTACCTTAGAGATTTGACAGATTTCTGGTTAGACATGTGATTCTTGCATTATTATCCCTCAAAAAACCCACCCCAAAGCAACCAAAACCAAATAAAATGTCATTTTTTGCATCTTTGGGAAAGGTATTTTGGTAAACATGAAGAAAATTCCCAATAGCTTCCATCAGGCTGGATGGGTAAAAAAACCTTCAAAGAATGTCC
>NW_009953004.1:1768695-1779570 GCF_000747805.2 Chaetura pelagica
AAACCCCAAACAACAACCCAACCCAACAGTTCTCCTGAACATTGAGATTCCCAGTACATGTAGATGTTGAGGGCTTTGGGTTTGTTTGCCCACATCTTGCAGTGCAGCCAATGATTGTCTAAACCTTCATTATTACCAGCAGGTTAGAAACACGGGGCTTGTTTATTAATCAATAATTCTGGACCTATTCTGTGAAGGTAGCAAGGACACTGAGGACATTCAGCATCTCTAAGGGTGACGTGAGCAGGAAGTGTAGGTGGCAGGAAACCCCATTTCTGCTCAGGTGAACCCAGGGAGAAAAAAGACATGCACAATATTTAGCATCCCTTGGGTTTCCACACAAACACAGAGCCATGGAGAGGAGAGTCCAGTATCTGGAGTCATTTCCAGCTCTGATGAGAGAAAAATCAAGATACAAATACTTCCTTAGTGGCAAAACCCACTGAAAATATTCATCTGGAGCATCACTTAAAATTTCAGTGCCATTCATCTGAGGGAATAAGAACTGCATGCTGACTTTAAGGGGTTGCTTTTGTTGTTTCCTTAAACTTGGGTTCCCCAAAACCATGTCTTAGAGAAATGTGTATTTTGGTTGTGGTTTTTTTCAAGGGCTTGGAGGTGTCCTGTTGTGGTCTGTGATCAGTCCTGGGCTGATGCTGGTTTCTCTGCTGCCTTCCCCTTCTCAGGCAGGGGTTGCCAGGATGAAGGGTGCAGTGTTATAGCCATAAATGCTGTGGCCTAGAACTGCCTGCCTGAAGTGGTAGGGGAATCACCCAACTAACTACAAGTTTTCTGGGTTGAACCCATGTAATCCATGCCTATGTGTGTGCTCCTCTTTTCATGGCAGGGAAACACAGGGATGCTGAGAAAGCATAGAATCCCAGACTGGGTTGGAAGGGACCTTAAAGATGATCTAGTCCCACCCTCCTGCATGGGCAGGGACACCTCCCACCAGCCCAGGCTGCTCCAAGCCCCATCCAACCTGCCCTTCAACACTGCCAGGGATGGGGCAGCCACAGCTTCCCTGGGCAACCTGGGCCAGGCTCTCACCACCCTCACACCAAAGAATTTCCTCCTCATGTCCAACCTCAATCTCCCTCTTCCAGTTTAGAGCCACCACCCCTTGTCCTCTCACTCCCTGCCCTTGTCCAAAGTCTTTCCCCTTCTTTCCTGAATGCAGGGCTGTTGTCCCAGCCAGGGGTGCTGTCCCAGCCTTGCCTCTACCCTCCACACTGTCTCTGGACCCAGCCAAGGGCTCCTTTGCCTCCTCAGAAAGTCTCTCTCCTACCTGGGCAGTTTCCCCTCCCCTCCTGCAGCAGTGCTGGGGGGTCAGGCACACAAAGGTGCCGTCCCCTGATTGCAGCAAACACTGCCATGTGTTGTATGTTTGATGAATTAAAAGGATGCTGCCAACTTAATTACACTGTAACCCTTCAATAAAGGAAGGGCAGAGCTGATTAACTAGTGAATAATTGGGGGCTGATTGATGGCTTTCTCCCTCACTGCTAAAGGCTGTATATATAATTATTTTGCCCGTGGGCCTAATTTTGCCACTGTTAGCTTCCACTTTTGTCATCAGCTGTAATTTATGGATGGGGCCTGCAGCCTTAAAAAAGGCTGGAAAATGAAATAGCCCCAAATCCCTAGATATGTCACCTGGAAATGGCCAGCAGGCAGCCTTTAACGTCAACATTTGCAGCCATTTAGCAGCATTAACACCTCATGCTTAGCCCGAAAATAATATTATCATTTGTCAACAACTATCATCATATAGATTTTTTTTGCCTGACACATAATAATGTTGCATCACTCACACCCGTGATTTAATATATGTTTGAAATGCAAGATCAATTTATTGTAGCTGAAGAGAAAATTCTTCTAGGAATACACTTAAAGAGGAGGGGGGGAAAAGAGAGGAAGAGAAGGAAGAGCCACGTCCCTTCCTTGCTTTGGCAGGTTGGTTATAGATTTACTAGTTCAGTCTCTAATGAACCCCCAAAACCACTGCAAACTAAAATGGTTTGTGAAACTTAGTTTAATAAGAAAGCAAAGATCAAATTTTCTTTTCACTTGGAAAGATGCAGCAGCAGCTTCCAAGCAAATACAGTTAATAAACTAGCAAACTTTTCTTCACTGTACTTAAAAAAAACCTTGTGGGACAATTTTCCCTCTCCTGTCAATCAGCAGCCCCTGTAGCTGTGAGTGTTTGTGCAGGGTATAAATCTGGCCCTTTGTATTTTAAATGGAAATAAGATTTCTTCCCCCCCCTTTTTTTTTTTCCAAAGAGACAAAAGCCAATCATTAGTGCTGCACAGGAACAGCACAAGCCAATCTGTTTTGCAGGGTGGAATTGCTTCAGTGGCAAAGGAGGGAGATGCCTCCCAAAAGAAAGCTTATTTTGGGAAAATACAACATTCTGATGAGAGCTGCTTGGTTTATAGGCCACAAAAATATTTTATTTTCAAGAAGGTAATAACAACTTAGATCCTTTCATATTTTTTTGGGAACCCATATTTAAAAGATGCAGAGAGGAGGCTTCTAATTTCTAAGCTAAAATAGACAAATCCTCTCTCTATTTTCCTTTGTTGTTTTGTCCTCACTGAGCTCTCCCTTGCCTATGAATCACAGAAAGATTTGAAGAACCTTTCAGTCAAAGCTCAGTTGTGTGCCAGTGGGCACTGGCCAGGGGAGAAAAAAAAAAAGAGAGAGAGAGAAAAAGATTGATATTTGCCCTCTCTTCTTATCTGCACTTGATTTATAAGTCAGTGCGAGTATGCAAGAGAAATAAAGGCAAAGACCTTGATGCCTCCCTGTGGAGAATATGCACCATTTGGATTGAAGGCATGAAAGAGGAGAAATTAATGGTAAGCTGTTCATCTGTCACTACTGCCAGCCTGATGGTTTTGCAGAGAAGGAGAGGACTAGATGACATGCCCTCCAGTCAAGGGCACGGCTGCCCGCTGTTCTCATATTATAAACACAGTGCTTTGGGTTTCCAAGGGATTTAAATTTAAATTATACTGTACTTTGGATGGGCAAATCTTTACACAAGTTTATTTCCTTCAAGTATTAACATGTAGGATTTTGCTGGCTTTCTGTGGGAGAAAAAGAAAAATGAAGTCCCCCTACTTGATAAAAAAGAATGGGTAGCAGGATCTTAAAGTGTCTCTGTGTTTTTAAAGCACTGTGTTGTGGTGTAATGAGATTGAAATTTATATATGCATTGAAGGTTTAGGCATATGCATAAACAGATAAGCTTGAGTTATTCTACTTTCTGGCACATAGAAAAAGATTTGGAAGTTCAGAAGAGGAGTGGAAGGGGTTTTTTTCCAGTTAAAATGGTGTCACTGCTATTAATGACAGGGTTAGGAACACATCTGGAGGAGAAAACCTGACACAGAACTTTCATGTTGTGCTAAAAGATGACAAAAATGTGCTTCTTGTTACATCAGTTCTTTTCAGTGCTGAGCACTCGTGTCCCCTCTTGCTGCCAGGGGAAGATTTTTGTGCAGTGCCTGAGCACGAGGGATCACCAGACTGCTCGACTCCTCCAGGTGCTTCTGCACCCTGAGGAAGAAAAAATGGCTTTGGAACAATTTTTGGTGCCTGGCATGGTTTGGATCAATGCAGACAGGCATGAGAATTAGCTTGGAGTGGGCACAAGTTCAGGGTTTGGATTTATGGTGTTACAGCCTCCAGGTATTTAAAGCTGAGACCCAGCTGAGAATGGTCCCTGAGACCCAGGGAATTTCTGTTTTCCATTTAAAGACAAAACAAACAAACAAGAAAACACAAAGAAAAGCAAGTTGCTAGTCCACTGATTTCAAATGACCTTGAGTTTTATAAAGTTGAAGCCAAAAAAACAAACAAAAAAGACTCAGTCACTTTGGTTAAAATCTGAGTTTGGAGCTACTTCCATTATTTCCTGGGGCTTAAGTCCTGGTTCCTGAAATCCTGGTTTAGGCAATAGATTTCAAGAAAATAATTGTGCTCAAGTAAACTGGTGCCTGCTCCTACCACAGCAACTTAATGACTCGCACATCACTTCTGCAAGAACTGGGCATCTTCCACAAACCCAACAAACATCAATCAGTCAGTGGAGAGGAGCTGGAGGTTGGTCAAGGTATGAGATAATCCTCCAGGATCACCCTTCATGAATGGGTTCCTAGCCCTGACAAGCATCAAGGCATTCACAGTCCTAATCAAAACCAGTTGGCTAGAGATGTCCTACAGGCACCAAGATGAGAACAATTCACCTTCAAAAATGTTCAGTTTCTCTTCTTTCCCAGCTCCTGAAGAGTGATTACTCCTCTGCAGTGGTTACAGGCTCCACATCTGCAAGGGCTGCCCAGTGCTCCATGTTTTAACTTCCTGCTTGAAATTGCCCAGAGTTTTGGCAGGCTTCAAATACAGGAGGTGATATTTTCTGTGCCAGCTGTGCTTCAAGCCTTTTGTAAGAACTTTCTGATAAAATAAAGAAGGCTGTTGTTTTGCTGCTGTTCTGGTTTATTTTTTTTTTAAAAAAAAAAAAGACAGTGTGGGAAAGTATTTTACTTCACCAACCTCAAAATAGTGATAATTTTCCCAGCAGCTCCAGTTCCTCCAGGCTTTGGAGCAGGTAGTGAGTGACTTGGGTGGGGGTTTTTGCTTTTTTTGGTGTTTGTTCTTGTCAAAACCCCTCTGTGCCTTCATTTATGCATGTTACAGATCTGTTTGCACTTGCTGGGTCCATCTGCACTGAGGCTGACCCATCTCCTCCCCATTCTGTGCCCACCAGGGATGCTGCAGCCACCCAGAGCAGCTCTTCTTGCCACTGCTGGGTGCCACCAAACCTACTATTCATGTTTTCTGTGCTGAATGTTTGTGCAGACACTGACAAACTGTGTGTTTTCCACCTCTCTAGTGATGGGCAAAAAGGTTTCTGCTGGCACAGGGGGTGGCACAACAAGTCTAGAGGTCCCAGTTTTGCTGGTGGAGTGAAGGAAGGTGTGTGGTCCTGAAGGTGAAACACTTGTCAGTCTTAGCTTGTTGAAGAAATTACATAGAAAAGGCAGCCAAGGAATACAAAGGTTGTAAACTTCAGCACTGAACAGCAAGAAAATGTTACTGCAGTTGTGTTTAGTTGTGTACTTTTATATGCACACACACTCCATGTTGGCTTTTCTTCTGTGGTGTGAACCAAGAGCTGCCCAAAGTGTCTCTCCTCCTCCTTCAGTAACTCTGGTTTCCTCCTTGTTGTCTCCTGATCTGTTAGTTTCCAATCATCATCCCAGCTCTGAGCTCTTCCTTATGGATTTTTCCTCTGATACTCCTACGATGGCTTCTTACAATGAACTCATCTTTGCCACTTGTGTGAGCAGGAGCACAGAAGTCACCATGGAAGGGTTGTCTCCATGTTACACACCAGCAAACAGGCACTGAGATGAAAGGTATTTCCACAGCACCAATGAATGAAGGTGCTGAGATGCCCCAGGTTTGCATTTTTAACAGTCATTATCTCAAATAACTCCACAGTGAACAGGTGCTGCTGCCAGGACAGGTTCTTTTAAGTGACTTTTTTCCCCTCAAGAGTAGAACAGCTGCTGTGCTGGGCTTTGGTCCCCAATGCTCTATGTGTATGGTCACCACCAGAGCTGCAAGTTCATCACTGGTGATGGGATTTACATTGCAGCACTTAAACATGGTCTTCAACACAGCTTTTTATCTTACTGGCTTCTTTCACCATGTACCCACCAACTCCAGACAGCAGGAGAATAAAATCCTGATTTATTCCCAGGCTCAGTCATTCACGGGCACTTATGGGACTTTTTCTGGGGTTGGGGGGGAATATAAAAATGCCTTCTGTGAGCAAGTAATTAACAGCTACATCATAAGGAAGACAGGCAGGGGCCAAATTAAAGCTGCAGAGGGACCTTTAATTCCAGCATTTCCTAGTTATGGAGTGCTTCAGTATGTGGGATTAGTAAGTTTAACTTAGTTTGTAATATGAGCATGAAAAGGAAAGGCTGGGATCTCCACGGCACCTGTGCTCTGAGTTTGGAATACTTGCATCCCGAAGACCTGAGAGCACCTTCCAGTGCCTGAAGGGGCTACAGAGAAGCTGAAGGGGGGGACTTTTGACAAGGGCATGGAGTGATGAGATGAGGGAGAACAGTTTCAAACTGGAGGAGGGAAGATTGAGGTGAGACATGAGGAGGAAATTCTTTGGTGTGAGGGTGGTGAGAGCCTGGCCCAGGTTGCCCAGGGAAGCTGTGGCTGCCCCATCCCTGGGGGTGTTGAAGGGCAGGTTGGATGGGGCTTGGAGCAGCCTGGGCTGGTGGGAGGTGTCCCTGCTGGATTGGAACTGAATGGTCTTGAAGGTCCCTTCCAACACAAACCACTCTGGGATTCTATGATTCCTTCTAGATGCTGCAAGTCTGAGGATGTTCCTGCTCTGATGGGCTTTGCTGTGGCAGCAGGTGAGGGCCAGGAGGGCTCCTGCTGCTCTTTGGTTGACACCATCATCTGAAGGTGCAAGGACAGGGAAAGCACAGGAAGAGTTTATATCAGGAAGAACTTGTTTGCTGTGAGAGTGCCAGAGCCCTGGGCCAGGCTGCCCAGAGAGGCTGTGGAGTCTCCTTCTCTGGAGACATTCCAACCCCCCTGGCCACGTTCCTGTGTGATGTGCTCTGGGTGCCCCTGCTCTGGCAGGGGGGTTGGGCTGGGGGAGCTTTCCAGGTCCCTTCCAACCCCTCAGATTCTGTCATTCTGTAAAGAGAGGGAACCTGTGAAGGAAAACTGCTTCAAGTCCAACTGCACGGGGAGGTGGTGCAGGGCTCCAGAGTGGGGCCGCTCTGCTGGCACGGGCTCAGCTCCTTGCTGATGGGTGGAAGCCAGGCTGGGTTAGGGTGGCAGCAGCCCTGACGTCTTGTCAGTTTGGGGTTTTGCACCCTTTTTAAATAATTCCTAAATAAAGGAATACATTTATTTTGTTCCTTTCCTTTTAACTCTTCTTATTTTGCAACCAGGTTCCTCACCATTGTACTTCCAAAAACACCCCGATCAACAGAAATGAAGTGTCAGCTGAAAGAAAAGTGGAAAAGAAATTTATTTCCTGTCAAACTATGGATAAAAATCCTTCAGTTTCTTCACCTGATGTGACCTAGTGATTAAAGCACTTTCGAATTTTAGGAAGCTCTTTTTGTTTCTCTGGAATGAAAAGATACTTAATCAGAAGTCAAAGTTGTTGGTTTTGTTTTTTCTTTGAGGAAGGAAATAATTTAGTAAGAGAATTTTGAATCCATTTGAATTCTTTGATGGATATTTTCTACAACATCTTCCAATAAACTAACAAAGTATTCTCCCAGCTTCCTAAATGGGGAGGGTTCTCATGTAGAACTCGTTGAGACATGAGACTTTGCTTATCCTTGCAGGACCCCCTGTCACCTCATCTCCTCATAGTGCAACAGAATCCAAGGATTTGCTCTGATTCTGGATGGCCACAAAACCACCCAAAACTCATCATCACTTTTAACTATCTTATACCTAGAAATCCAGCTCTAGATTTGCTAACATAATATTTTCTCTAATTATTTTTCTGTGTCTGGACTCTATTACTTAGTGTTCAGCTGCTTATTTTAATCCTTTTTTTTTTTTTTTCCTGGGCACTTGATTAAAACTTAGGAAATAAATGCATTTTTTTTGTTTTATCTCTGAAATATGATTATAAATGACCTTTGATAAAAAGTTAACAGAGAATATGTCAGGAAGCAGCTCAGAAGGAAAAGATTAAAAGCAGACAGTCTAGAGAGGTGTTTAATTTCAATTTTCTTTGTGGGAGAAGAAAGCTTTTATTCATTTTTTTTTTTTTTCCTGGGCACTTGATTAAAACTTAGGAAATAAATGCATTTTTTTTGTTTTATCTCTGAAATATGATTATAAATGACCTTTGATAAAAAGTTAACAGAGAATATGTCAGGAAGCAGCTCAGAAGGAAAAGATTAAAAGCAGACAGTCTAGAGAGGTGTTTAATTTCAATTTTCTTTGTGGGAGAAGAAATCTGTAGATTTTTCAAGCCATCATGCCATAGTTACTTTTATCAGTAGGGCTCTTTTGTTTTGCTCTGCCACCTAATTCTTTTGATGACAATGAGTCCACAGTTTTCCAATGACTGATTTCGATTTGCATGTTATTGTCAGCCTTTTATAGTTTATCATCTCTCCACTTTGGTTTTTATGCAGATCCTCACATCAGAAGGCAAGGGCAGCCTGAGCTAAACAGCTGGCTGGATTTGCATGAGAATGGGCTGCCCTTTTTCAGTTGTTTGTTCTTGGGAAATTACAGGAGGTGAGTATCTGCCTCAAATTTCCCAAACAAATACAGATAAAACTTCACAGATATTAAAGTGTGGAGCATTAAACTGTATCATTTTACATATAAAAAGAAAAGGATTAAATAGAATTAGTCTGTTGAGCTGACTGAGGAGAAACAATGTGAGTGACGGGCTGAAAACTAAAGATACAAAAGAGCTGCAGTATCTTCTAGAGATGTTTCTTTTTGTCTCCAAATATTTTCCTTGCCCACGTTTGAAGGATAAACTCCAATATAAATATTTCCTTTATGAGTTTAATATCTTTTTGCTGGGAAGAAGAGAACCACAAGCTGTTTCAAGTCATTATATGTTTGATGGCATTCGTGTATTTTGTGTACATATTTGATATACATGGTGCTTGACAGAAACCCCAGAGCAGGGGATATTCTTTACAGCTTGGACTGGCCAAGGTGTAAATATGACCAAGGCAGATGACATTAAGAATCCTGTATTATTTCCAAGAGGCAAAATCTGTTGGGTGAGGGCAGGTCTTTTATTAGCCTGGCTGGTAGAGATGGGAAAAATGAACAAGCTTTGGGGCACGAGAGAGCTTGAGAGTTGACAGATCCGAGCTTTATAGATTGGAACAGGGAGGTATCAAAATAACACATGGCACGACTTGGAGTTGTCAACAGACTTATAAATTATTTAGAGCATGTGTGCCCTTGTGTGCCTGCAGCTTGTCCGTCTCTTTCCACTTCAGCTGCTTGAGCTTATAAAAGACATAACAGCTCCCTGCAAACCTCCCCTCTCCTCTGTCTTTAGACCATCTCAGACAGAAGAGCACGAGCAGAACTTGTAGTTTAAACGAAGGTTTGGGTTTTATGATGTCTGGCTGTAGTGTGGGCTTGAGCTATTTTATATGTAGAATCTCCTGCTTTCAGCTTCCAGGAGGAGCTTGGATTAACAGTGACTTTATACACTTGCAGAGTGAAACATCTGGGGCAAAGAGCTCTGAATTTCCTCGAAGAGGAATAATCTAAGTTCATTCTTTTTTCTGGTATTGTTGGAATTAGGTAGATACAGTCACAGCCAGACTCTGCTGGGAGAGCAGCAGTGTCCCCAGGGAAGAGCACAGAGCCACTGGCAGCCAGGAGCCCAGGCAGAAGGAAAAAAATAGCCTTTTAAATTATGTGAAATTATTTATTTTATTATTATTTCATTATTATTTATTATTTTATTATTAATTATTATTTTAATTATATTTTTTTTATTCAGACTTCTTCCATGATCCTTCCTGAGCACACACAGGAAAGTCTGGAGAATGCTTGACATTCTTCTTCTTTTAAAAGCAGCAAAACCCTGCATAGCTTTCATTACACCTCTGCATGGAAACTTATTAGTGCAAAGGGTTCTAAATAATTCATAAGCTTGTTGACGTCTCCAGGCTTTGCTTTGTGGTGATGTGAAACCTCGTCACTCAAACCCATCCAGCCTCTACCTGCCAGGCAGGAGGTGTTGACACAGTGGCTGGAAAGCCCTGTATGGTCAGTGGGAAAGGCAGCACCTATGGATTGTCACTGTTGGGAATGTTGGGTCTTTTTCAGGGCTGTAGGAGATGCAGAACACTCCCCCCCACCCCCCCAGGGGGGGGTTTTAATAGATAAAATAGACTTGATGTTGCAGGGCAGCCTTGCTGTAGTTCAAGAGGCAGCAGCAGCAGAAGACAGCTAGTACCAGGTAAGTGCAGAAGGTCCTAAATCCACCTCCTGCAAAGCTGAAATGATGGTTCCGTGGATGCTGGGACTCAAGAGATGACAGAATTGCAAACACAATTACAAATATTCAGAGAGTGCTCCATCAGATGGGGCAGGAGCCTTTCTGGGAGCCAACTGGCTGCTGCTGGGAACTGGAAGGTTTGGGGACAACTGAGAACACCATCAGATTCTGGGAAGCTGTTTGTAATGGACATCATGCCTGGTGGGACTGGGCTGGCCTTGCCTCTAGTCCTTTTCCTGTTTTCAGCTATTTAAATAACTTAATATTTTGATTTTAGAATGTCCTGTAGGGGATTCCTCCTACTTTTCTCCTCTCCCAGCAAATCTGAAGCCACTGTTGCAAGATTGCACGAGCTGAGGACTCACCAGGCTTATTTCTAATCTGTAATTCAAGCCCCTGTCTGAAGGTAAGAAAATGGTGTGGTTTTGTTTGGAAAGTGACAACATCTGATGGTCTAGGAACCAGGAAAGGATAAAACAGTTATGTCCTTGGGTTTTTCAGGAAAGAATATCAGGGCCCAGTGGTTGCTGTCATTTGCACCTCACAAGGGTTTTATGGAGTGTCATGCACCTTGTGTGTGGTTGTACCTGTGTGTGTGGTTGTACCTGTGCTCAGAGCTCCCAAAGTACCTGCTAAACTCCTCCAGAAAGCATCATTACAAAGTCCTGCCTGTCCCAGTCACTAGAGCTTCAGAAACCTGTCGTGCCCAAACCAGAAACTACACAAAACCTCTTGCAATTCAGGATTTCTAGAGGTGTGATGGAAGTACAAATGATTTATTTTTTTTTGCTAGATGACTTATTTCC
>NW_009953004.1:1779587-1781216 GCF_000747805.2 Chaetura pelagica
CCTGCTGATTCTATTTTGCCACATTGGTTTTTTTGACTTCTTCCTAAAAATGCTGCCTTTCCAAATTCTTTGCTAAATATCACATGTAGACATCAGAAGTTGTGTTGGCATTTTTGAGAGTTTTCCAAGGTTTTGCTGTTGTTACACTTGCAGAAACCATAGCCCTCCCATAGCTGTGAATCACTTGAATTGCAGGCATCCAGCCTGACAGCTACTCAAATGGCTTAGATGTTACAATACATACAAATAATGCAGAAAACAAGATATTTTGGCTTTGGAACCTAACCTGGAAATGGGTTGCTGGAGGAAATGGAGTCTTGGAGTTGCTTTTCATTTGAATGAAAAGGAACAAACCCTCTCAGATCTGGCTAAGCTTAGCACTTTGATTTTGGAGGGGTTGTAATCTGGGCTCACAAGAGGTTCCCTTCAGTGCTTGGATCTGTTTAAATGAGCTTTTCCTGCTATTACTGTTTTAATCAAACTGGACTGCTGTGCTCAAGCACAAATCAACAACAGGCTGGAGAGGATGGAGAGCCAGCTCACCAGAGCTAGCTGTGATTTTTTCCTCTGGATTGCTTCTTTTTTACCAACTGTTGGTGAATAAATATTGTGGCTGCAGTGTGATAAAGAGGAATGGGGTGTAAGTGTGAAGGGTTAGGTCTCCATCTGACACCAAGTGCTTTTTTGACCCAGGTGACTTTACCCTCGGGGAGGATCAGATACAATTTGTGGGTCTACATTTTGCTGAAAATATTGTTCAGTTTCTAATTTTTAAAAGCATTTTTACATCAGCTTTGTAATGTGGCTTCTTGTATAAATCCATGGCTGTAAACCATGGTGAAGTAGCACTGCTGTGCTTCCAGAGCTTGGTAATCTGGGGAATCAGCAATTCTTTCATCACAAAACAAGGCAAAAACCCCAGTCCTGCCACCCAGCCACCCATGGGAGGACCATGGCACTCAGCAGCCACTCTCATTGGAAAAGATTGGTGGGGTTTGGTCAATCCCCATTCCTGGAGGAAAACCTCAATTCACCTTTTATCCTTTTTCTTGGTGTTTTCTTTGCCCAGGTTGCCCAGGGAAGCTGTGGCTGCCCCATCCCTGGCAGTGTTGAAGGGCAGGTTGGATGGGGCTTGGAGCAGCCTGGGCTGGTGGGAGGTGTCCCTGCCCATGCAGGGGGTTGTTTCTAAATTATCTTTAAAGTCCCTTCCAACCCAAACCTTTCCATGATGCCATGATATAATTCTATGACTGGTTGTCTCCTGTGACTGTTGACCTAAGCAGAGTGTCAGGACTCTTCTGAGCTCATCACCTTCATCTTTTCCTCTGGTTGTTGGTTGGGCTGACAATATTTCCAGCCTCCCCCATGCAGCAGGTAGATGATGTAGATGGAGGATTGTGGACCCCTCAAAAGGAATAGCTAGAGAGTAGAATAATTAGGATTACTCATGCAAAAAAAAAAGTCTATCATTAGGGTTTGTTATGGTGTGGTCACTTCCAATTCCCACCTGTATTCTGGATGTACAAATGCAGCTCATGCAAGATAGTTTTTCCCATTATTTTCCCAAAATAATAGCTATTTCCATCACCCTGGGCTTCTAAACCATTGGAATAATTGCATTTGTTTTGG
>NW_009953004.1:1781253-1787414 GCF_000747805.2 Chaetura pelagica
AAGAGTGTTCTGTTTTTCAAGCCTTGCACAACACTGAAGGGATATTGAGAACATCTTCGTGTGTTCCTTCAGTTTCCACCAAGAAAAAACCAAATGTGGCTCTTTTATGTCAATGATTTTACATCCCTGTAGGTTTTGTGCTAAGCTCCTGTGCAGAGTCACCGTGTGCTATTGATAATGTGGAACTGGACTTGGTGGGTTTTAATGCCTTTTTTTTTTTTTTTTTCATGTTTATACGGAACATTTTGAAGCAGCAATTAAAATAATTAAGGAGGGTGAAGAAGTCTTTAGCATGCAACAAAGATTTCTGCAAAATGTTAATTTCTGTCAAATAAGTGAATATATGCACAGATGCCTCCTGACAGAGGCTGTGATTTCTGAGTGCTTTGCATGCCAAATAACTTGTTTACCCCCTCAATGTTTGCCAAGTTTACTGTCAATTTACAAATAATTTCCATTTTGCTGTTTATTCTGCTGCCTTTTGATGGATATGTCTTCCAGACTTTTATCTTGCATGTAGACAAACTAATTAATATTTTCCCTTCAGGCAAATATTTTTTTCTTAGATCTAAATGTGGGTTAGATTCTTCTTCGTTTCCATATGCTTTGTTCTGTCAATCATTTCTCTTCTATGTTACTAAAAATGTACCTTTGTGGATGTCATCTCTCATGTTTTACAGATTTATTTCACCTACATCTATATGGGGATGTGTGTATGTGGAGAGACATATTTGTTATATATGTGTTCATATGTGTTTAGGCAGAGAGAGTGAAAATACTTCGTGTTAAGGTTTGGGTTTTAAGGCTAAAGGAAAATCCACTTTGTCTTGCCTGTTGCTGCCATTTCCCAGGCTTGACCTCACTTGTTTGTGGTTCCTGCTGCCCATATGGCACAAGCAACACTGAGTACGTCTCTTCTGCAGTGTCAGCCCTGGTTCCTGCACGTCTTTTTGACCTAGTCCAGCCCTCCCAACAACGTATAAAACACCCAGTATCTCCCATTTCCCCCCTCCTGCTCTTGTCCCAACACAGGTTGCAGCGGGTCACCCTCTGGAGATGAGCAGGAGGGGTGGATGGTTGGACTCAATGATTTTAAAGGTCTTCTCCAACCAGAATGATTCTTTCTGGGATTTGGTGAGTGGTTCTGAGCTGTTGTGGCCCTTTGGGAGGGCTGCTTCCTCCTGGGATGCTCTGGCCAAGCTCTGCTGACCTTGGAGCCAAAAACTCCTCCCTGTGCATCACCGCAACACCTTTCATCGGCATCCAGGTATGTTTAAAGATCTCCCATGGCTAAATATTGTCACCTACAAGGAACAAGGAGCTTCCAAGGAGTACTGGAAGACACAATGTGGGAT
The DNA here is from genome assembly GCF_000747805.2 of Chaetura pelagica. Classification (NCBI taxonomy): domain Eukaryota; kingdom Metazoa; phylum Chordata; class Aves; order Apodiformes; family Apodidae; genus Chaetura; species Chaetura pelagica. Next base: position 1,782,609 of record NW_009953004.1, read on the forward strand.
AAAAAGAAAATGATCTTATGGGAAGGCAGCATGTTAGCCACGTTCTGCTGAGAAAAACCCAGGTGGCAACTGAGCACGCAGATATTGCCAACAGATTCTTGCAACTTCCCAGTCGTAAAAATATCTCTGCAAAAAAAAAAAATCCTCCCCATGACTCTGTTTACAGAATGCTTGGTATTTCCTATATCTGGAACTATTCTGGTTGGAGCTCCATATGTCGCAGCCAGTCTGACAAGCCTGCTTCTGAGCTGTTTGCAGGTTGCAGTCTGTCTGCAGGGCTGGGTGCTGATGCCTGCAGGTTTTCCGGCCCCGCATTATGGGCACGATGATCTTGTTCACTTTGCAGGCAGAGCAAAACAGAGCTGGGATGTAGCAGGGTTGGAAGAAACTTCCTAATTATGCCAAGAAAGGAACAACAATCTCAGCCAGAACCCCAGGTTTTTTTATTGCTGGTTCTGTTTCAAATGTATCTCTATAATTTTCTGTCTTGCTGCTTTTGTTTATATCGTCGTAGTCAGTGGGACCGGGAGATTGAAAACCAAAATACATTATCTTCACACATCCTCCAAACCTGTCGAGAAAGGAGGAGAAATTAAACAAGGACAAAAAACTCCCAGTGAAGTGAAGCTGTTTCCTTTGAGCTGCCTTATTAACCAGTCAAGTGCTTGACTGCCACTGTCAGCTCGATTTCTGTACAGGAAGAGCAGCGTTTTGAAAAATACAAATTCACCGCCTGCACAAGTTAATGAGGCCCTTCAGCAGTGTTCATTGATAGTGTAAATTCATCATCATACTGTGCTGCAACCCACAAATGGGATGTGCATCCAGGAAATCATCCACTATGAGGAATTCACCAGGCATGAGAAGAAAAAGAAGCCATTGAGAAGCAGAAGCTCATCTCAACCGCTCGGTGCTGACGGGTGTGCAGCACATTAGGAACACCCGATAGTGCCACCATGATCACTTATTAAGGTGAAGTGAGGTAGCTCATCAAGCATATTTGCCTTCCTTTTGTTCATGTTTTATGGGCTTTCAGCTGCCTCCCTTGCATTAGCCAGTGTCAGGGTAGATAACGTTCGCTGCCAAAGAGCTGCCACCAACAGAAAGGGACAAACCTCTCCAAATATGTTCCTTTGCTGCTCACACACAAATGCATTGAATTGATTTTCAGCTGCATATGCAAGGGATGGTTTTACAGACACCAAATTATCTTCAGGGCTAGATGGTACAACAGGAATGGACAGTAATAAAAATTAGCAATGCCCTAGAAAAGATACAGCAAGGTGACCTCCCCATCTTTTAAATAATGATCCAGCAATGCTGTTTTGTTGTCCATGTCTATGAATAAATCTGTGGTGCAATACTCCTGCCCTTATTGAAGTATCAGTCAGAAAAGTCTCCGGGATTGTGAGGCTAATGCTTCAGTGTGATTTGTTTCCATCATCCTGCTTCAGGGAATGAAGAAAAAAACTAATACCTTGCACTGTGGTCATAAAATGGTCAGCATCTTGAAGAGAAGAGGTGTATAAACCTGTTAAAATCTTGAGGACCATGGCCCCTGACATGCAGGACACCACCAAATTATATGAATGAGGTCTACAAAGTCAAGTAGACTGGTATGAAACGTTTTTGAAACACCTGCGTTCATGTCCTGAGGTCTTGGTTCCATATAGATGGAGATCTGAGGAAAGAATACACTAGGTAAATCTCTGAAAAGTGTCTGGAAAAAGAGAATCCCCACCTTGACTCCACACTGTCCTGATCATCCCACATGGAATCAATCTGCTTGTTGCAGAGGCACAGGTGCTGCTCAGGGTGCTGGGCAGAGCAGCAGAAGTCCAAACAAACACATCTTCTCTTTGTAAACAGGAATGATGATGTTGTTCCTGCTGCCTTTCAGACCACTTTGGTAGCTCCTCTGCACTTCTCTTCTGGAGGCAAAATCATTGAATGCCAGGATGGAAGGGACCTCAAGGATCATCTTTCCAGATAATAATAGCAATGGCCCAGCTCCCTGCCAAGCTGGGTCTTAAAACTGTCCAATCCTTGCCTGCAGTTTTTGTGAGCCCTTCCAGTGTCTTTATTTGTGCCTCTTATGTCTTCCCCATGTTGCAAATTATTTCAGAGCTGACAAGCCAGAGAGATGCTCCTTGATCCTCTCTGCCCCATGTCCCTTCTGCCCCCTCCTCTGCTCCATCAGCTCCTCTTTCCTTCCCCCCTTGCCTCAGCTGCCTCTCCCCAGGTCGCCCCCCTCTCCTGAACCAGTTTTTCTCTCAACTCCTGCCAAAGTCCATCCGATGCTCTCCAAAGGGATTTCAGAGCTTCTGAGGGGTGGTTTTCAAAGGGAGCTGGAGTGCCCATTGCTCAGTGCACTGCAGATGAAACGGAGCTCGATGCTTTTGTTCCCTCTGCCCGCCACGCAAATCCCCAGCTGATAATTAGGAACAATAGATGAAGCTGTGTTTGGTATATATCATAAGGAGGAATCTTATGGAAACATTAGGCAGCCTATTATTGTAAGGCTCTTGTAAATACTGTTTTTGTAAGAAGAACCTATCTAAGATGATGTAAAACTTAATATTCCTATTAACGAGATGTACCACACTCCTTCCAATTCCTATCAGTGCAAATGCATTTTAAATTACAAAGTACTCATATTTTATCTGAGTCAATGCTCTGATTCAGATTGCCTCCTCTTTAATCCAACTTTCATTCAAAGTTTCACAATCCCCATCTTCTTTTTTTCCCCGTTTTCTGCAATATTTTCTGTGTTTTCAAAATATAATCAGAGCTTGTTACCTTCTACCCGGCCACGTTGGGTTGAATGGGAATATTAATAATACCAGCTATTGATGTCTTTATGTTCAAATTTGATGTATTGAGTGAGTGGCACATAATCTGTGGGGAAAACACCTCGAGATAACACCTTGAGATGATTAATTGTGTTTACAGTGCATTCCTGTAATAATTGTTTACAAGAAAATTTATGCATGCGTTGCTGCCCCAGTTCAAAAGAATAACTCATCAGATTGTCAGGCTCTCTGCTCTTGAGTATTTGAGCTAATTGCTATCTTTGCTAGTTGAGCATCATAAATCTTCCTTCCACAGAGCTGAGAGGAGGATTTTTGGATCATGCTTTTTCATGCAATGAAAATCTTTTCATCCCCGGGAATACTTGTTTTCTCGTGCAGGGGCAAGAAAACCTGATGCGTAAGGGGATGATGGCAATGGGAGGTGGTGACAGGTTGCCCAGTGGTGTTGGGTGCAGCTTCTTGAAGTGAGCTTGTACAGTTGTGGGCTGAAATCTGTGCTGGGGAACTGTGCCAGTCATGTTATTATGGGGATGTATCATAGAATCACAGAACTATTCAGGTTGGAGAAGCCCTTGGGATCACTCAGCCCAACCATCATCCCTGCTCTACAAAGTTCTCCCCTAAACCACCTCCACCAACACCACATCCAAAGGACCCTTCAACACACCCAGGGATGGTGACTCCACCACCTCCCTGGGCAGCCTGTTCCAGGGTCTGACCACGCTTGCTGTGATTTTTTTTCCTAATGTCCAGTCTAAACCTCCCCTGGTGCAGCTTGAAGCTGTTCCATCTCTGTCACTAATGACCTGTGAGAAGAGACCAGCACCAACCTCCCTACAATGACCTTTCAGGCAGTTGTAGAGACTGATGAGGTCTCCCTGCAGCCTCCTCTTCCTCAAATTAAACATTCCCAGCTCCTTCAGGGGTTCTTCATAAGATGTAGGCTTAGTCTTCTGGATCTAAGACCCAGAACTCTCCTCTCTGCTGCTGTGTCCCTCGCTCCCCGCGGGAGGGCTGCAGGACGTGTCATCTCTGCTTGTTGCTTATCTACTAGCAACTGCACACTCCTCCCTTTTGGAATTAAGTCCCTCCTTAAAAATTCACAGAGAGAAACACACTTTTCTTTCTCACAGCTTTCATAAATTTTGGGTTTTGTTTTTTTTTTTTGTTCTATTTCCCACTTTTGGGTTTAATTATTTCATAACTAACTTGCCTGGGGTTACAGGAGTATTATCAAAGCAATATGTTGCCAGGAAGTAGTTGATAATGATTAATAATTCCTGATTACATTCCTGTTCCAGTCCATGACCATGATTATACAAATGTTTCTGGTGTTATTTTTCGGTACAAATCCTTCTTTTCAGTATTTTTTTTCCTTCCTTGTTGACAGTGCATTGGTCAGGATAGAAGGGACACCGACCTATTTGCTAGTTTAATTAAAGATGTCAGTAAAATCCTTACAGTTTGCCTGGGAAGGAGCAGATTTACTTGCTGCTTTTATGCACACTGTGGGATTTAAACATTTTGAGAATTGCTTTGGTGATTTTTCCCAGGAGATAAAGGAATGGATTAAGTGAAGTAGTTTCTGACTATAATTGGTCTGGTTTAAACACTTTAAAATAACTTAAGAAATAAGAAAACACAAAACAGGTTTTCAAGTAGGGATTTAACTTTTTTTCTTCTTCTTCTTTTTTTTTTTTTTTTCCAGCTATGTGTTTATTTCAGCTTTGGTGTCTCATTGTGAACTATCAAAGTGTGCTGTACACAGGGCAGTATATATGTTCTTTAGCTGTTCTGAGCAGCAGTCCAGGCAGAGGACAGATGTCTGAAGGAGAAGAAACAAAAGGACTAAATCTGAAGAAACAGAAGGGAAAAAGAAAATGAGAAGGGGGGGAGAGAAAGAAAAGAAAAGAAAAGAGAAGAAAAGAAAAGAAAAGAGAAGAAAAGAAAAGAAAAGAGAAGAAAAGAAAAGAAAAGAGAAGAAAAGAAAAGA
>NW_009953004.1:1787758-1819666 GCF_000747805.2 Chaetura pelagica
AAGGCAGGCAGGAAGGAAGGCAGGAAGGAAGGAAGGAAGGAAGGAAGGAAGGAAGGAAGGAAGGAAGGAAGGAAGGAAGGATCATTACTATACATACAGTCACTATAGTTTATCAAAAGTTAGTGACAAGGGAATTCTTGAGAGAAAAGGTAAAAAAAATGAAAATAAAAGAAAAAGCCAACCAGGATGTCATAAACAGGTTTTGATCAAAAGTAGATTTAACAACACAACACATGAAGTAAGTTCTGTAGGAAATATTAGACTCTGATCTTACCAAATATTCCAACCATGCCTATCAAGGAACAGTAATAACACTGTTATTGACAGAGCATTCATTTAAAGTCTTTTCTGTTGGATACAATTAACGTTTAGAAGAGAGACAGTTACAGGTACTCAGATGATCTATAGGAAAGAAACAAAGACTCATCTCCAACAACAAGGGCACCAAACCTCACAGCAGGGAAACTGCATTTCTTCCAGCATTTGCTTTTAATTCTTCAAAAGTTAGCCCAGGCTTGCTCTGAGTTTGGCAAAGAGTAAGTCTGGCCCAAAAGCAGTTCATCCCAGCTGCCTTCAGAACCCTTTTTTTTAGAAGGCTGACATGGTCTCTGAATATTGCTGCAATCTGTGTTTCAGCACAACAAAACATCGATGGCAGGCGCTGGTCTGAGTCTCTTTGGACGTGACCATGGGGAGCCAGAGGTGAGCTGGCTCAGGAGCCTCTGGAACAGTGACTGCCCCTTTCTTCTCTGCACTGGTACCTGCCTGGAGGCCTCTCCACCCAGCTGGGCTTTCTGCATTTTTAGAAGATGCCGGATCAGACAGGAGCTAACAAAAAAATGAGCTCAATTGCCTGGGGAAGCTCTGGCACAGGTTGCCCAGGGAGGTGCTGGAGGCCCCATCCCTGGAGACAGTCAAGGTCAGGCTTGACCAGGCGCTGAGCAACCTGGTCTGGTTAAAATGGTCCCTGTGACTGCAGGGGGGCTGGGCTGAGTGACCTTCAAAGGTCCCTTCCAGCCCCACACATTCTATGATTCTATGAAATACTGTCTGCACCAGCAGTCACTGTTTTGGGAATTAAGAATACTGGGTTTACAGAAAGTGGTGTGATAATAATGAACTGAAAACCCACCATATATCCCAAACAAAAATTTCAGATTAAATGATGCCCCACTAAGAAGCCTTGCAGGTCTTGACATGGAGTTGTCTCCCACCAAACTGCTTTAAATCTGATCTATAATAGCCCCTTAGTAGTTTATTTGGAATAATTCTGTATGGTGTATTTTACATTTTGTTGAAATGCCTCCAGCATGCATATTAAACAGTTAAAGAAAATTAATCTGCTTGAGCAGTGATAACATTTGTAGAATGAAATCCTCACGATTAGAAAGACATTTGAAGGAACCACAGTAAAAGGTGCTGAAATGTTCTTGAAGAAATGCCACATGTTGCTGGGGGCAGTAATGAAACATTTCCATATAAAGTACTACATAAACACATATAAAATGTAGACATATGTTAGCAGATTATGGAGTGTGAGAGTGATACAGTAGTGATGATTATTTGCAAGTGTTAATGTTACCGAAGCTTAAGGTTATCTCCTGCTCTTGGACCTTATATGTAAATAATTATATCTGAAAATATGCATCTCTCAAATGCAATATACATTCAGCCCTTCTGAAATACTGTGGGTTTATTGATCTGCAGTATCTGACAGTAAATTCCAGTAGATTTATGCTCAGCTCTCAGTGAACATATGGCTGAAGACTTGCAAGTTTGAAAGCAAGTTATTCACATTACATGTGGTTTAAGTGCCTGCAACTCCGTGATCAAGATGCAAAAGGTGGAGTCAAAAATACATTATCCACAGGCAGGTGATTTGCCATGCGTGGCACACAGCAGTTGTAGCAGCAGACCAGAGAAATTGGAGCTCTGCCTTCATCTATCAAAGGTTCCCTGTGAATATGTCCCTCTACTGGGTAAATAGGTCTGGGTTTCTCAAATTTGTGTGAGTGGGAATAACCCACATATTTCCATCACCTACAGGACCCAAAAAAACTACCTCAAACAAATGAACCCTGAGAAACAACAGGAAAGACTTTGGGAATATGGTCTGAGTGAGCCTTCGATTGAGGATTTATGCCAAACCTATTCCAAAGCCTTTAAAACCTTATTTTTTTTCACAGATGATTTGTGCATCTTCAATTAAAACCCCTGCACGTCGCTCGTGCCCCAGGATCTAAAAGCACAATTACGAAACCAAGTTAAGTTGGCTGAACATTTCTTCTGAGATTTTGTTGTTGTTTTCCTAATGAGCTTTTTTTTGTTGTTGTTCACATCCTTTTTTTTTGTTTTTCCCCCAAATGTTTGCTTGAATTAGAAAACATTCTCTGCACTCCAAAGTGGCAAATCACTTGGGACTCGTTTCTGAACAGGGCTGAGAAATCCCTCTTTGCATATCTTTAAAGGTGTTGCTCCAAGAAAAACAGGAATTTGTAACTTGAAAGCCTTCATCAGCCCTGCAACTTTGGAATAAATAGTTCTTGAAAGGACTCAGCCCTTAGCAGGCCAGGCCTGCTAGTTGGTGTGCACTGGAGCTACAGAAATTCAAGAAAACACACTTCATTTTGTTAATCTATTTAATGGAAGGTGTTTTCATCACAGAATTGCACCACCATTTCCATTCCATAAGGAACAGGAATAGAAAAATCAGGTATATCAACAATATCATCATATTGTAGAATGCCTTAAATCCTTTCTGTTTTTATCCCTATATTTTTTTTTAATTGAAGAGCAGGGTAACACAGCACGTTCCTGAAAAAGCTGCTGGATGTTCTCTAGGTATTGGTCAAAAAAAGCCCCCAGTTGGTTCCTCTGGTTCTGGATCAGGTTTGTTCTTGCAAAAATAGGAAAAATATGTAGGCCAATGCAGGGCAGATTAATCATAAATTAGGAAATGATAGTATTAGGCATGATAGTATTAATTTGCATTTCACAGCTTGGTGCTGTTTAGTTGTCAATGTAACAATTCTACATTTAATTTTTGCTACTAATATACAGGGAAGTTGTGGCTGCCCCATCCCTGGAAGTGTTCAAGGGCAGGTTGGATGGGGCCTACCCAAAATATTCTGTGATTCTATAACTGTATGGAAGACATAACAGACCTTAAAAGCAAAGTGTTGGTTTAACTGTGGTACCTTCCAAACCCCTGTCCCACAAGCTGCCTGAAGAGTCCAACCTGTGGGCACCACCTGGGAGAAGGGAATCAAGTGTTGGTGACATTGTTTGATCTAAATTTCAAAAGGAAAAATTGAAACCATCCTCAGGGTGCAAAGAGGTTCTGCAAACAGAATAACCCACACCTTGTTTTTCACTAAAGGTGGTGAAGAGAAGCACTGTTTCAGGAGAGCTCCTAGAAGAGAAACTCAGTGCATCAACAACATTTGAAAGGAGGAGCATTAAGATTTGCAAAGAACCAGGCAAGTGCATTTTCCAGGTATTTCTACTTTCAGAAACCCACCTCTATCCTTTCCAGAAAGGACTTGACTGTCATAAAGACTCTCTCCTCTCTCAGCTCTGTATTAGAATTGGGCTGATCAGGACAGGTAGAATAAAAACTATAAACTATAGAATAAAAACTATAAACTATAGAATAAAAACTCCCCTGAATCTTTGGTTAAAGATCAGAGGAAGCCATTTTTCCTTTCAAAAATTATTTCTTTAATTTCTTTTCTAAGTTCTGCTCCTCCTGTTGTCATCCAGGAACAGATGTGAATTAATTCCCCAAAGAAAAGTTGTTATTCTGGTGTTCTGGTTCAATTTCTTTGTCCATAATACTTCCAAAGACAGCAAACAGATATTATTTACAGGAGATGTGATCTGTTTTTTTCAGATCTTTTTTGCATTTGAAAAAAAAAAAGAGAAGAAAGTTAAGTGATAAGACTGCAGCCTGAGTGTCATTTTAAAGCTGAGCATTCAGTAAACACTGCTAGTAAGAAAGAAAAAATATTGCAAAATGCTAAAAATAATGATCCTCAGAACAAATTTAGCCCATGTATGAATCCTTGTCATGCCTACCTGGTGATCCAGACCCTATAGTGGCTTAAAACATTGATTTTCAGTTTATGGATTGGGATTGGTTTGGGTGATTGGTGGCAGGTTGTGTCCCTGCACTGTTGTTTGGGGTGGGATCACTGGGATTTTGAAGGCAGTAGCCAATTTGGGGCTGGATTATTAATATCCTGTCAGATGACCTGGGGTGTCTTTTGATAGGATGTACATGCACTTCAAGGATTTGCTCCATTTTTGGTAGGAAATGACCCATTAGAAGTAAGAAAGGACTTGGAGCTTTGAGTGACAGCTCCTTGCTCTTTGGCAGAGCACATCCTTGTGCTGAAGCAGCTTATTAATAGTAGCTCCTCACAATTAGCAATATGGAAATAGCTAAAATTGTCCAAGCTTTGTCAGCTCAAGCAGCACATGTGAGAAAACAGGGGGTTGTTTTGTGACACTTATGGAAAGCTCTGCAACCAGGATCCGTACCAGAGGGGTATATGATGCTCCTCATGGTGCCAAAAGGGATGCTGGGGATGACCCTTGTCATGCTGAAGGCAGCTGGGGATCCAGCCTAATCCATCCCAGTTCCTGTCCCTCCCTCATTACTTTGTCCTCTTGAATTCCTGGCTCTTCTCCCTGGGATCCTGCCTTTGATTAAGACCTGTGGCTTGTGCTGCCTTCACCCCTCCCTGTGAAATCTATTAGCCATTTCTACCTCCTTGCCTTCTGTATCCTTCTCCTTCTCAGCCCACTTTGGTTCTCAGCCCTTCATTTCCTCACTCCTATTTCCCTCTTCTTGTCCATTTCTCTTACATTTCTGTTCTTACCTCTCTCTGTGTTTATTTGTCAGAGGGGCAGCAGTTGGTGGTTTAGTGACTCCTGGAGGAGTCCTGCTGCTTATTAGCTATGGTAGCTAAATCTGATCTGTACCAGGGAGAGTCATTAGCTGAGTAAATACCACATTGTATTTGGATATCAGAAATTTTCCTCATTGCAGTTTTACTCAGGGTGTTCTGAGAAGCACAACGACTGTACTTAACCACCCTCTTACATTCATCAACTCACAGCACATCCTGTAGCAACACAAAATGTGCTGGGAAGAAGAAACTCTCAGAGAAGGTTAATTTGAATCAAACTTCAGCCTCTAAGCTCTGATTTTAAAAGCCTCAATCACTGGACTCCTGGCATCCATTAACCAGTCAATTTTAAGAGCTACCAAGGTGGGTACAACAAAAGGAGTTTTTTAAAACCTGAATGAGAATTTTTGAGATCTTTGTTAGAAAAAAAAAGGCAGTTTTGGGGAGATTCAAAGGGACTTGAACCCTTAAAAGCAGTCCAGGGGCTGTGTTTGGGAGAGGGACTCCTCAACACAGAGCAGGGCAAAACCAGAGGAACCCTTTGCATCCTCTTTGGAACAGAAAAGGATCTTTATTCATTGTTCTTTGTGGGGACTGACAGAATCTGAATATTGAAGTTAAAAAGGATAGATATGCTAGCTGAAATGTAACCTTCAGTGAGTAACAGATGGAGTGGTTTGCAAAAGAGGTTTGTGTGCCCTTCTTGGTATTTTATTGTGAAATCTTATCATCAGCTTAAGTAGCAGAAGGATCAAACTTAAAGTAGCTCGTTATTGTGAGATCTCATCTGATTGACTTAATAATGAACTTGGGTGGTTCTGGAGAGATTTTCTTGATGGGGGTTGGAAGGATTGCTGGTTTATGGTCCAGTTACTAAGATTCTGGTAAAACACACACACCATCTTTATCACCAAAAGCAGCACCAAGGTGATCACTTTGTATGTTCAGGTGTTTCTGCTTTTCCAGTTCTGTGGTTCTGCTGGTTTGTGAGGCTGCTCAAAGATGGTGTCATCTGTGAGTGGTTCAGCTTTACCCACAGCAAACTGGCTTTCAAAAGAAATGGACAAAGGTATAGAAGTATGTAAAATGAGAAAAAAAAATCTCCTTTCAAAGATGATGAGATGGTGGGACAAAGTTGGAAAAGTTGCACACTCACAGTGACCTCAGAGGCTCCAGGGATACACCCAGAGCCTTGTACCATTTCCATTGTTGTTCCATACCTGTCTAAACCATATAGTGATGCTGGTAATTATGACATTAATCACCCCAGATCCATGAATGTTCTGCAGTGTCAACAACAAACTCTCTTCTAAGTCAGCTGGTGGCCTAAGAAAACCAGTCTAGCAGCAGAATTTCCAAGAAGCCCAAAGAAATTACAGAGCTGATCTCATCTGCTTCAACATGTGCTGAGCTCTTGGGGCAGGAGGGCTGAGGGAAGGTTGGTCTTGCAATCCAAGGACAAGAAGGAGGAAGCAACCTGGTCTTCTGCTGTATCAGAGCAGCTTTGAGCCCCTACTCACCTTGCACTGACCAGAAATTACAGCACAAAAATGGGGCTTTTCTTGTGGTGGTGTTTCTTGATTTTAATGTAATTCAGATGATAATGAAACAGACACAAATCTGGATCTAGCTCAACATATTTAAAAGCTGTTGAGCCCCAGAGTACACTGTGGTTGCCCACAGGCTATGAAATAACACTACTGGGGCTGCTTCCAGCTTTGGTGCTCAGCTTTCAACACCCACAGAACAGCATTTGCAGGTTTCTCAAAGGACAGGTTGCATTTGTAGCCTCACAGCAGTGACATGAATTCTTATTTCTTGGCTGTGTGAAGCATTTCCAGCTCTATAAGCAATTCTGTGTCAAAAAAAAAGCAAATGATGGACATGGTTTTCAGGTCTTTTCATCTGGAGATTGTTTCCTAAGGTTGCAACCATGAGTAGAGACACAATATTTGGGCTGTTACTGACCATGTGGAACTGAGTGGCATAAAATGAAGTGATTCAGGGCAAAGTCTGATGCACAGATAAAAAAACAAACCTGGCTGCTTCCCCACGTGCTGCTGTGGCTTGGGTTTTGGGGTTGGCTTTGTTTTTTTGGTCTTCACAATGTTACTGCATCTCAGGATGGGCTTGACACCACCCCAAGCAAAACTTCTCTTGACCTATAGAGGGACACAGAATGGAAAGGTAAGAATCTGATCCAGAAAAGCACATTTGTGTTATTTCATTGACTTTGGAAAATGTCTGACACATTCCTGCAGCACAACAAGGCTGTGAGGACCCATGGAAAGGTCATCAGGCTTCATAAAACAAATCTGCAGCAGATCTTCCAAAGCAGGGACCCCGGGATGCTAAAATGAGGTGAAATCACCCAATCACAAGAACAGCCTTCAGAAAAGAACAGCATTTTCTCCCTTTTGCAACAGACCTTGGAGCAAAGCAGCAGACCTTGGGTTTGGCTGCTGCAATTGCACTGACTTCAGGGAAAGGACAAGCTGGTGGGGGCCCTCTGCACTCTGCAGCCTCTGTGGCAGCTTCTTCTCAGGCTCCAAGACAGCCAGTAATACCATTTTTTAAACCCACATACAGGATTTTATAACCATTATTTATCTTTTTCCTCTTCCCACTATATTAATTATACAGTGTCAGGTCTCTTGAAAAAGAAATGCCCCACCTGCTAAAATTAGAGCATGGTAGTAGGGAAGGCTGTAAAATTGCTTTTGTGGGAAGGAAAGAATAGGTTTTCACAGATGCTTTTTGGCAAAGATGGTCTGAGGGAACTGGAGCAGCTCTGCTCTGTGGCCAGGCTGGGAGAGTTGGGGGGTTCAGCCTGGAGAAGAGAAGGCTCCCGGGAGACTTTAGAGCACCTTCCAGTGCCTGAAGGGGCTCCAGGAAAGCTGGGGAGGGGCTTGGGACAAGGGCAGGGAGGGATGGGACGAGGGGGATGGATTAAAACTGGAAGAGGGGAGATTGAGGTTGGACATGAGGAGGAGATTTAGTGTGAGGGTGGTGAGAGCCTGGCCCAGGTTGCCCAGGGAAGCTGTGGCTGCCCCATCCCTGGCAGTGTTGACGGGCAGGTTGGATGGGGCTTGGAGCAGCCTGGGCTGCTGGGAGGTGTCCCTGCCCATGCAGGGGGGTGGATCTAGATGATCCATAAGGTCCCTTCCAACCCAAAACATTCCATGATTCTGTGATTCTAGAAACTCCATTCTGGTACTTCTCAGCACTCTTTGATGTGCAGCCAACACTTTGCTATTTGACCACCTCCTGGTAGGGTCTCCATCCTCAGCACTTGGTGGAGCAGGAGACCTGATACACAGAGCTGTGTACTCCAGTACATCACTTTAAACCAAGCCTTTACCATCTGTTTCAACCTCTAATTACAAATGCAAAATAACACAATCCACAACTGCATCATAAAAACGTAAAATATAAGTGATTTAAATGCATGTGTGTGTTCCTTCTGCAAGGCAACATTCATCTGTTATGTTTTACCATCTTTTAGAAACAACTCCAGGGTGAAATCCCTCTTGGTGGAGGGAAGAAAAATGATTTCATGGTAAGAAGGCACTTTTTTTAAGGTACGTTTCCAGGTTATTATTGCACTTTGTAGATTTCTCTCACTATGTTTTCTCCTGCTTCTGCCAAAATTGCAGTATTTATGTCATGGTGGGAATGATGGTCTGTCCAGAGGGGTCTGCTGCCCTCAGACCCACAGGCTGGGGATTCCTCTAGCTGACCATGCTGTCTCCTGGCTTCCCACACCAGCAGCCACGGGCTACACCTGCTTTCCCTGCTCTAAGAGACCTGTATTTCTCTGTATCATTGTGTCTGTGCAGGCTTTTTTAACCTAGAGATGAAAATATCTATTAATTCCAGTCAGTTCAGCTCCTTCCCAGGGCAAAAAACATTAGATATTTTAAAGGCAGCCTTTAACTTTCCCCCATCATGGAGCTTTTCCAGGGTTTGCCATCCTGGGAGATGGGACTGAGAAGCTGCAGTGATTTGTACTAGCTAAAACTCAGCCTTCAAAAAATGACATTAATTGGGTTGTTCTGTTGTTTAAGGGATTTGTTTAAGCTCCATTACCACTTCAACCTGTGTGCTTAACTTTTAATTTCCATCAGAATTCACCATTTCACTTCACCAGCCACATTTCTTGGACTTGAATAAGCATTTTGTGATTTCTCAACCCCCTTTTTTTGACACAAACCAAAAGCTTGCAGGCTCTCTGGGCCTCCTGCTCTCCTCCATCCACAGCTCTGCTTGGGATGGAGATGGCATCTCCACCTGGGAAAAGAGCAATCTGAACAATTCATTCCCTGGGGAGAAACAAGTAGTTCCCAGTGCTCAGCTATTGGGGAGCATCAGGGTGGTTTTCTGAGCTCAGGGGTGTGGGCAGGCAGTGATTATCTTAAATGTAGCATAACTTCTGAACCCTGCAGCTGGTAGAGCCATAATGTTCAAAGTCTGTATGGCATATATACCATGCACAGCCCTCTGTCCTGGGCTTTGTCCCCCTCTCCAGCAGCACACCTAAAAGAGAGGCCAAATATATCAAGGGATTGAGCTCCATGGGTTTAAAAATGAAAGCTGAAGAACCTGTTTTCACTCTGAGGTGGAAGGAGCAGTTAGCAAGGGTGCATGGCCCTTCCCATCAGCAGGAGACCCTGCAATCCCTCTGACAGGCTTTGGGTCAGGATCTAAGAGAGCCAAGACTTCCTCCCAGCTGAAGGAAAAGTGCTCATCAGACACTCCTGGTGCAGGAGGTGCTAAAAGAAAATGGTCAGCACACTTAGAGCCTTCACTTTGTTCCAGAAGCAAAGTGATGCTTGGGTATCTGGCACGACCCAGGCAGGGCAACCCAGAGACACTCAGACTGGACCACCTTGCTTTCTGAACTTCTCAGGGAGGAGCCCAGGTCTGGCTGGACCCAACCTGTGTCTCAGCCCCCCCAGAGGGGAGTGATTGAAATGGAACTGTCAGAAGAAACGTTCAATCACCCGCTGCCCCTTGATCAGACTGAGGTGCAACGACACTCAAGGTCTGGATTTGAATATCAGGTTGAATTAAACCTACTTAAGGCAAACTGGTCCTTCATCCTGGTGCTTCAGTTGTTACCTCAGGCTGCACAGCTGGACAAACTGTGTTTGGGTCACAAAAGTCACAACACAGAGAGGTTCAAGCTGCACGGCCTGAGAGAAACCGGGGTTGGGTCTTGTGTTCTGAGTGATCTTAGGAAGGAAAAGAAGGAGAAGGGAAAATCGTGGTTAGGTCTTGTGTTACTGGGGGATTTTAAAAAGGAAAAGAAAGAGAGGGAGGCAGAACAGGAGAAGAGAAGTTAGAGAGAAAGACAACAGAAAATGCCCAGCCCTGGGCTCAGCCATCAGGGCAGAGTCACACCAGGAAGGTTCCCCAAGCCCAGCACCACAGCTCCTCCTTCACAGGCCTGTCTTGCTCACCCAATTGTTGTACAAGGATGGCAGGTGTGTTTGTGCTCACCTGGAGGGGATCTCCACCCTGGCTTCTCCCCATAACCAGGCCTGGGGCCACCTGCAGGACATCATCCCTGCCTCCATCCTCTGGGACAGCCCTCTTGGGATGCAGACCAGGTTGAGTCCAGGGTGTTTCCACACCACTTCCCTCAGGTGCAGGTCCTGAGGTCGGGTCCCTCACAGGTGTCTGAGGGACCCTGGGGGGTGAGGAGTCACTCATTCTCACCACTCCTAATTAATTCTCACCACTCCTCATGCACCTTAATATGTTACAAATGCAACTTGTTTATTCCCTCTCCTGGGAGAGCCCTTGTCTCAGCTGTGGGGATGGAGAGAGAAGGTGTTTGCTGCTGGAGCCTGGGAGGAGAGAGGTCTGGGGAGCTGTGCTGGGAACAGCGACCACCTTGCTTTCTGAACTTCTCAGGGAGGAGCCCAGGTCTGGCTGGACCCAACCTGTGTCTCAGCCCCCCCAGAGGGGAGTGATTGAAATGGAACTGTCAGAAGAAACGTTCAATCACCCGCTGCCCCTTGATCAGACTGAGGTGCAACGACACTCAAGGTCTGGATTTGAATATCAGGTTGAATTAAAACTACTTAAGGCAAACTGGTCCTTCATCCTGGTGCTTCAGTTGTTACCTCAGGCTGCACAGCTGGACAAACTGTGTTTGGGTCACAAAAGTCACAACACAGAGAGGTTCAAGCTGCACGGCCTGAGAGAAACCGGGGTTGGGTCTTGTGTTCTGAGTGATCTTAGGAAGGAAAAGAAGGAGAAGGGAAAATCGTGGTTAGGTCTTGTGTTACTGGGGGATTTTAAAAAGGAAAAGAAAGAGAGGGAGGCAGAACAGGAGAAGAGAAGTTAGAGAGAAAGACAACAGAAAATGCCCAGCCCTGGGCTCAGCCATCAGGGCAGAGTCACACCAGGAAGGTTCCCCAAGCCCAGCACCACAGCTCCTCCTTCACAGGCCTGTCTTGCTCACCCAATTGTTGTACAAGGATGGCAGGTGTGTTTGTGCTCACCTGGAGGGGATCTCCACCCTGGCTTCTCCCCATAACCAGGCCTGGGGCCACCTGCAGGACATCATCCCTGCCTCCATCCTCTGGGACAGCCCTCTTGGGATGCAGACCAGGTTGAGTCCAGGGTGTTTCCACACCACTTCCCTCAGGTGCAGGTCCTGAGGTCGGGTCCCTCACAGGTGTCTGAGGGACCCTGGGGGGTGAGGAGTCACTCATTCTCACCACTCCTAATTAATTCTCACCACTCCTCATGCACCTTAATATGTTACAAATGCAACTTGTTTATTCCCTCTCCTGGGAGAGCCCTTGTCTCAGCTGTGGGGATGGAGAGAGAAGGTGTTTGCTGCTGGAGCCTGGGAGGAGAGAGGTCTGGGGAGCTGTGCTGGGAACAGCCTGGGTGAGTGCTGGACTGTGCTGGGGCGTACTGGTCCTGGGCTGTGCTGGGACGTACTGGTCCTGGGCTGTGCTGGGGCATACTGGTCCTGGGCTGTGCTGGTCCTGGGCTGTGCTGGGGCATACTGGTCCTGGGCTGTGCTGGGACGTACTAGTCCTGGGCTGTGCTGGGCTGTGCTGGGGCGTACTGGTGCTGGGGCGTACTGGTCCTGGGCTGTGCTGGGGCATACTGGTCCTGGGCTGTGCTGGGACGTACTGGTCCTGGGCTGTGCTGGTCTTGGGCTGTGCTGGGGCATACTGGTGCTGGGCTGGGGAAGGCAGGAAGGCTGTGCATGCTCTGTCTAACACCATTCCTCTTCCTCATCTTGGAATTGCTTGGTAAGAATGGGGTTAAAAATGTTTATTACAGTAGCAGTTGATAAAAATACTGACTCTGGGATCAAATTGCTGTCATGGTTTGAATTCTGGGGGGGCCAGGAGGTACCAAGGAGGGGGAAAGGGGCTGCTTTTTGGGAATGCTTCACAGTTTTCTGTGCTGCCTGCTCTAACAGCTGCTAGAATTTGGCATCCTGGCTGGTCACAGCCATTTTGGATGTGCCTATTTCTGTTTTCTTTTTCTTCCAGTCAGCTGGAGTTTTGTTTTTCTCAGCAAGCCCTTCTATCCTGTGGGTTTTATTTTTCTTTTCAAGCTTTGTAACTCTATTGTTTTCCTACATGTAATTTGGTTATGAAGTTGTCAGGGAACATTTCTGTTCAGAAAACCAACAAACCCACCCAGATTGTTGATAAATTTGATTTTCAGAAAACACAGTTCTGATACACCAAGGTCAAGTTATTTGGCAGTGAGAGGTTTTTGGGTCCATTCTCTCTGGAATGACACAGTCCTGGTGATGAAACAATTGCTAAAAGGGATTGATTTCAAAATAACATGACCTGTGCTTAAAAGAAATTGGTCTCAGAGCAGTTAAGTTGCTTTTTCCCAGGCTTGCTTATTGTTTTATTTAAAAGCCTTTCAGAGCAGACTTATTAACTGGTCATATTCACTAATTGAGCTTCTTTGCTTGATAAATGCTTTGGATTGAGGTCAAAAAGAACAGGTACCAATTTTAAATTGCCTTGGTTTGTTTTCTCATTTTCATATCAGTTTTGAAGCTGTGGTACCAGGTCCTAAACCCCTGGTGGTGTCCAAACTCCACCTGGGGCTGCTGAGATCCCCAGTCTCTCTTGTGGGCTGAAGGCAAGACCTTCATAATTTCATTTCTTTTCTGTTATTCTGCTTCACCTGTGATAGCAGCACGTCCTGCATGGCAGTGATGCTGCATTATTTTGTGCCATGGACAAATGTCATCAGTGTTTTCTTACTGTTCATGCCCCATTCATGCAAATGCCAATCAAGAGTTATTTTTAGTGAGTATCCTCCCAGCTGGGTTTTTTTTTCTTTTAATCTTCTTTTTTTTTTGGACTTAAGCAGAAAATGATTTAATTGTGGGTTTTTTTTACTTAATTAAAAGAAAAAAAATTAAAGATTTTCCTAAAGGAACATGCCTGGAACTTGTGAGGAGCTTTATTGCTGGTGCTTTTGCAGGGCTATAGATTTTTCTTGTGAGAAGAAAATCAACCAAAGAATTGAGAGTGTCTTTCAATTACAAACACTGGGTTTGATCCTCACAAAGTGTTGTGTGTTAGAAATTCAGCTCTAATTTGGACACTCCTGGGTTCTGTGTCACGTGGTTATAACAGTGTAGCTGGGCATGACAAGTGCCATTTTAATACACAATGAAGATTAAAATGTGGTCATTTACCAGGTTAGTTTTTTTCCAAATATACTGGATGGCTTTGGCTTTGTTGAGCCAGCTGAGCCAGGTGGGAGAAGGTCTTGAGGAGGAAACAACTGGTGGTTGTGGTGTGATTTGAGGAAGATTTTAAACCCAGTTTTGGTGTGGTTTCATGTTGTGGTTTTTTTTTCTGAAGCAGGACAGGCAAAAGCACAGGCAGCTGCAGAGGTTACTTTTACAAAAGTGTGTAAAATGTTATTTTAGTAGCCACGTGGTCTGGTCTCCATTCATGTAGTCAAGACACTTTTGTCATATCACTTCTAAATGATCACCTCTGTTACACCTCAATGCAAAAGCAGCCTTGTGGCTTCTCCTCCCCCTGAGGAGACCTTTTTTTATTGTGAACCTGTAAAATTTTCTGGATATGAAGGGACTGAACCATCTGGGTGTTTTCTTGGAATTTGCAATGAATATCTAGAGATGTTCTTTCTTTGTGGGACAGAAACCTACTCTTCTAGAAGAGCCCTGTGGTTAAAGCTTTAAGATAAGCAAGATACCAATACTTCATCACTGACTAGGGAGCTATACTTTTTATTATCTCTACTCTCAGCAGTTCTTAGCTGTGTTGTGCCAGATGTGGGGCAGAGTGATGCCCCCCAGGTGGGGGACAAGCCCTGTCTCCAGCCCAAGCCTTGGGCCAAGGAGAGCAGCACAACCACATCTACTCAAGTCAGGTTGCTTCCTTTATGCAAGGTTCAACAGTTCCTTTCATAGGATGGGTTGGAAGGGACCTTCAAGGTCATCTTGTTGGTATTAATCTTATAAAGCACATTTTATATTAGCTTCAGATTCTACTTCTTTATTTTTGAGAAGAGTAGTGAGTGATTTTTTCCAGAAATCCACATCATGAATGGTCCAAAAATACGTTAATTCTAGCACTACCTATTCCTCTTTCTCTTTTTTTCCTAAAAGCACCATTTATGTTAGTTGGAGAATGCTGCTGCCTCCCAGAATGGGAAAATAGGTTTCATTCAATTAATGAACTGGAAACAGGAAGACATTACCTAGTAAATGAGGTTTACATATGATAATGTTGGATTTGTCACCTAAAAGATGGGTTCCTTTCAGCTCCCTGAAAGGACTAAATTTTGCTTTTGTGCAGATTGTACAATGCTAATAAAAAGAGAAGGCTCCACAGTAAGTGTAACAATAAAATAAATCCATAATTCCAACGGGCAGAAAAGAAGAGGATGATATTTTAATTCCCACGTAGATCAGAGCGAGGGAGCAGCCTCAGAAGCTGAAGAGTCAATCACAGCTTTGCAACAGACTCTGTGTGTAGAGCAGAAGATCCCTCCTGTGCCTCTCACCTCAAGAAGGATATTTATAGAATCACAGACTGGTTTGGGTTGGAAGGGACCTTATGGATCAGCTAGATGCAACCCCCTGCACGGGCAGGGACACCTCCCACCAGCCCAGGCTGCTCCAAGCCCCATCCAACCTGCCCTTCAACACTGCCAGGGATGGGGCAGCCACAGCTTCCCTGGGCAACCTGGGCCAGGCTCTCACCACCCTCACACCAAAGAATTTCCTCCCTGTGTTTAAGCTAAATCTCCCCTCTTCCAGTTTTAATCCCTTCCCCCTTGTCCTCTCCCTCCCTGCCCTTGTCCCAAGCCCCTTCCCAGCTTTCCAGGAGCCCCTTCAGGCACTGACATTGAGGGGCTGCAGCTCACCCAGGGAAGGGCAACAGACCTGGGAAGGATCTGGAGCACAAGTCTTATGAGGACCAGCCAAAACCCTTGAAATCTCCTTTTCTGGAGCAGTTTGACTCCATTGATAGTGAGCTTGTAGGCCACTCTAACTGGGAAACTCCTCTGTGGTACAGCTCCCACTCTGGGAATTTCCCATTTGGATGGGATTGCTCCTCTGGAAGTGCAGTGCTTCCCACTGGCCTTTATTGAGTTTCATCTTCATTTCAGACCATCACTTCAAACTGTTCATGTCTTTGTGGGTTTGGATCCAGACGTCCCAAGGGTTCCCACCATCCCAGCTCCTCAACATTGCAAACGTTATCAATGTCATCTCTTGTCCTTTGAACTGAGTCATTATGAAAATATTGAGCACATCTGGAGCAAGGGCAGATCCCTGAGGAATCCCACCTGAAATGTCCTCCTGGTTTGACAGGGAACAACTCTCTGAGAGCAGTTTTTCAGCCAATTGTTCCCTCCATCTTATGATCATTTAATCTAGTTCTAGACCATATTTTCTTCATTTTATGATAAGCATGTCATGTGATACAGTATCAAAAAGCCTCCTAATAACAAGATGTATCACATCAACTGTCTCTCCCTTATCCACAAGGCCAGTTATGCTGAAAAAGTGGGAAATTAAACCTGAGAACTGTGCATTGAGCCTCTTTTTTTGATCAAGCCATCTGAGTTATGACCCCTGGAACATTAGAGAAATTCTTCAGAAATAACAAACAAGCTGGGTTTTTTCTAGGCCACCATTGTAAGGCAGATGGCTTGTTTGCTGGGTTTGTTTTCCAATAATCTGGTGATGTGAGGTTAAGAATAATGGTTTGAAAGTCAAAAGCCATCATCTGACTAACAAAAACTAGCAACAAGCCTTCCTCCAGAACAGTGTCTTCTCCATTTCAAGCTGATCAGTAGGAAGTGGATTTAGAAGTGCTTTAAATTATTTCACATCATTCACTGGTAATCTATCCAGCATGTACTGCATGTACCCTAAGTGCTGATTTATTTTTTTTTTTAAACCATAAGAGGAAGAGCAAAAGAACTTTTTATTCCAAGTCATTCTGTAATTTACACATTTTTGTATCAACCCACTTACTAGTGCCATCCATAAGTGTTTCCTCTGAACAGATTTAATTTTTAATTTTCCTGAATCAGTGTTAACCAGGAAAAAGGTAATTGTTGTCAAGAGTATTCAAACTGTCAGAATATCATTCAATCTAAAAGCTGTTAGAATCTGTGCAAAAGTAATTACTGAAACTCTATTCAACTGTAATAATAACCTGCCACTGATGACAGCAATTACTGGGGAAAGTGTAATAGAAATCAAAGGCACATTTTTCTCTGACAAGTACATTTCTAACTAAGGTTTACATTGGTTGAATAGTGTTGACAATGATGATGTGCTGTATCACTCTTAATCACGCCTGGCATGATGTTACAGTTTGAACTGCTGGCTGTTAGAGGGGGACTAATTGTGTGTTTTGTTTGACACTGTCCGTGCTCTCTCTCCCTGGGAATATGTATTAGAGATGAGCAGAGCTGGAGTGTTGGGCCTCAAGTGCCTGACTTGCACCTTTTTGAAGTGGAGGTTACAAGAACTTTGGCATCTAACATCAAGGCTCCAATTAGAATGGGGAGGAGGCCACTAGGTCAGGTTCTAGAGTGTACAAACACAGAGGGCTGGGAAGAAGCACGTGGCAAAAGGCAGCTCAGCCTCTGCTCCTGGCTAATGAGGGTCAGGCAGGGTCCTGCTCCTGGGTTTCCATCCCTAGGAGCTGGAGCTGTCTGATCAAAATAGGCTTGAGAAGGTGGTTCTCCAGTGTTTCAAGTTCAAGCAGACTCCTGAAGGAAGGAGTCTGCTCTTCTTGTTGCTGCCATGTCTGGGTATTGGTGCTTCCCTTCAACTCAAACCCCAAAACCTATGTTGGCCCACACAAGGTGCCAGTGGGAAGGATTGTCCTGGCTCTGGACTTCTGTAAAGAAAAGATCCAACTGAATGAATTATTTAGGGAGGAAGAAAGGAATCCTCCTTGACAGCTTTTATTTTTTGTTTTATTGAATCTTGCTCACTTTTTCATCGCTAGGTAAGAAGTTGCCTTGAGAACTTTTTCCTGGTGTGAGAACTCCTGAGGAACAGCTCAGCTTCAGAAGAATCCATCCATAAATCTGTTTCAGCATCCTTCATGTGTGTCTCCCCCACCAGCCCCCTGTTTGCAGGACCCAGCTGAGGAGAACTGTCCTTTGGGAGCAAAGTCAGGTGCCCAGAGTGCCAGGGGTGTCAGTCCTGCCTCTTTGTTCTCCATAGAACTCCAAAGACTCCAAGAGACATCACAGAAGGAGCTAATTTTAGCAGGTTTTTTTACTGCCTTTGGGTCCACCAGGACAGCTTTAGGGACTGAACAGGAGATGCTTTGCAAGTCTGGAGCAAAGACGACCAGAGCAGTTTCAGAACACACCAATGGTCAGGTTTTCATGCCAGAAATTGGCTCCACTGATTTTTATATAGTGGGAGAAATTAAGATAACTGAGGGATGTGGTTCAGTTCATCACATTTCCCTTGAGGGCTGTTTTGTCTTTCACATACCTCTAGGGTCCCCAAGCCCATGTTGAAAGCCAAGGCTGAAACTCATTGTTACTTCATGGCAGAGCCTCAGGAGGAAGACCCAGTGTGGAATTCAGGTGAAGACTAGAGAGACACAGAAGTCAACAGTCTTCCCCAGGCCACCAAACTAGCTACACCACTAAAGCCAACCCAAACTGCATGCAGGACTTGACACCTGGCTAGGAGGCTTCTGAAATGGCTTCTAGGTGGTGCCTCAACTCAACAACACCATTGTCTGTCCCCAAAATCCTGTTTCCCCAAGATATATCTGAGCTTTTACAGACCACTTGCACACACTTCAGTGGGTGAATTGTCCCAGTAAACTCCTAGGATGATCTTGAGAACTTAAACACATGCCTTTCATTGAGCCAGGTCCTTGCTTGGCTCCAGACAGGAGATTGCCAGGAGGAGTTCATTACATGGTTCTACTCATTGCACTAATTGCCTGTTTATGTTTCCTGACAGCCAACACTACCCAATAATTTTTATAAACAGAGGTTTTTTTGCAGAATTTACTAAATAGAAGTCACAGCTCTTGGAAACCCAAATTATTTTCAAGGAAACTTGATATTTCTCCTCTGATTTTCCTATTGATGTTGAACAGTTGCATCGGATTGGGTCCCTGGTGTTCTGTTAACATGTGGCTCTCTTTTATTATAACAATAATGCAAATCAGCTGAAAACATGTGTTAAAACACTCTCAGATTTTGTGCACACCTTATTAATTATACTAACTGCAAAATGATGGGCTCTTTGACAATTGTTTCTACCAACTCTTTGGGTTTCTGAATTGATGGGCTACCTGAATGGAGGTGGCACTTTCTGCATTACTGAGAGGCTGCAGCAGGTGTCTGTAACTAGGTGAGACATTTATTTATGTACACCAGACTGAGGAGCAGTTGAACTTCATGCCTTAGCTGAAATAAAAGAGTCACTTAAAAAAAAACCCCAAACAACAACCAAACCAAAACAACACCAGGAGCTCCTCCCTGGTTGGAGTTTTCTACCTAAGAGTAACGTGAGATGAAGTTTGGGTGCTGGGGCAGTTGGCTCTGCCATGACCAGGTGGAGGGATGAGGCAGGTATTGGTGTGACCTGCAGCTGCAAATGTGTGAACTCCATATCTGATCCATTACACATGGAGCTGCCACCTCTTCCACCATTCCCATGCAAATCTGTTTGGGAATGTAGAGATATTATTACTCCTGATGGTTTCCCCTTGACCCTCATGCTTTTCCAGTGCTACACTTGCTGACAGAGTGTGAGAAATCCCCACCATCAAGTGCTTAGAAATTATTCATCAGGACTCCCCTGGATTAGGATTTTTATTTAAATAGAAAAAGGGAGTTGCTTCTTTTCTTTCTCCCCTGTCCTTAAAGGTTCATATTTTAAAGCCTTCCTCTTAAAACCTGAGGGCCATAATTTTATTGTGTTGGTTTTTTTAAAGCAAGACAGCTGAGATGAATGGAGATGGTGTAGATAAGTTAAATCTATTGTCTCAAGAGAGCTGAGACTTTGAGAAAATTAATAATGATCACAACTTTTGGACCAAATTATCAAGTCTGACAAGCCAGGGTGTTTGCTACAAAATTGTAAGGGGTAAATTAAAAGACTCTCTTGAAAATATTGCAGATGCATTTTAAACCCAAATCTCTTTCAGCTTTTCTCCCTTAATTCCAGCTCTACCCTTTCTTGTTGTTGCATTTCACAATGGCCTTCTTGGTTTGCCTCAGCAGCCAACAAAGGAGCAGGTAGTAGCCAAAAAAGGATGGGCACAGAATTTGAGAGCAGCTGGAGGAAGGTGGGGGCAGTAGCAGCACAACTGTGGTTGTTCCTCCAGCCCATCTGTGGCCACCAATGGTGCTGCTGGGGTGGGCTGCAGACATGAGGGTCTTCACCCAGGCATCATGTGTGGGTCTCAGCTGGAGCTGGTACCTCTCTTGGCCTTGTACTGTGGGGGGAAAAAACCCAGGAAAACAGAGGAGCTAGTTTGGGGATCTACCTCCTCCAGTGTGTTAGTGGAGATCATGGGCTTAAAAGTCTCTTCAGTTCCCACCACTCAAGCTTGTGACCTTTCTAAATACTTAATGTCCCTTCCCAAGGTGGTTTGGTGAGTTTTTTAAAAAAATACCTTCTTCCATCTGCTGGTTAATAAGAGATTCCACTCTTGTGGTGCTCCTTGTGGAATCCCTTAGCAGCTGGAGCTGTTCCAGGTGTGTCAAATGGAACCATATTTGCTGCTTGTTACTGGAATTTCTTGTCTAAGCTGAGACCCAAAGCTGCTCTTAGTTGGTATCTAACAATGCTGGGGTACTTTACTGCTCAGGTTAATTGGTATCTAATAATGCTGGGGTACTTTACAGGAGCTGAAAATCTGCTCAGAATGAGGGGGCAGTGATAGGGATTTGTTACTGGAACTCAGCTGCTCCAGAGGCTTCTCTCACTACAGTAGAAGACTGAAGAGGAATTGAACAAAATAAAACATATTAAAAAAAACCCAAACCAATGAAATGGAGCCTATGACATGATGAGGCTTCTGGAGCCCTAGAGCAAACTCTAGGAAATGAGGGAAGATCCCCTTGGCTGTGGATCAGGCTCATACCAACAGCCAATTTCCCCCTCTTCACTATCACACATGTTCTGTGGAGCCAAGAAAGCCCCAGAGCTTTGGTTGCTCTTTCTGCAGGGATATTCCATCCCATCCAGCTTTGCTTTCATACCCACTTAGCCAAATGGAACACCTCATGAGCAGCCCTTAACAAGGTGTCCTCACCATCTTACCCTGGTGTGACCACTCAGATAAACAATCACAGAGGAGAGCTGGTGTCCAGGCCAGTGCTGAGCCTTCAGCACGTGGCAGTGAGGACAACATCTGCCTTGCAGATCTCTCCTTGCCTACATAATCATGCACAGCTTTCGATTGTTCCAGGAGTTACTCAAGCATATAATAGAGTTTCAATGAGTTCAAACCTCCTGGTTTAGATGGTGTTTTAGTGAGTTGTTTTTCTGCCTCAGCATGGATTAGCTTTTTATGATTTCTTTCTTTTTTTTTTTTTACCAACATTGTCAGATCTGGGGAAACACGTGGAGAGAGTGTGAAGGGAATAATGGTTGTAAATGCTGCCTACACAGCTGTATCACAGATTTTAAAATGTAGGGAGTGAAAACATCACCTGAAATGTCCTTGTGACACCTTCTGAGTTTGTGAGCAACAACCCTCTGGCCCCAGGTGCCTCTTTCTGCCTGCACAGGTTCTGCGTCAGCAGGTGGGGTTTAACCTGGTGCAAAGGCTCTCATGGGGCAGAGCCAGGGCCTCATCCAGGGAATGGCAACCCCTGGCAGGGTTTTACCTGGATATTTTGTTTGCAAATTCCTAATAGTGTTTCAAGGGATCTATTCAATCTTGCTGGGGTGACATGATGAGTCCTGGGTGGTGGTGCTGGATCTAGGAGATCCTGAGCCCTGTGCCACGTCCCCTGGGTGTGATGCAATGTCTGTCATCATGATGTAATGAGGGGAAAAAAAAAATCATACTAAGTGTTTCTGGAACTAGGTTGTAGTAGATGTTTTGAATTTAAGTACTCAAATGATTGAAGAATGGGAAGAGGGTACAGATGGACACTGGGCAGGTTGGTGCCATCGTCCCTGCCAGCTCTTCCCCTGCTGTGCACTCAGGTGCCTGATTCCTCCCAGCCAAGCTGGGTTAAACTGTTTGAATCACTAGTCCCACCTTGCCCACTTTTATTTTTTTATTTTTCCTTTGCCTGAGGAACATCCATGTGCTCATTTGAGCTGCTTTGCCAACAGATCTGCTCAAAACCTGCAGCGAGTGGGTTTTAATGAGCAGCTGGGGGAGCAACTTCTTCCTGGCACAGGCTGCTCCTAAAGAGCCTCTCTCTCCCTATCCTTAAGACATATTTGAAGAGACTGAACATTTTCATATCTTTAAATCCTATTAAAAGGGACTTCAGGTGTTGCAGTGCTTCAAGTCATTTGCTTCCTGAGGACAGCCTGGTGCTCACATCTGCCATTACTGCATCCCTTTCATGATCAAGGCTGGACTGTTCAAACGAGCTTAAGCAAGTGAGCACTCCAGTCCCTGGAGTATTTGAACACATCAGTCCTGCTCCTTAATTAGATCCCAAAATCTCCAAGTGAAAATCAAGCCCTGTTTTACACAGTTCTTTTCTAATTGCTCTCTCAGTTAATTTTTCCTCAGGATTTTCAACCTTGGGTGAGAAGATGACATCTGCTGTGCACTCACCATTGAGCATGTAAATAACCTCCTGTCTCTGGAGCAATAGTTTGAGCAGCTCTTTGGTCATGTGAACACCTCTGGAAGGTAGGTGAGTGCTTAAATGTTTTGCTCAACATGACATTCAACAGGTGTTTGTGTGTATCTTTGCTCCACCAGGGCCTGGAAGATGTAATTGCAGTAGATGGGAGTCTTCTCATGACTGCAATCAAAGATGAGTGGGGGAAGGTGGTGGGAAAGTGTGTCAGATGCAGTGAGGCAGCAGAAATGGATCAGAATATTTTCCATTTTTCTTCTTTTCATTTTTAAAGCACATAAAAAAAGAAATCTCATCCTTTTTTTTTCCATTTCCAGGTGAGCAAACCAAAGCTGACCTGGAAGCAGCTGCATGGGAATCTTCCATTTCTTTCCGTGGGTTTGGTCACTTGAAGGACAAAAAACAAGAAACCAAAGCTGTCTGGCAGGCAGATGTGCTCTGAGAGACTTGGCTGGGTTTTCTCAGAGGGGAAAAATGTTTAAAAATGAAAAGAACTTGCTAAGGGCCAGAGGATGGATGGTGGTTTATTAGCCAGTGTTCTACCCTGTGACCTGTCCTTCTGCCTTCACACCCACCCAGCAGCAAGGTCCCACGTTTCAGAAATCACCCCCCTGTGCTGTTTGCCTCCTGCTTTCTCCAGTGCCATTTCTGCCAGTCTCTCTGCTCATATTTAATGCAAGGAGGATACAAGTCCTTTTTTTTTTTTTTTTTAAAAAAAAAAAGGCACTTCAGTGGTGCTCTGTGCATTTTTATTCCTGAATATTAAGTTCCAATTTTTATAGCCTTAGCTCAATCTGTAGCTTCATAAAACATCATGAATTGGAGCTTAGCTTTACAGGCAAGCAAGATGATTTGATAAGCATGGGATTACCCTTCCTACATCAAATAACATTTTCTCTCTCAGTAACCAGAAGCACTGAGTTATGACCCTGGCTCAGTAGCCAGCCAGGAGATATAAGAAGCCCCATGCAATTAACTCCTTGCATCTTTTTGTTTCTTCTTCTTCTCCAAGAGGAAAAAATGAGACAGGTTCTTTTAACCAGGTATTTTCTTCCAATTTTACCTCATAGTGGAGTCAGCTGAGTGCAATCTCTTGTCAGCACAATCATTATCTATAATTTGCATGCAAGAAGGAAGAAGCAACAGAAACTTTTAGGATGAAATGGATGTAAAACCAGAAACCTCTGCCTGTTCTCTCAGCCAGCCTTGCAAGTACAGTGGCTCTGTCAGTGACTATATTAAGAGCTATTAAAATGGCTTTGATGTATTGCTGGGGTTTGGTATGATTTTCTAGGTTTTATTATTCCTCTGACTATCATTTGCTATTTTTAAAGGGAACCTGCTATTATGGGATACAAGCAGCCTGTCCTTCAGAGGAGACTCAGCACCAACAGCCCTTCTGCTCATCTTCAGTGGTGTGTAGAGGGGTAAACCAGTGGTCCCCTGGTAGCCCAGTGTCTTAGCCTCCATTTGTACTATTTATCATCAAAGCAGATCCTGATACTCAAGGTTGTGTGCAGGGACAGGACCTGGATACAGAAACCTGCTGGTTGGTGCTGCAGCCCCAGAGCTGCTCCTGTTGGACTCTGGGCTCCATCTCCAGCAACGGTCCCTCTCATCTCCTCAAATCCTTTTCCTCACTCCAGCCCTGTTCTCTTTAGATGAACCACTTTCCTCCACCCATGGACAGGTCCTGCTTGCTCAGCCACAGCTTGGTGAGTTTGCTGTGGGAGGTTTGGGCAAGGCTTTTCCCCCAAGAGCTGGGCAGTGCTTTAAGGCTGATCCAACCTCTGGGTGAGGTGGAGGGTGAGAGAAACAAGGAGATTGAGGAGAAAAAAAATAACACTTAATGAATCCTAAATTGTATTATCCTTTTTTTTTTTTTAACAGAGCTGCCTAAACATTGATTTTGTTACCCACTGATTTCTAATAATTCAAACTGTAAAGCCTTCCTGTCATTCCCCCAAATCAGGTTCATTTCCAGCACCACTAATCTCATCAACTCACCAGTTGAAACGATGGGACTCAGACCCTCCAAATTCCAGATTCCTCATCAAATCTCACCAAATCCTCTGTTCACCTGCACCTTGGGTGCTGATTTACTGAGGAAAACAAACCAAGATGGATTTGCCTTGTTCAATCTTTGGCTGCACTTCTTTTTCCCTCTGGGGGAAAAAGCCATCTTACCTAACCCCTTAACTAACCCCTCCCCACACACACTTATTTTCTGTCATTCTATTTACAGCTATTCTTATGTTACATGTTTTCAACCAAAAATAATGATGACAGGTGGTTTGGACCTTGCCTGTCACTCTGGTAAACCTGCCATAAAAATTTTTAGGTCAAATCTGGCATGATGAGGCACTAATAACAATATCAAGGTACATCACCTGGACTTTCAGCTACATCTGCATTTATTTTTACTGTTCATTTGGCTTTTTTTTCCCCTCCTTCCTTTCACCATGGACAAGATGCCACATAAAAAGACTTTTGGCCAAGCTGCTGGTTCTCCTTGCAGCCCTTCCTTTCTCTGGGGTTTCTGCTGGCAGTGCCTTGAGGGGGAAATATACAGGAGCTGGAAACCAAGCTTCCCAAAAAAATGCAAGCAGCACTTCTGATGAGTCTCTCATATTGTTATCCTTCCTGCTTCATTTGTTTTCCAGATGGGGGAAATAAAGGTCAACAACCCCAGGGCAACAATCTGATTTGAAAGAAATGTGATTTCTGAAGGGGAAATTTGCAAAAATAGCCATAACCAAGAAATGAGAAACATTTTAAGGAATTGGCAGCTCAGACTAATCTTCCATGTAGTTTATCTTTGTGAATTGGTGGCGTTTTATTGCTGATGCAAATGCACTGACAGTCCAGTCCTGTTCTGCTGCTGCTGATTAACTGTCGTTTTTCTTCATTTAGATGTTGATATCATGGTGAACAAGGAGATGAAGGGTCCATCGTGCACTCAGTTAAAAAGGAGCCACCTGGGAAGCTACTAGAGCCGTGGATTCCCTGGAGGGAGAAGCTGGAGCTGCTACATCCCCAGGTTGGCTGCAGGTCTTCCTGCCTTCCATCCCCTCCTGTTCCCTTGCTCCAGGACATCCTGGCATGGGGGGTGTCCTGCATTCTCTGGGGCTGCCCCCCACTTCTCCAGGAGCCCCCCGGGTACCCAGGGCATCCCAGGAGGGCTCTGGGCAGAGCTGTGGTGGGGAGCATCCCTCCCAGTGCCCCCAGGAGCATCCCTCCCAGTGCCCCGAGGAGCATCCCTCCCAGTGCCCCGAGGAGCATCCCTCCCAGTGCCACGGATGGCTCCATCACGCCCGGGAGCCTGGAGCTGCTGCCTGGCTCTCAACACCTCCCTTCTCCCAAAATCTGGGTCATGTCTCCCTCTAGGGGCTTGCGAGGAGCTGAACCCCCTGCCCGTGGCCCCGGAGGTTTCCAACGCCCTGCCCAGCCCTCCTGGGGCAGGGGAAGAGAAGGTGGAACCTGACATAGAGTGGAAAAGCTGAGGTGAAGGTCTAATGGTAAATAACATGAACTATAGGCTGGAGGGGATGAATGACAGACTTGTTTGGGTTGGAAGAGACCTTTAAGATCATCAAGTCTGACTGTTAACCCAGCACTGCCAAGTCCACCACTAAACAAGGTCCATGAAGGTCCAGGTGGTCTTGCTTTGCCCACCCTTGACATGGGCAGGGGTGGCCGGGGTCCTGCAGCCCCCGAGCAGGGCAGGGGGGTGTGCTGGGCCTGCCCTGCACCCCAGCACCACAACGGGTGCCCATCACCCTCCTCCACAGCATCCTTAGGGATTTTGGAGGTGCTGCTGGGGAGAGATGCTCTTCCAGAGGGTGCTGCTGGGTGCTGTGCAGGTCACTGGTGCAGCTGCAGGTGGTGAAGGGACAGGGGAGGGGGTGGGGACAGGCACATGGTCCCCCAGAGCAGAGGGGGAAAGAAGAAACTTGGGTGGAACACGAGGCTTTTGGAAATGAAAACACCAGAAGGGTCCAATTAGCACGACACGGTGTTTAAACAGAATTTATCAAGCTGAATTTTGAATTTGCAGTTTAACTTCACACTGTTGTGGATGCTCTGGGTAGTATTCCCTGTTTTTACAGGAAGAAGAGCAGTGGGAATTTTCCCCTGCTGAGTGGGCAGGCAGCTGGGATAATTGTTCTGTGCCCCCATGTGCCTGATACTCATCTGCAACTCTAGGAAGAAAAGAGGTCTGATAAATAAATATGAACTAACACATTCAATCAAGATACAGACACTCTTCCTAGAGGCACGAGTGGGAGCTGCAGAAATTGAAAGGCAGCTCCTGTAATTGGAAAGCCTGCTGGTTTGGTGTGAGGAGTCAAGTTCAGCTCTCCAAGACCTCACTTAAATCAGGGGACACAGAGGTTCATTTCACCAGCTTTAATCATCTAACACTTAGATGGAGGCTTCCTCAGCAGGGAGAGATGGGATGAGGTGTCTCCTGGAGGAGCAGGTTCAATAGCTGTGGCCTGTGACCCTCTGGGCAGTGGGTGCTTCATTTTTAGGTGGCCAAAGTTGGATGTGGTTCATCTCCTCCTTCCTGACAAAGTGCTTCATGGGCCTCTGCAGCCACTCCCTGGGAAGCAGCAAAGAATCCTGTTTGCCACAGGAATTATTCACATTGAGATGGTTTCCCATTGTCTGAAAGCAATTAATCTTTCTTTTTGTTAAAGGATGGTTGCTCAGTCAGCAAAACTAAGGATCTCTGTCGAGATGTGTTGCTGATAAATAGTCTAACAGGTTTTTGAGAAAGCCAAAACCCATTGGGGCACAGTTCTTTTGTTGTCACCTGCAGCTGAAAGCAGGAACAGCTCCTGAACCCCCAGCTTGCACAGCAGAGGCTTTGCTGCAGCTCATGCAGAGCTTAGGAGCCTTTGGGTCTTGCAGGGTAATGTCCCTGATGCTATGAAACCAGATGCAACCCCACCCCAGATGCCACCTCCAGCAGATCCACAGCAGGGAAGCCAAGTGTAGGTGCAGGAGATGTTGTGCCTGACTGCCTGTGTCTCTTTTGCCTGTCCCAGGGAGAAGAGCTGAGGAGTTTAACTCTTAAATTTCCCTTTCTTTCATTTTCACTCTCCTCCACATGGAAGTTTTGGCTGAAATGTCCCTTCTGGGGTGGTGGGACCAGCCCAGGCTGCAAGGTCTCACCTTGGGAGTCCCAGGGCTCCCAGCTGCTCCCTGACTAATGAAAGAGAAGGTTTAGGATTAATTTTATTCCCCTGATCTAAAGAACATATTTGAGGGAGATGACAATACCCAGTGACACAGAGCAGTGGGCAGGTGAGGGACTCATGTGGTCAGAGTCTGGGGGTGTAAATAGGAGGTAATAAGTGTTAGCCAGAGACAATGATGCTGACATAGTGTTAGGGGTGGAAAAGGAGGTTGGAGTCATTATATTGTTGTTATTTTTAGTTACAGAAATTCAGATGTAAAAGGCTTAGCATCTAAACTGGGTTTAGTATCTAAACTGGGCTGTCCAGCTCAGTGGTGATGTTTATGCTCAGGCAGCACAATGATGGGGCTCAGCAGGGTGAGGGGACCCTAGTGATCCCTCTGCCCATGATCATGGGTTGTGGACTCTTGTGGTCCCTCAGCTTCCATTTCAATGGGAGGAGGCTTGAAGCCCAAGTGTCTCTGGTGGTGTTTTCTGGCTGCTTCCTCAGATTTTCTGCTGATGATGCTGGAGCAATATTGCAAGGGATTTATGCATAAAGGACATAAATCTTGCTATATGAGCCACCTGAGCAGCAAGAAAAATGGTCCCTGTCAGGGATCTACATACAGGAACACATTAAACAACAGCCCTTGCTAGAGCAGGAGCTGCAGCTTCCAATGGAGGTTTGGGGGAATAATGAAGAGGAAAATTAGCACTTTGGTAATGCATGAAGCCTTCTGGGGGAGTTTCACTGGCAGGTTTTTACAGCCTGGAAGGATAAATGGTGATGATAATTTTTTAAAAACTTTTCAACCCCTCTTCCAAAGGAAGATGCAGGAAGTTTTTCCTGTGCTGTTGTAGGGCTGGAAGAGCTGCTCAGCTGGGACACTGGATGGTCATTGTCACTGCCAATTAGCTAAACATAGATGAAAAGTGGCTGCTGGTCAGGGTGGGAGGGCTTCTGGTGGCTGTGGTGACTGTTGCCCACCCTGTGCTGCCACCCAGGCACCTGTGTAGGGTCCTCCCAGGCTCTTTGGGAATGGTCCCCCCAGGCTCCATCAACCCATAGTTGTCCCTCCAAGGGAGAAGCCCTTTGCTTGGGACCATGTCTGGTGGTGGCCCAGCCTCTGCTCTTCAGCCATGATGTGTTTCCAGGCACTGAGGGCAGCTAAAGGGGGGTTGATGAAAGGAAATTGAAAATAATACCGTAAAATAAGGTGCCTTCATTCCTTTTGATATCTTAGTTATGACAAAGGGAAGTGTGATGTTATTCAAGTGTGTACCAGCCTCTTCCCCTCACATTTCTGGGGCTCTGGCTTTGTTATACTTATTCTCATAAATTATTTTGTTGCTATAGCAATACTTTTCTGTGGGCCTAATCCTTCCTCATTTCCAGTTAAGCCTTTTACTTTTCTCTCTCAGTGCAAAGGAGCCTTTTCTTTGGCAAGTTACCTCACAAAATACATCTTGAAGTTACATTTACTTTTGCTTTTCAGTGCTAATCTGGATTAGGGGATTCTTCATTTGGGTGAATTCTTCATTTGGGTTAAAATGGATTTGAAGCTTCTTAGCAAAAGAAGTGCCAAAAGATCTGTAACACTAGAGTATAAGTTGTGTGTGGATCTTTGCAATTTGGATCTTCTCATCCTATAATGACTTCTGTGTAGAGAGGAGAGTATTTGGGGGTGAAATAGATATTTCTGATTGTTATATGTGCATGAAAATCAGGTTCAAGGCAAAAGGATCACCTTGTTTGCTTTGTGTTAAGTAATATTGCTTTGTATTAAATAATATTGCTTAAATAATATGCTTTTTACGTTAATTTCCAAATGGACAAATTTAGGAAAGACAGCAGACTCTGGATATTTTTCCTTCCTACCCTAAAAGGTGTTACCAGCTTGTTTCCATAAGCAGGTTCAAGTAGGAAACGTGCAAGGTTCATAAATATACCTGCAGTAGTTGAGCAGCAGAAAGCAGCTGTTGAAGGGCAACAAGGGGCTGGATTCTCCTACTATTCTTGCAAATCAAAGCATTTAAAGTCTGAATTCACTGCCAAGATCTGAAATTCAGCCAGAGGGTCTTGGGTGAGGGGCAAGGGGTGTCTCCCAAGCACCACTGCCTCCTTAGGCTCCCCCAGATGGGCACACATTTGAATGCAGCCAATTTATTCAGGGTTGCTCCTATAGGCAAATCTATTCAGATGCATCAACTCTTTCAAATATTCCCATCTGGATAAAAGTTTCCAGCTCCTCCAGCCTTGCTTGCTGACAGCTGCAGGTGTCTCAGCTTCTGCTGCACTGCTTGAACATCCTCGTGGCCCTTCATCAATAAGGTTCCTCCTATGGTGAAACCAAACCCTGATGTGTTTGAAGGCTCAGGGTGGGTGAGCAAGAGCCATGGGCATAAGGAAGAATAATGGATTTCTCAGTTTGAGAGAGAGAAAATACAGAGAAGGTCTGTGAATTACAGGAGTTTGTCCCCTGGAGTCTGTTTTTTTCTGACTTCCTCTGGCTTCAGAGAACAATACTGGGATTTATGGATAGAGAACCAGACTTCCAGAGTGGCAGCTCAGACCACCTCTGGAGTCACCAGGGCTTTCTCTGGAGATCTTACTTCTCCTTGGCTTCAAAACTCTGTTATTTAAGCTCACAGATTGTTCCTTCTATGAGCACAGATCCAGTTTTAACATGTTCTTAAATGGAATTGGAGTGACCTAGCACTGATACCTGTTGCAATGATTCCCCCTAAGGGCTTCAGGACTGGTGGATACTTTGATCTCTGGATATTTGATTTTTTTTTCCTCTTTTTCTCCCCAAATGATGTCTGGTTTAGTTCCTAAAATCCTAAAACATGGACATTTTATATAAGGTTAAAATATTGATTTAGCTGTGGAGCAGGGAGGAGATAAAAGCAGGTATTTTAATGTATTTTAATTCTAGAGGAATCATTTTATTTGCATCCATTTCTCTCCTTTTCTTAGGAGGAGTTGGCTGTATTTAACTTGCTCCTGTGAATTGTCTTGCTAGAACAAGATTTCCAAATGTATATTTTTGGTAGTTGTTTTAGCAGTCTTTATATATATATATATATGTATACACACTGAGTTTATTTATACTATTTATATATATATATACTGAGTGCTACGTGTGTTGAATGCTAATTTCTGGCGACCAATTAATTTTTATCATGGCCCATATACCAAAATGAAATTATTTCTCAGCATGATCACAGCCAAACCAGTTGCATCACCCTCCTGGCCCCAGATGCTTAACATTGCAGTCCCAAATTCACTCTGAGTCAGGAATAGAGCCCTTCTTCCTTACCATCCTTCACCCAGGCTGATATTCTTGGCTGGAATTCCCCAGGAAAGTCAACATCTAATTGTATTTCTATTTGATAGGCTGAAAGAGCCTGGGGATGGATGCCCTGTAGGTCCATGGGGTGGAGCCCAACCAACCATGTCTGCTGGTACCCAAAAGATGCCCAATGTCTTCTCTTGCCTGTGCTGTGGGGACAGAGCAGCACCACTGCATCATGCCACAGCTTGGTACTAGACATGACAAATGCTTGGCAGTTAGAGCTGGGGAAGGAATTAAGGAATGCAGATTTATTCATCCCAGTTGCTCGAGCTGAATTCCATCCCAGATAATGCCTCTCTTCCCTAGCACTAAGTTTTTCCATCCCAAAACTCTTCTTTTGGAAACGTCTGGAATATTTTTCTATTCCTTAGTTGTTCATGCTGAGCTATTGATTTATTTTTTGTCTTGCCTCTAATCAGATGTTATTGCTTTCTCTTAATTTAGTTTTATAGCTGCTTAATGAATGCTGCTCTTAAGTGGGAGATGAAGAAAAAAAAACAACATTCAGAGTGTTTCAGGAGTTAGAAAAACCCTTGGAATCTGATTTGTGGTGTATTTCAGGTAGGAGGGGGCAACCCCTGCTAGCTCTCCATCTTCCATAAAGCTACACATGCCTGCAGATGAGAACATTTAGTCAGTTAAAAGTCCTTCTGAAGCAAAAACCACTTCCAGATGTGTCTCTGATTTTGCAGGACACTGAACTGTGAACAGTCGTTAAACTTGATCCCTTTGGCCTCCTGAGCATTCAGGGAGAGAAACAGATAATGAGAGGGGGGGGAAAACCCAAACAACCAAAACTAAGCCACTGATGAGCAATAATTGTGACAGAAAAAACTGGGCTAAATATGTTGATTGTGGGTATGGCCCAGGAGACAAGGAGACAAGGTGCAAGAGGGAGCCTGGGAGTGCAATTGTTGCCCTGAAGAGTGAAGATTCATCACCCATAGTGCAGAGCTTGGTGTTGGTAAAGTCAAGTGTTGGAAACCTCCCTACAGAGAGAGATTTGTTCCATCATCCTCACTTTCCCTAGAACTGATGGAGAATGAGATTGAGACCTGTCAGCAACAAGTTTTTTGCTTTGAAAATTGATTTTTAATTGCTGGAGAACAAGCTCCTGAGT
>NW_009953004.1:1819690-1822651 GCF_000747805.2 Chaetura pelagica
TGCTGAACCACAGTGAGGAGCAAGGATCTTCTATCCTAAAATGCTGTTTCCAGGACCATGAATTAAATCCTCCATAAAATTTTGATAAAAATCTCGAATCTTCAACTACAGAAGGAGTGTATTTACTAAAACTCCTCTTAACTAGGTGTTTAATACAGGATTGACAGCCAGTAATTAGTTTACCCATGATAGCCTTCAATTCTCTCCTGCCTATTAGTGCAGCAGTTTTCACTTTCACCTGTAAAAGGAACAAACAGAGAAGGTAACATTAGGTTTGATCCTTTTTTAAAATGCTATTTTTGTGCTTTTTGCCATTTAGTTTTCGTCTGTTTGGCTCTGAAAGCTGCACTGAGCTTTGGAAATTTGCCAATCACCCCCACATAGAACCTGCAACACCACCCTTTTTTAAAATTTATTTTTTCAAGGAAAAAATAGAGGCAGCTCCAACCTGCTCAGATGTTCCCACCCATCAATCAGGTTGAGGGATTTGCTGCTGTGGCTGCTTTCATTTCTCCCACTACTGTTGAGTGGAAAGCCAAGTGGGGTTTTACCATCTCTAATTTCTATTTGCTAATTAAGAACCAAGAGAGGGTTGCAACACTCTTTGGAGAAGTCCCAGCCCAGCCTTTTTTCTCTTCTTTTTTCCCTGCAAATGGTGTCATTTTACATTAGTAAAGTCTCTATTTGATTTTTTTTTTTTTGGTTGAAGCAGATCCTATTTTTTTGGTGCATGTTGGTCCTTTGGATCAGAGTGGCTGTTAGGAATTTGACAACAGTTATCAAACCTCCCCTGCAGCAGAGAGGACCGACTGTCAAGGATATGATGGTCAAATGTTTCACATACTGCAATCAGCCCATTTGTGTTTGGTTTGCAGAATTCCAAAAGAAAGCTGTCAGCTAAGAAATGAACTCGAAGTAGCCTGAAGCTTTTGGAGCATGTTGATCCAATTATGATGATCCACTCATATCCTTCAGCTGCTTTTTTTTTCCAAATCAATTTTCATTTTAGCTCAGGGGACGGTTCTTTTTGGTGATGCAGAGAAACATCTGTAAGGCTGTTTCAGATGTGTTGTTTCAGGAAATTTCTTCTTTTGTTGAACTCTACATGTATTTTGCAAGTGCCTTTTGTCTCCAGCACATGTATGTTTATGTTATGGTTTCTGCCTGTTCATACATGTCCAAGCATGCAAACAATATATATTAATCTGAATGTTATTTTAAAATCACTTCTCACGTGTTCAATATCATTGCTTGAACCTGGAGGGGGAGGAAATTGGTGCAAAACCTCCAGGGGTTAAATGGCCAGCAGGAAGGGATGGATGTAAAGAAATCTAAGCCATGAGTGTTGTGGATCAGGTTCTCTGCTGGGGTTTTGCAGCAAAGCTGTTTGTCACTTGCAGGGTTGTGTCCTGGAGAGGCACTGCTGGGGGTGACATGCTGACATGGCAGTGCTCAGCTATCTCCTTTGGTTCTTGGAGCTGAAAAATAACACTTGGAAGTGCTTCATAGTTGTTGTTCTGCTGTCAAGGTGTTGTTGTTGGTGTGTCTTGATGTCCTTGTGCACCCTGAGAGTGATGCCATGGAGGGACTGGTGTGATGGTGGGTACCCAAGCCAAGCTCATGAGGTGAAAGGAGGTGGTCTGAGGTGGAAGTTTGTCTCTCCTCCCAAGTAACAAGAAATAGGACAAGAGGAAAAGGCCTCAAGTAGCGCCAGGGGATGTTTAGATTAGATATTAGGAGGAACTTCTTCATTGACAGGGTGATTAAACACTGGCACAGGCTGCCCAGGGAGGTGGTTGAATCACCATCCCTGGAGGTGTTTAAGGGCTGTGTAGATGTGGTGCTGAGGGACATGGGTTAAGCACTGGACTTGGTAGGGCTGGGTTAATGGTGAGTAGAGTGAGGTTATGGTTGGACTCAATGATCTTACAAGTTTTTGCCAATCAGAATGATTTTGTGTGGGTCACTCCTGTTACCCACTTGCCATGGGGTCGAGCTGTGGGTTTACAGCATTTATGGGTCAGGAGGACAGAGGTGACCCAAGGCTGCTCAGCTGTTCTCATCCTAGATAAAGCATTGTCATCATGTTGTTTTCACATCATATGGTGAGTATGTATAAATGTCATTAAATAAGGGTGTGTTCCAAGCCTTGGGCCCTGGGAATAAGGCCTAGGTCTGGACACTCTCTTTGGGATGACAGACATTATCTTTGGGATGATGTTCTCCAGTGTCCAACAGAGAAGCACTAATTTTTTGCTGCTGGGAGGGAATTGAGATGCAAAGCAGGAGCTCCATCTCTTTGTTCAGCTTCCTCTTAGATCCAGATGTGTTCCCCAAAGCTGTATCTAACCACCAGCACCCACAGCCTGGTTCTTCTCTTGGCCAGGAGCTCTATCAGTTCCTCAAACCTGCAATTGTTTCACAAACAACCTATACATCCAGCAAGCTGCAAGTGCCCTGACCTTTCAGAGATCCATCAAGGCTGTTCAGAAACCACCACTATAAAATCTCCATCATTTAACCCAACAGCAAGAAATATGTGTCCTGCAAATCTCCAGGAAGTGGAATTTGACCTTTTCCTGGTGATTTATCTTCGAGCTTCATTTAATGACAGTTCTGCTCTGAGAATACACTGCTGGGAGGTAAGGAGAGTGAGTCTGGCTGTAATAGCAAGAAATATTTCCAAGTTTATCATTCATGTGACTAAAGAGAAAGCCTAGTCCTACAGTCCAGAGGACAAGGACTTGGGGGTGATGGTGGAGGAGAAGCTCAACATGGGCCAGCACCATGTGCTGGAGCCCAGAAACCAACCCTGTCCTGGGCTGTGTCACCAGCAGCGTGGGCAGCAGGGCCAGGGAGGGGATTGTCCCCTCTGCTCTGCTCTGCTGAGACCCCACCTGGAGAGCTGTGCCCAGGTCTGGAGCCTCCAACACAAGAAGGACATGGAGCTGTTGGAGAGAG
>NW_009953004.1:1822972-1824564 GCF_000747805.2 Chaetura pelagica
GTGAGACATGAGGAGGGAATTCTTTGGTGTGAGGGTGGTAAGAGCCTGGCCCAGGTTGCCCAGGGAAGCTGTGGCTGCCCCATCCCTGGCAGTGTTGAAGGGCAGGTTGGATGGGGCTTGGAGCAGCCTGGGCTGGTGGGAGGTGTCCCTGCCCATGCAGGGGGGCTGGATCTAGATGATCCATAAGGTCCCTTCCAACCCAAACCGTTCTACGATAAGACCTGGTAGGACCAAAGGATGTTTGATGAAACAAGTGGGCAACCACCACGAAGGTGCTATGATCAGCAAAAGCCATATAAAAAGCATCTGTTACAGTGGTTTCAGATAAAATAGCAGACATTGCAGTTCTTATCTGGCAACCTGGTACCTTGAGGCATCTCACTGAGGAGGCAGAAAGTCCTTCATGCTGTTTATCACACAGGGCACCCTTCTCATTCCCTCAGCACAGTGAGCTGGGGACCTGTTGTCTTGGCTCCTGCTTGGCTGGAGACACAGAGAGCCATTCAGTGTTGTTAAGTTTCTTAGGGATTTCAAGATCTGAAACAAAAAGCTGATAGAGAAGTTAATCCTCTTGATTTCTATGCCGAGGTACCTGGAGCTGAAGGATGGATGTGACTGCTCTTTCAGCAGTGGATTTTGTTACATCAAGATATTAATATCAAGCAGATTGCTCATGTTTTCTGTGCTATCATGTGAGCCAAGGCAGAGCTGCTGGGCCCTCAGTATCTGTGCACCTTGGCTTTTAAGAACCACTTTGACAAATGCTGGCTTTCAGCAGAAACCAGATTGATTTTGAAATCAGTTCTGAAAGTCCTGGCACTTCTCAAGGAAATGAAGAGTTTCTTTGATAAACCCCAAATACCCAGGAACAGACTCCAAGGGCTGACTTGATGCTGATTTCCACCAGTTGAAACTTTCAGCCCTTTCTCTCCTCCTTCAGGCCCAACATTTGCAGCAAGGCAGCTCCAAAAATTCCCTTAGGATTTTCCTAGGAACTGGAGCAGCCCCATCAAAGCAGTTCCCTGGAAAGGGACAGACCAACAGGTACCCAACACCCTGCCAAGAATTTTTATGAACTAATGATGGAGAACTATGCTAAGATCAGAGATCACCTTTCAAACCTTTTGGCCTAAGTCTACTTTATCTTGGACTTAGAGCCTATCCATCAAACTTTGACATTAAAAAACATGAAGCAGTAAGTTTTTAGAGTCCTTTCACTGTACAGTAGCACTGCTGTTCCAAAAATTTCTTCCAAAATCATGGCAGGTTTTATTTAACTGTAAATATTTCTTTTTCTTCCAAGGAAGGAAGTCCCAGAGGTGTGGGGTAGGCATCCAACTGGCAGCTTTTCAACAATATAGGAATTTTTGTGGACCCTTTTCCAAGCAAGAGTCAGTATTTTGTTGAGAGAGTCCCCTGCAAAAAACCAGGAATAAGGGCAGGTTTCTCATGGAGAAATATGATAGGTCAAAATTTGCTCTAAAAAGGATTTACCCTGATTTTCTTTTTTTCCCTCAAAACCAAAGGTTTGATTTCATTAAGAGGCAAATCAGAAGATTTATAGGCTCCCAAATAATGATAAAATCTTTCCC
>NW_009953004.1:1824736-1836099 GCF_000747805.2 Chaetura pelagica
CTAATCTAGGTACATTTTCAAAATATTTAATTTTTACCATAGGAATGGAAGGTAAAGCTTGATGCTCCTCCAGGAGACACTGAATCTCTGTGTCTGCAAACATGCTAAGAGCACTGCAAGATGTTTCAGACAATCATTGGCCTGCACAGACACAGAAAAAAACCTGTCCAACCTCTCTAGATCCTAAACTGTCCAAGGAGCAAAGCATGCAAAATTAATACAGCTCCTGATGCTGAAACAGGGGAATTGCCAATCAAAATCTCCAACTGCTGATATGAAATGTCCCAGAAACACAGGACTCAAGGCTATGTTGGGGGTCACTGACCCACTTGTAAAATGGTGTGATGAGTTATTTTTTAGTGTGGATGCTCCTTATGGGCTGGGACAGGCTACACAAAAGCCAACTTCATCATGGGATGAAATGCAGGGATGCAATTAGGGCTGTACAAGAAAGTGCTGAGGAAAATGTTCATTGCCTGCACATCACAAATCTGACCCGTGTCACTTTCTTCTGCAGCTCTTACAAGACAGGAAACATCTTCCCCAGTGGTTTAAGGAAGAGTCCAGTTACACCTCCTGGGTGTGATGAATGTGTGAAATCGTGGGTTTGATGCTCTTGGGCTCCCAACATTGAACTGGGCAAGGTGGAAAAATGCAGAGGTTGGTTGGACCAGCTCCTCAGCAACCTGCTGCAAACAGGACACTGGTCTGGGTGGCTTCTGGAGGTCCATATGGGTCCTGTCAGGACCCACAGTGCTGATGGTTGGACACTTAAGCATCACATACAGGAAGATCTGCAAGGGAATATCAGGTCAGTATGAATGAAATACTAAAGGATCAAAAGGCAGAGGGGGTGGTGGTGGCTTCCACAATATCTGATCCTCAAATATCTGATCAGGCTTGGGAAGAAAGATTGATAATTCCATTTAAATTGTATTAAACCCGAATGGGTGGCTCGAGATCTACAGGAGGGACTAGAAAGACAAGGAGAAGAGCAAGAAGAGCAGAAAGATGCTGAGAGGTTCTCCCTGGTCCACCCTTGCTGCAGCTCAGCCCTCAGGCAGGTTCTTTGCACCACAGAAGCATCTGAGCTCTGGGGCTGTTGGAAGGTTCTGACCCTCTTCAAGGGAGGAGGAAGGTCCCTTAGAGCATCCTGGACCCTCCCTGCTTTGGGTTGGAGCACAGACCACTTATCAAACTCATGCACAAATATTGTACAACTTCCAGAGTTGTGTTTAGCAGCTATAATTTCAAACCTGAGAGAATGGAGAAATTGCATTTAGGTCTGGTTTTAGGGTTGGTTTGGTTCTTTTTTGCCTTTTAACTCAGTGCTGCTGCTCAGGGGCAACCACAGAGAGATGATGCTTCTCAAAACTGAAGCCCCAGCCTCCAAGTTTAGCAGGGCCATTTAGTGATGTCACACATGCCAAGCCTGGTGGAATTTGGCATCAGTGTTTAAACTTTCACAAGGGGTA
The DNA here is from genome assembly GCF_000747805.2 of Chaetura pelagica. Lineage (NCBI taxonomy): Eukaryota > Metazoa > Chordata > Aves > Apodiformes > Apodidae > Chaetura > Chaetura pelagica. The sequence goes on from NW_009953004.1 coordinate 1,826,212, forward strand.
AATGAAATGAACCTTTACCTCAGATACACAGCTGAGGACAAAATGCCTCCAGTTACCAGACAGCTGCTAATTTATCAGCAACTGTTGAGTGCTCAGCTTGGTATTAAAATCCCAGTGCCAGCCAGGATCCATCCCTACAAATCTGCCAAGAAAGATACAATTTGGGGCAAACAAGAAGATTTGCACTCAGGCTGCACAGACACAGTTTGATTCTGATGTGTTTTCCTGGGTGAATTTACAGGAGCAGGATCTGAAGGTTTTTTCCACCCTGGGAATGAAATGCTCAGAACTATTGGCTGTCAGCTTGAAAAATGTTAGATCTGCATCTCTCTGCAATTGTCCTAAGTCTCTTGGAATTGAGCCCAGCTATTAGCAGGGGGTAAATAAGACCAAAATGGACAACAATGTGCATTATAGGGGGAAGTGTTGAAGGATGAGTTTTAGATGAGAACGGTTAATGGGCTGCTTAGGGTGGCAAGGATTTGATTTGAGGCTTTAAAAACCCCAAACACTTCTATTCCTTTTGAAGGACTGTAAATATTGTTTAATTGTTAATAACTGTTTTTATTAAAATTTATGTTTTACATGGGCAATATATAAGGGTGAGGTCAGCTGGATTCAGTCTGGCTGCTGGAGATCTTTAGAGTAAAATGGAAATAAGGGTTAAATATCTATTATTTCCACATGTATTCACATTATTCCTGAGTTCCTCCTTTTGCATTCATAATATACTGGGGTTGTATGGGTACAGGGTTGTCCTGTCAGACTGAGAGTGATTTTGCCTGTTCAGGGAAATGTTTTTTTTTGCTGACTTAAATGTTTGGACAGTAAGAATCCTCCTCCTTTTCTGCACTTTCTGTCCTACGTCATCTTTACTGGGAGTGAAAAACCCTGAGAAACAAATTCTCCTTTTACCACTGAGCCAATGAGTGAACAGCAGGGTGAAAAGATGACAAACCTGAAAACACCCCATTTCAACAGGTTCATTCTGTTGTAGGAGATGGGAAGGAACACAAAAACCTTGACATGAGCCCCGAGCAGCATGAACAAACCTAAAAAACATATCAGAGCTCAGCTCAGGAAGGTACTTCAGCCTAAGGTTATTGAAACATACATTAAAAACCCTTTTAAAAGGTGTATGTGTGTGTATATATATAATTTACATCCATGCAGTTATACCTGTGCTGAAGCACTTTGCCAAGCTGAGGGCTGGCAAGGAAAGTCAAACTTTTATTCCCTCCTCTTCATTTTACTGCTGAAGCAAATGATTGCATTTTTTTTTCTGCCTCTCTCTGGAATTCCTTAGGAAAATATTTTCAGTGGTATTTTTCTTTAGGTTCTGGATGTGATATTCAGATAAATCTGCAGACAAGGATGATGAATTTGGGCACGTGGATTCTAAACCCAGTGAGTACATAATGCCTTTAAAAATTGACTTTACTCAGCTGAGAACAGTCTCCCACTGCCCTGCCCTGCCTTTGGTTAATTGTTGTTATACCCCAGAAATCACATTTTATATCTGGAAGTTGTCTGGGTTTGTTCCCATGTATAAAAAGCTTTGGATTTTCTCAAGAAGGAACTTTTTTTAAAAGTTGTGCTTCCATGAACATCCTGAACATCAACATCTGGGTGGTTCCATTTGATGAGACCACACAGGCAACAAGAGCTGAGCTGAAGCTGAGAGCTTTGGTGTCTTCTGCTTTCACCCAAATACCACCACCTTGTGACTAAGACCCTGCAGCACTATAAACTAGTGGCTTAGGTTCAGTAATTGAACTGTCATTAGGTCACTGGGTTAGAGAAAATGTGAAATTGCACCAGCAAGTCCCAGCAAAGCACAGGAGCAGACAGGGAAGGTGCAGCTTCACCAGAGTTCCCATTAATGAGGAGTTTATGAGTTCCCATTGATCATGCTTTGCAACATGTGTATAAAATAGCAATTTGAAGATTCAGGAGTGTCATGTCTGGGTGCTGAGTCCATCAATTCTCTTTGGCTGAGGGTTTCCCTTCAGTGGCTGGAATGTAAATGATGGGAAGCTGAAGGAGAAAGCTGTAAATTATTGGGCTCTGCCAGCTTCAATATCCTCAGCCTGCTGGATCCTTGATTCAACAACAATCTGCCTGTCAGTCACTCTTGCAAGACATTAACAGGCTCAATTATCAGATGTGTCAGCCAAGTGTTAAAGCTGCTGGGTAGAGCAGCCAAAGGGGCAGAGGAGCAAAGGCCTGGGCAAACTCAGCTTCTGTTCCCACTGCAAAGCATCTGCTGGAGCTCAGGAGCTGCTTGTTGGCCTCTGAGAGTAGAGGTTCTTCAGGGTGTACAACACTTCTTAGGAGATTCAGGTTCTTCCTATGAGAATACTGGAAAGGAGAGCACAAACTCTGTTGACCCACATCCCAGGGCGCAGTCGGAGTTTCTGCTCGTGGTCAAGAGAAACAGGAGCTGCCCAGTGCTCCCAAAACCAGGCTCTTGGAAGACACAGAAATCAGAGCATGTGCTTAAACAGAGTCCTCAAATTGGGAGGAAAAGCCAAGCTACTGTCCCTGAACAGTATTTTATAACTAATAAATCATAGAAGGGTTTAGGTTGGAAAGAACCTTAAAGACCATCCAGTCCCAACCCCCTGCATGGGCAGGGACACCTCCCACCAGCCCAGGCTGCTCCAAGCCCCATCCAACCTGCCCTTCAACACTGCCAGGGATGGGGCAGCCACAGCTTCTCAGGGCAAATCAGGTGTTAAGCTTCTCCTTGCTCATCTTCAGAAAAGCTCATCTTCACCTGAACAACCCCTTGGGAAAACCATCCCACTTCATCCTGATTTTGTCTGTCCTTCTGTGTTGTTCCCCATCAGCTCTGTGTGCAGCCATGGCAGCAACATCTCTCAGTGAAGTGACTTGGACATAAACCAGTCTGGGAGGTTGCAGAGGGAGTGTGGGAAGCCAAGCACCAGCTTTCCCCCAGGATTGTATCAGCAGACCAGAAATCTGTGCTCTCCTCAGAAAAGCAGAAGCCAACGGTGCATCCAGGAAAGCAGTGGGAAGGGAATGGGATGAGACCACAAGGAAGAGGCCACCAAGTGCAGCCCTCAGAGATAGGGAACAGGCACTTGGGGTTGCAGGGAAATCCCCAAGGCAGTAAAAGTGGTTGTACATTCCCCCTCCCAAATACATTTCTGAATGTGGGTGTTTTATTGGCAATCATGGCAGGAATCCCCTCTGGCTTCCCAGTGCAAAATGGGAAAGGTAAATGGGAAGAGCCTCTAGCACCTCTGCTATGGAGCTGCAGTAACAAGGTGGATTGGAAACACCTACAAACAGGAGTGCCCATCCTTAATGAGCACTGTGAGTTTAATTGCTTTCATTACAGGTGTCAGCAGCAGCAGGAAGAGGGAAGGAATCACCTGTCAAGCAGAGCAGGAAGGCTCAGACTGTTTGGAAAGCTCATCCTACCCATTCCCCTTGGTGAGCTGGTTATAGGTGAGGCCTTGACCAATTATTACATTTAATTGCTGGTGTGGCATTTAGATAAAAAGAAAGAAGTCCTATCTTTAAGCATCTTCATCTGCCTTAGGAAATGATGATGAGCATTGGTCTCTCTCCTCAGTTGTAAATGATGATGGGCCACTGCAGATGCAGGTGTTGTGCTGAGCATAAAGAACAGTCACCTGGAAACAAATGAAAGTGTGAGTAATAACCAAATGCAAATGGATCCCCCCTTTATAGCTCACTAGTTAGTGCTGACATTCAGAGGGGAGGGAATATGGGACAGGAGGATGTTGGGCTTTGCAATTACAGTCCCCATCCATTCCCCAAAGATTAAAGTTTTACACAGTGGTTGTTCTCAGGAAATTTGCTGAATCTTAATATTTAAGATGAAAGAGTAACAAGGGATGATTTTTTAATTAATTTTATTTTTTTTAAAGAATTGCCTGATAGGTTTGATTTGTCAGTTCTCACTGAAGCAAAACTTCCTACTGGCTTCAATTCTCAGGAAATTGTGTTGACCTCAATAAGGGTTTTTTTTGCAGAGCTGGACCAGTAGCATGAATAGGCTGTTGTGCAGAGAAGAGCTACTCCATGGAAATGGCATCTTCTTACTCAGCAGTTCTGTTTCCTGAGGGTACACTGAGCTGCTGCATCTGAGATGAATGGCAAAGAGGAGGGTTTGCAGCTCAATCCACCTGCAAGACCTTCAGAGCTGCTGGAACTGGGCTGAGAGCCTGTGCAACAGCAGCAAAGCTGGGGTAAGAACTGCTTGGCAGAGCTGTCACATCTCACACTGGGGTCACCCAAGAGTGGAGCATCCCTGGTCCTCCCCTCCACCAAGGCAGACACCCCTTGTCCAGTGTACCCAGAGAAGCCTGAACCCCAGGGTTGTCCCCAAACCCTGTGTGAATCAACCATCATTTTCCCAGTGGGCTACTCCAGTGTGGGAGCTTGAAATGCTCTGTTTGACATCCTCCTGATTTATTGCCTTGGTAAAGGTGACCTTAAATATTTTAATGGTAATAATTCTTTCAAGGGCTTGAATCAGTAAATGTGCTATGTTCATATTTTGGCATTATGTACTGTAGGCAATTTAATCCATATAAGCAGTTTCAGTGATATTAACACTGTAGGCAAACTGATACTAAAGTTTAAATGTCAGAGAGAGTTTCCATATTACATCTAGTGCAAACAAAGCATTTTTTCTCCTAGTACTGAGGCATAAAATACCAGAAGATAGTAAAGACAGAGAGTGCCAGTGAATCTGAAGTAAACAGGAGGGGAAATTTATGGGATTTTCAAATATGTGCCCTATCCAAGGACTGCTGCAGCTGCAGGGATCTATAAAATTAGAGATAAGGGAAAAACCTTGTAGAGCTCCACAAGAAATGCACCTCCTCCAGGGTAGCTATCTGGATTTCTGTAACTCCTTGGAGATTTACTATTTCCCCTTGGATTTATGACCCCACTGTGCATAACGTGGCTGGCATCCTGTATTTCCTCCATCACCCTGCTCATTATTTAATGCCGGGTCCCAGTTGCAATCACCCTGCAGGGATGTGCTGTCAAGCCATGACCCACCCTTTGGAGAAGCCTCCAAGCAGAGAAATGCTGGGATGATGGCACCACTATTGATCCATGGGAGCTGTGGGATCAGGAAGGTTTCCAGACTGTGCCCCCCAGTCTCTGGGTGCCTTCTTGCACTCCTTGAACAGCCAAGACTCTGCCTTACTGGGGGAAAAAAATACACGGACTTGTAGGGTTTCAACTCTCAGAGAGGTGCTGGGTGCTGCTCATGGTGGGGTGACTGGTGTCCATGGCTCTGCAGAGCTGCTGACCCTGGTCAGGTTCACCCCTTGGGGACACCTGAGCCAACCAAGCACTTGGCAACTCATAAAACCTCTGATAAACAGTCCAAAAGTTTCTTGCCCATGTTCTGCTGCTTCTGGACCCTACAAACCCCTGAGGGTAACACGCCTGGAAACACGGGCTGTTTGTTGGGATGTTTTCTTGTTAAATAACCTGAGCTGCTCTGGAATCTCCTGCAGGCATTGCTGGGCAAAAAAAGGGGCAGCTGGGGGGAGCAGCCCCCTAAAAATAAGCACAGCAGCCAGTGTGCATGCTCAGTAGAAGACAACAAACAACATCTCCTTGGTCCCACCAAACACCTTGACCTCGACTCCTGTTTTGCATCCAGGTAAATAATAGAGGTTTGACTCAAGAGTTCTGCCTGTTCTGCACTTAAGACATCTCCTTGACCTGTGGACATCTCCTTTCTCCCTTTCCTTGTCACAACAGCTGTGCCTGGTGGCTGTTCCTGCTGGGACTGCCCAGCCAGCCCTGAGCTGCCCACCATCACTGCTTCATTGCTTGTTCCCTTGTGCTGGGCACTGGGGAGGCTGCACCTGGGCTCAGTTTTGGGCCACTATGATAAGAAAGACATGGAGGGGATTCAGAGTATCCAGAGAAGGCCAATAGAGCTGGGGAAGGGGCTGGAGCACAGGTCTGAGGAGGAGCAGCTGAAGGAACTGGGGGTGCCCAGCCTGGAGACAAGGAGGTGAGGGGAGACCTGCTGGCTCTGCAGCTGCCTGAGGGGAGGTTGGAGGGAGGGAAGGTTGGTCTCTGCTCCAAGGAACAAGTGAAAGGGCAAGAGGAAATGGCCTCAAGTTGTGCCAGGGGAGACTTAGGTTGGATATTGGGAGAAATCTCTTCCCCAAAAGGGCTGTCAGGCCCTGGCCCAGGCTGCCCAGGGCAGGGGGGGAGTCCCCATCCCTGGGGGGGGTCAAAGCCCTGGAGATGGTGCTGAGGGACACGGGGCAGGGGTGGGTTAATGGTTGGACTTGATGGTCTTAAAGTTCTTTCCCAACCAAAATGATTCTGTGATGATTCAGACTTGGAGGGACACTAAACCTGAACCTTTCCCCTCCCTTTTGCAGAAGCAGAACTGTGCACATAAGCATCAGGTAAAGGGTGATGGACAGAAGAAACCTGTTCCTACAAGAGTGCTAAGGCCAATGCAGCTGCCACTTTGCTCACTCCACTACTGCAAAGAAGATGGGCTCTTCCACACCAATTTTCCACCCGAGGAGGAGAATGTGAGCATGGAAACACCCTCAGTGTCTTTATGAAGCCTAAGCAGGTTGCAGAACAATCAGTCACAGTTTCCCCAACTGGAGTAATAGGAGTCCTTCAACTTGGATGGGCACGAGTGATGACATGTTGGCTGGATAATGAAGCTTGGGTACATGATGTCAATGTTGCTTCACAATCAGCCTGCATTGTGCAGGACTTCTTTTTTTGTTTCCTTTCTTTGAGGCTTTGCCAGTCACCAACATGACACTCAACAAAACTGTTGATCAGATTGAGAAGTGGGATGAACCTTGTGAGCTCTCTCCCTCAGCAAGAACACCAAATGGTGTGGAAGCTTTAGGGGAGACCAACTTGAGGACTCAGAAGGAACAATTTTTAAATAATTTCTCTAAGCTACCCCCGTAAATGATGTGTAGGAAACCACAGCAGGAAGGAGCAGAGGTGCTGTCCCATGGGAGATGAGAACAGAAGAACCACAACCACTGAGAATCCCAATGAGCTAATGGTCCTTTCTCCAAGGATTTTGTTCTTTTTGTTGACCAGAGAAGATTTAAACCCCCAGAAGGTCTGACACAGCTGCTGGTGACCACAGGTCCTGTGCTAGTTCATCACTGTCACTTAGGCACACAGGACCACAGCTCTGGACTTGGTAGCAAGTTTGGACCCTGCACTTGAGGGGGCAGATCCTGTCTCAGCACTGAAAAATTCTCCAACCTCCAACCTTCTCTGGTACTTGGAGCTCCTGAGCTGAGCCCTACCAGACCCTGCTGGGAGGTGTCCCAGGCCACAAATGGGAATACAGGAAGAGCCAGGAGCAATTTCTTCCACTTTTCAGGAAGCTGAAATATAAATCTGGTCTTCCCAACGTTGGAACTGCATCAAGGGGAACTTCTTCTGTTTTGTTCCAGGTTGAAGGACTCACCTGGAATGGTGGTTCCTTCAGGAGCTTCCAACACCAGATGTGACCATCACCTTTCCTACCTGTGCACAACTTGCAAACTGCAAACCCTCTGAAATGGATGAGGAAACACGTGTGCTCAGAACCAAGGTACCCATTTCAGTCTCTTGCTGACACAGAGCCAAGGTCTTCAATTAATATTCCCATTTCTAATTGATTTGTCAAGAAAATCAAAGTGTGAAGATCAACCTTGTGCATTCTTGTTTCTGTTCTCATCCTGATTCCCCTTCATTCCATCAGGGTCACACTGAAGAGCTCAGGCTTGTTTAATTTTAAGCTCCAATGACAGAGGAGCCCAATCTTCCTTGCCTCTCTGCCAGATTTTTTGTAAGTCAAAAGCAATTTTCTCCCTTTCTTTGGCCTCTTAAATTGACAAACTGTAAATGAGCTGCTATCATGGCTTGTTTCTCCATAGAAGATGTTATCACCATACTTAAAAACATATATAGAATGACTGGTGATAACTGCTACTGCACCAATAGATGATAAACCAATAAATTAAAGTAATGGTGCATAAAAGGATGAATTCTGATCGACTTCAGGCCATATAAAATAATTGGAGGCTTCAGTGCTATTTCCATTTTTAATGGGGTGCTATGGCAGTACATTCTGGCAACAGGGCTAGAGAGGTAAATTAATCTTTATGCATTATCATCATCAAGCAGTGTAAACATGGCCAAGCTTAATGACAACATAATAGATGGTTCAGTGCCTGCCCCACCGAGGTGGGACTGCTCTGAGGCAAGTGGTTACAGCAGAGGTGACTGTCCCACAAGGTCTTCTCTAGAAGGTTGGTGGGAGCTGTGCCATCCCCAGGGGGAAAACCTACCTATGTGTGGGGACACTGGGCTGAAGTTCCATAAAAAAAAAAGAAAGGCAAAATCTCACTTGTCTTTTAGGAGTCCATTCAGGAGAGAAATGCAGTAGAATGTGTATGTTCCACTTCTATCCTTGTTTTCTGTCTCTTCCTGTGGCTTAATGATCCCACTGTACTTCTCTTGCCAGTGTAGCAGCTCAATTTATACTTGCATAAATAAGAATATATTTCACTTGCCAGACAGTCTGCTGTGAACTTGCTTCTCTGCTGGACTAAGTTCACCAAAGAAACACCAGGTCATAATGTAAGTTTTAAATGTAGCTGCAAAGCAGAGCTCATCAATCTCACTTTACAGGGTTTTGGTAAGAATTTGGGGGGGCAGGGGAATGAATCCTGAGAAGTGAATATGTTGTGTTTGGGTTGGTCCAGAAGGGATCTCTGTACAGTGGGGAGAGCAGAAACTTTAGACCAGAGTATCTTTTCATCTCAGGGAGGTTTTAGTTAAATCAGCTTTAAAATTCATAGCATCTGATTTCTGTTTCCCTGTCGTGATGCTGAGAGCCCTGTGACTCCATCAGATGGAGAGTGGAAGGTCTTGTTCACACTGTTAAATCCCCAAAGATGTCTTAAGAACTGGAAGCCACACAGCAGCAGGATCTTGGCTTCCTTGATTACTCTGAGCCACTTTTTTGGAGTTTCAACATCCTTGTGTTTATTTCCTGATGATCGTGATAAGGGTTTTCTGCTGCCAAATTGCCTCAGGAATTAGGCTGTGCTTTTGAGAGCAGTGGAAGCTGCTTGCAAACCTCTCCAGAGCAGAAAACATCTCTCATGATGGAGATTTTAATACATGGGGTGTGAAGAGGGCAAAAAAACCCATGTCATTTGAAAGCTATGGCAGTGGTTTGCTCCAGATCACCAAAGAGGGCACTTGGACCCAGCTTGATAATGAGAATAAAACAGCAGAGCAGACACCAAATGTTTAGATCCCAACCATATGTGGTCACTAGTGCACTTTGCAGAGAGGTTTTTTGTACTTCAATTTCTATTTTAATTCTCTTTTTCATGCACTCTTTGCTGATTTATGAACACCACTTGCCAATTACACCACTCGTTGTTTGCTCCACCTACAACGAACTCAGTTTAATCCACGTCCATCCCAAAGTCAAACCACATCCCTGCATCTTCCTCTCACTCTTCCACTCCTTGACAACAGCTTTTAGCAGCAGCCCAGTCGAAATCCTTCATTTCCTCTAAATTCCTCTATATGCACCAAGATCCTTCAACTGGAAAGGAAAGAGAGTAGCTCTGAATGATCCATATGTTGAAGGACTCTATTTTCATCGTTTCAATGATAAACTTCCCATCAAATATCCACAAATGTACATTCATGACTCCCATCCAATGATCTATTGGCCAGAGGCACATCCATTCTTTTAATTTATTTGGGAGGAAAGGTGCTTTCCTGCAGAGCTGGAATCAGCTCCCTGTGCTCCCAACAGATGTTCAATAAAAGAGAGACTTGAGTGAATATGAC
>NW_009953004.1:1836263-1839958 GCF_000747805.2 Chaetura pelagica
GGAAAGAGGAGGAGGGAAGGAAAATTACAGGATGTATGGATTCCTGGTTCATCAAACAACAGGCCACAGTTTTAATCAGAGCCCTTTTATGGATGGAGGAGTAATGAAACAGAAGGGCTGGGGCTGTCTCAGGAGAAGGTAACATCCATGCCTTGCTTGTGGTGGAATTAACTTTGGTGAACCCACTGTGACACCACCCAGTTTCCCATCCTCTGCAGCAGCACAAGGGCTTTGTATGGATTCCTGGTTCATCAAACAACAGGCCACAGTTTTAATCAGAGCCCTTTTATGGATGGAGGAGTAATGAAACAGAAGGGCTGGGGCTGTCTCAGGAGAAGGTAACATCCATGCCTTGCTTGTGGTGGAATTAACTTTGGTGAACCCACTGTGACACCACCCAGTTTCCCATCCTCTGCAGCAGCACAAGGGCTTCTGTGCTTTCTAAACTGTTTCTCCCATCCTAAAAAAAAACAACTTAAAAAAAAAAAGTCAGTTACACAGTCTGGGAGAATAAAAAGGGCCTGGAGGTGGCACGTGAGGGTTTCTCCCCACCACGTTTTTGCTCTTGCCAGGCTTAAATCAGCCAAGTCTTGCCTCTATTCAGGCTTTTCCTGTTTGGAAAGAGGTGCTGGTGAAGGAGGCACTGAGGAGAGCAAAGCCAGCCTGATTCAGCAGGGGATCAAAGAGGGAATGTTGCCTTTGAGATAACACTGTCTGTGCTTTGAAAGGTTCCTCCTCTGTGCAGGAGTCTTGCAGCAGGATGTCCCCCCACCAGGGAACATCTCTCTGGGTGGGGACACCTCCTCCTAAGACAGATGCAAGAGAGAGAAAAGTACCCACTCTGCCTGCTCCCATTGAGCTTCATCTTGGGGGCAAAGTCCAATTTTGTGGATATTTCCATCAAAGTGAGACTTTGTGGCTGGCATTTTTCAGGCCCTCACCAGCTTCACAGCCAGGTAGGAGCAGAGCAGCACAACCGTGTGTGTGCTGGGCCTCCTCCACCTTCTTGGCAGAGAATTAAATTCCAAGCTGCATCCTTTAAAGCTGGAAGATCTGAAACAAAACAACCCAAACCAAAACAACCCACTGAAAACTTTCTAATTTGCCAAATTTCTACTTAGTGCACCCCAGCACTGGTTTGCTAAGGAAGATTTAATGTCATTTTAACCCTAATAATTTGCCATGCTTGTCCAGGGGGAGTTCATAGACAGGTTTGCCTCGTTCTACCTTCCAGTGTTATGTGTCAAAGCAGTGAAAACTTCAAGTATTTAGATACTTTGGCAGGCATTTTGATGAAATCTGATGGTGCAGAAGGTGGACTGGCTCCTGCAGGTGCTGCTGTCAGTGCTCTCCATCCCCATGACTTGGTACTTTCAAAATCAATCCTAATTGTAGTGGTCAAGTCCTGGTCAGCAGTGGGAGGCAACCTGCACCAAGAGCATGTGGCTGTTGAGGCTTCCAGGAGAAAGAAAACAGAATAAATTCATGCTGAAGAGTAATAATCCAACATATTCTGTGCTGGTTGAGGAGGGGCCACAGGATTTTTCACTGTAGAGTGGAAGTTAAGCAGCAGTTTCTGCTGCAAGGCTTTTTATCATGGAATTATCATTTGTACCTTCAGAAATGGGATCAGCATTCTCCAAGAGCAAAGCTCTGGTCATCAATCCCTCTGGTTTTTCTGAGGTGACTTTCCCTGGGGCTGTGCTGGATGTCACGGGGTGGCTCCCCACATTTACAAGCAGGAGCAAGAGTTTCTTAGGGAACCAAGACCCATCAGGCTGCAGCCTGTCTGCTTTGATCCAATGGGTACAGAGACTTTGGTGTCCTGATTTTTTGCTTCTTTTCAATCACCATCTCCATCAGCAGCACTTCAAAACTCTTGGAGTTAACCCAGAGTTTTACAGCATCCTGGAACCCTTTGTTTGCACCATCTCTAAGCCAAAAGGAAGACAGTGATGAAGGGTTTTTTTTAAATTCAGTCTTTTTGAGCCTCTCATTAGCACGTTTGAGGCAGAGAATATATTTGCTGGGATCTGAAGTGCACAGATGAAGGCAACCACTCCAGGAGTGGGCTGGGATGTAGATGGCAGGGGCTGTTTTGGTGGGCTCTGTTAGTGGCAAAGGGAACAGCATTTGGGAGCAGAAGATTTGAAGAGAAAATTGCACTGATGAAGCCAATCAAGCTCATTAAATTGCTATTTTCATTCCATCTCCCATGACTGAGTGTATTTAAACCAGCCTCTAGTCTGTGTGTGAATGAAGCCTCTTCTGAGCAGCCTTTTCATTCTGAAAGGGAAAAAGTAACTCAGCACTTTCTGAGCTGACACTGTTGAAGCTTTGCTGCTGCTTCCTAACTCAGAAGAGCTGAAGCAAATACAATTTCTGAAGTGATAACTGGCATCAAACCTACAAAACCTATAAAAAAAAGCTGCTGAGATGCTACCCTGGGGATTTGTAAAGCTCCCCTGGGCCTGGCAGGGCAGTTCCCTTGCAGCTGAGAGGAGAAAGCAGCTCAGCTGTGGAGCTGTGACTGGTTTCTCCAAAATCCACAGCAAGGTTTGTTAGTTTCCCATGGGGAAGCAACCTTGTCCCTTCAATAACAGACTGTTTGATATCTCAGCAGGAGCCACCAGCTACTGCTTCTAGCAGAGAATGAACAGGAGCTGCAACGTGACGTGTGATGTCATGGGAATCCAAGCCTGTGTGGACTTCACTGCATCATGACTTGTGTAAGAGCCTCCAACCAGGAGCACCACATCTCCTGCACCAGGTGATGGACCCAAGCATGATGCTGAAGTTTCAGAACACTGAAGAAGCCTGGGCAATGTTTTTAACCAGATGGATTGATGGGTTTAATAATTCCCAGATCCCAACCACCACTGAAATGAGCCCTTGAGAAAGGTCTGATTACAAATAACCTGCAGAGAGATGAAAGTTTGCTTTTAATATCTGGTTTTTAAAGTCTGCTTTAGACTTTCAAGAGGCTTCAAAAGAAGGCAAAGACTAGAAAACAGTTTGATTTAATACTGTTAGATGTGTGAAATAAAATGCTGGACAATAAGAGATGTAAAACAAGCAACAAGTGCAAATGAGTTAAATCAAATGAAAGAGCTAATTGAAAAGAATGGAATTAGAACCTTTTTTTGGTTGTTTTTATTCATCTGTTTTTCATCACTGTTTGCAACAGCATTTTTTTAATCTTCTTCACTTTGAAGAACAAGCTTACTCTGCCATGAAAGACAATGATTTTAATCAGTGTTTGAAATGTCATTCTGTGGGGATGTGGATGTTAAATGCCAGTCAGGAAGAGAAGCTCCATCCACAGAAGCCAGCAGGACAGCAGAGAGCTGCTCTGCCTTCGTCTGGAGAGCCCTCAGATACAACTTGGAGATATCAAGGGGCTTTATGTCCCATTGGAATGATCCTCACTATCACAGCTCCACTCTCATTCTCTAAAGGAAGTAGTAGTTTTTTTCCTGTTGTAGCATTCAGTGTGGAGTTAGAGTATATCTATATGCTTTTTTTTTTCTAAAAAAACAAAAGGACTTCAGAGCATGTTTAGAGAACTGAAGAGAAATGGGATCCACATTGAGCCATTTGTGCCTTTTCCTAGCAGGGTGGTGCTGCCTCAGTGGTGGGGCTGGGGTGCTGGAGGGACACTTTCTGCTCTGCTCCTGCTGTGCTGCCACCAGCAC
>NW_009953004.1:1840019-1894118 GCF_000747805.2 Chaetura pelagica
CCCTCTACCCTGCCAGGCTGACACCTCCTTGCTCCCCTCCTTCCCCCCCTACAAGCCCAGCTCACCTCATCCACACTCCCTGGCTGGTTTTTCAGCCCCAGGGTAGGAAAGGCTCAGCAAAGATTCATCTACCCAAAGGGTCCATGAAGACCAGAAGTCTGCAGTGCCTAGAAAACTGGAGCTGGGCAGCAGAAGGTTGCAGGGTGCACCTGCATGGGGTTGTTACCTGTAAGTGAGGCAATGCTTGGCAGAGCAAAGCTCGACCCCAGCCCACCAACCATTTCAAGGCATTTTGAACTGAAAACTCTGCCTCAAATCACTGGCATCAGTGCTCAGAAAGTTTCCTCCTGTTTATTGTGGGTTTTTTTTAAATGGCAGGTGACAGAAATAACACCCCTGTGGCCACCAGAGCCACAGCAGGCACAGCAGGCTGAGCCCTCCCAGGGCTTCACTCCATCCCGCCCGTGAGCGAGCTGGGCTGCCTTGCTCACGGGCTGCTTGATTTTTCCATCTGCCAGAAGAACATGGTTGGGAAAGCCAACTGAGAAAGCACAAGGGCCATTCCCCTGCTTGTGGGAATGGTCTTTTTGAAAATGAAATCCTTTTCCCCCGTGTGCAGCTGCTTCATTAGAGGGAGAGGAGAAGCGTCTGCGCGTGGCCGGCGCTGAGCGCTCCTGGTCCGCGGGGAGAAATCATTTCTAGGAGTGAAAAAGGAACCCAAACCCTTAATAATTGCTGCTCCTTAAGTTGGGTAAAATAGCCAGTCTCGGGGGGGGCTTGCAGGAAAAGGAATTAACGGAGAGGAGGGAAAAAAAAAAAAAAAGAGGGAGGAAAAACTGAAATAAAGTAAAAAAGGAAGGGAGGAAACGCACCAACCCCATGAAGGGGTAATGAAGGGACCTGTAATGAAGGGTCTAAAAATTCCCCTCTCATTGATGCAAAATTCCAGTTATTGTTTATCCTCCTTCTACTTCACACAGCTTTGTACAATTCCACCATGACAAATACAAGCAACCAACCACCACGTTAGTTAAGAGACCTTCCCTTTTACTTTGGCGCTTTATGATAATGGAATTTAATTGTGGAAAAAGCTGAATAATTTTAGCTGAATGTCATTTGGTTCATTCAAACTGGGAATCAGGGACATTTTTAACAAAGGTTTTCAAACTTCTTTTGAAATCAGGAAGCTGCTGTGCACAGATAAGGGGAGAGGTTTGAGGATTCTCTATCAGAAATTTCAAGGTTTTTTCCATCTGCTTTTTCACATTAACTGGTAATTATCCAGAAAAGCACATAATAGTGCAGAAATGACAGAAGCTGACAAAGGTTTCCCTAAGATATGTAAATTGTCAGTGATAGGCAAGGTGCAACAGAAAGGCTTTCTACAGCACAATTATTGATGCCAGTTTCATTTGCTTTTAGGTAGCAGTGGTGGCACACGGCACCGCCGCGCTTATCACGGTCCCTCCACCGCCAGCGTGAGGGAGAGGAGGCAAAAAACCCCAGCTTGGAGGTTGGTGGTCTTCTCCAGTGCTCCTCTTTTTATATTAAACACCCCTGCCTGTCTGGGTAGATATTTCTAAGGACTCTCTTGTTTGTTGGAACACTCCATTTCAAGATAAATAAGCACCTTCTGTGGGTTCGTGGTAGAATCACAGGCTGGTTTGGGTTGGGAGGGGCCTTAAAGACCATCTGGTTCCAACAAGGGAGATACTGGTTAAGGTTGGTCTGTGAGTTCACCTTCCTCACAGCAGTGTTGTTGGAGGGAGAGGCACTTGGCTGTTTGCATGGGGTGGCCCTTCTGACTGGTCGCTTGTCTTCAGCAAAGGTGTTGAAGATGCTCCAGCTCCCTTGGCCAGTCACAGGGCCCAGCTCTTTCTGCACAAAGCTCCTCCAGCAGGAGGTGGGACAGCCACTCCAGCTCCTCTTAAATCTGTGATGGCCAGATTAGGATACTCTTAGCTTGTTCTTAAGGTCCTCTGGGCTCCTCAGGTCAAGAGGGACAGGGATTTACTGGAGAGAGTCCAGTGGAGGCTACAAGGATGATTCAGGGCCTGGAACATCTGTGTTCTGATGGAAGGCTGAGAGACCTGGGGCTGTCTAGTCTGGAGAAGAAAAGACTGAGAGGGGATCTTATTATTGTCTACAAATGTGGGTGTCAAGAAGAAGGGGCCAGTCTCTTTTCAGTGGTGCCTGTGATAGGACAAGGGGCAATGGACACAAAGTGGAACATGGAAGTTCCACATGAGGAAGAACTTCTTTCCTGTGAGGGTGACAGAGCCCTGGGACAGGCTGCCCAGGGGGTTGTGGTGTCTCCTTCTTTGGAGACTTTCCAGACCCATCTGGATGTGTTTCTGTTGACCTGCCCCAGGTGATCCTGCTCTGCTGGGGGGTTGGATTCAATGATCTCCAGAGGTCCCCTCCAAAGCCCACCAGTTGGTGATTCTATGATTCTAACAGATCTTGTCTACCTAAACTGCCTGGGCAGTCTCAGGGGTTATTTATTGCACATAGGAACACAAAAATGTCACCTGGCCATGGCAGGTCCCTGCAGGTCACCAGGGAGGGCTCCAGGTCCTGAGCAGGTTTTTGGGTGGTTGGTTTAGGTCTCTACTGCAGAAACGTCGAGGTTTGATCAATATCCCCTTTCAAAAGGAGAGTTTTGGCTTCTGAGACCTTCTGGGAGGTTAATGTAGGTTGAAGTGAAGTGTCAGGGGCTGTGCCTGGGGAGCAATTCCTGCCAGACCTTTGCCAGGTTTGACTCATATGGGCTTTAATTAACTTTTTCTGGGAATAGGACTTTCTATGGAGCTACATATGTAAGGAGAGATGAGAAGATCTTTCATAGGTGAAAGGCCTTACCTGATGTAGTGGTGGTACCAGAGGTGTCCTGGTGGTATAAATGTTGGTACCAGAGGTGTCCTGGTGGTATAAATGTTGGTACCAGAGGTGTCCTGGTGGTATAAATGTTGGTACCAGAGGTGTCCTGGTGGTATAAATGTTGGTACCAGAGGTGTTGTTCTGCTGGTATCACTATTTACATCACCACGTGATAGATGTGTAGTTACTCTGCTGGGAGGTGTTTCCCTGTGCATGTGGGGGTTGGAATTAATTTCCTTTATGGTAATATGAATGACATCAGTGGGCACTGTGAGAAGGTAAACAGGGATGCAACACAATAGATTTAAACAGCAGAAACCAACAAGATTGCATTTGAAAGTCAATGGGCTTAACCATTAGCTAGAAGGACCTTGTCTCCCAGCTTGAGCTTTGTTTTCCCAAATCAGGAGGCTGGAGATCAAACCTGTGTTAAAGGCTTTGGGGTGAAGGGAAAGGGTTTGACCCAGCAGAGCCAGCAGAGCTGGGGGCCAGGGGGGTCTGTCCTGGCTGTTAGTTTGTTGCATTTTTTCTTTCAATGACAGGTTTTCTTTCAGGTGCTTTCCTGCCATAATGAATAATTAAAACCTTCCCAGAGATGTTTACTTGCTCAGTGCTTAACAGTGCAGGGTCAGAGGTTTGGGGTGCAACATCCCAGCTCCTGATTTATGGGGTCTCATGCCCCCTTTTGTCCCCCTTCCTGTTACCTCTCAGGGCTCTTTCTTCTCCTGCCTGACCTTGTGCATCCCCTGGTGCTGCTGGAGGAACAAAGCCATCAGCTCCAGCTGCTGCCCTGGGCTGGAGCTTCACAGGTTAGTGGAGCCCCTGACCCTCACCTTGGCCTCTGGGCCTCTCCCCTTCCTTGCAACTTCAGGCAAAACCATCACACCAACATGAATCAAACATGCTTTCTTTTTTCTTATTTTTGTTTTAAGTAGGGCCTGATATATTATTAGTTACAAAGGGAAGGAATCAACAGAGGAGACCCCAGCTCAGCCCCCGAGCAGATCCTGGGACAAGATGACATGGAGGAGCTGAACCAAATCCCAGCTGGAAATGGAGCTGGGGAAGATGCAGGTTAGTTAAATTAGGTGTCTGGAGCAGCAGCCTGATTCTGATATTTTTACAGAGTGTTTATAATACTTAAACATTGCCTGAGTGTTATTGAACATACTGGGATTGCTTTGGTTTTACTTTTTAGATCTTTTAGCAGTTGCACCTTCCCACCAGAGCTTAAATTTTGACCATTAAATAATTATGAGAAAATCCCATCCAGCTACAGCCTGAGATTTATTTACTGAAGCTACTCAGCAAATATTTGGGAATAATGAATCCATCAAGGGGAACTGTATAGTGAAAATTAGGTGAAATTCACTGGAGGAATTATTCACTTCAACTTATTCATAGACTCATAGAATCATGGAATGGTTTGGGTTGGAAGAGACCTCAAAGATCATCTAGATCCAACCCCCTGCATGGGCAGGGACACCTCCCACCAGCCCAGGCTGCTCCAAGCCCCATCCAACCTGCCCTTCAACACTGCCAGGGATGGGGCAGCCACAGCTTCCCTGGGCAACCTGGGCCAGGCTCTCACCACCCTCACAGCAAGGAATTTCCCCCTCATGTCTCACCTCAATCTCCCTCTTCCAGTGTTAATCCATCCCCCCTTGTCCTCTCCCTCCCTGCCCTTGTCCCAAGTCCCTCCCCAGCTTTCCTGGAGCCCCTTCAGGCACTGGAAGCTGCTCTAAGGTCTCCCTGGAGCCTTCTCTTCTCCAGGCTGTGAAACAGAAGGAACTCAGCCTTGCTAGTAAAGAGTTGAGATAGGTCTTCAAGGAGCCTCTACTGGTCTGGAGACTGTGTGCAGGAGAAGGAGAGTGAGAAAACCCACCAAGGCTGAAAAAAGCACTGCAGCAGAACATGCCCATTGCACCAGAACATGCCCATTGCACCAAGACATGCCCCTTGCCAGGCTCTTGCTGTCCCCTGGTGATGCTCATGATGCTCAGCAGCTACTCAGGCAGTGCCAGGTCTTTTACTATGAGCACCCAAATACACCTTCTGGTGCTTGACTTTGAGGTTGACCACGAGAAGAGAGAGAGGACATGATGCCAGAGCAGTTCCCCACAGCCACGTCAGGTGCCCCTGGCTGGGATCTGTGATGGCCCAGGAGAGTTTCACTCCCCTGCATCAACTTGCTCTGTCATCAGATGCAAATGGGGGTAACTTTGGCTGTTACTGTATTTTGCTCTTGCAGTCCCTCAGTTTTATAGACCTGATGAGCTTCATGCCAAAAGAGGATGGGTTGGTGATCCAGGCTGGCTGAGGAGGTGGTTGAGCCACCATCCCTGGAAGCATCTAAGAAAGCAGCTGTGGTGCCAGGGGACAGGGCTGTGGGGTGGGTGCAGCAGAGTTAGGGTGGTGGTTGGACTCAATGATCTTTTGAAGGTCTTTTCCAACCAAATACTGTGATACTGTGAGTCTAAAGTACAAAACCCTAAGAAATATGCAAGAAAAAAATCCTCTTTTTAAAAAAAATTGTCCCCGTGCCCAAGCAGTCCTATAAAATACCCTGCTCAGGTTTCCTCCTTCTGTTTTAAGCAGGGACTCTGAATCTCAGAAGTGCTTCTGATTTACCCAGTGGGGCAGTGGGAGGTTGGGAGTCAGAAAGGAGCTTCTGAGAGGGGAGGGATTTTTCCTAAATCCCTCCCTGCAAACTTTTGGAGATGCTTTGAGCAAGCAGGGCCCTTCCTGAGCCATCTCTCCCAGGGATGCTGAAAGGCTGAAAGGAAATGGGCATTGGGGTGGCAGGAGCTCTGCAGCTTTCTGGGTCATAAAAGGATGAAAGAAAGGAGAATGTAGGGGGGAAAAAAACCTCCTTTAAAATATCATATTCTCATTGACCACAAACCTGCCAGCTCCTGTGATGACAGAGCTCCCAAACACCATGGGAGGAAGGGGAAGGGAATTAGAGCAGGCTGAAATGCACATAAATGGCCTGAATTTATCATCCAGATTATCTGGGATTTTTTTTTTTTTTCCAGCCTCCTGGCTTTGGAGAAAAAAAAAAAAAAAAGGGGAAAAAAAACAAACCTGCCAGCTCCTGTGATGACAGAGCTCCCAAACACCATGGGAGGAAGGGGAAGGGAATTAGAGCAGGCTGAAATGCACATAAATGGCCTGAATTTATCATCCAGATTATCTGGGATTTTTTTTTTTTCCAGCCTCCTGGCTCTGAAGAAAAAAAAAAAAAAGAGGGGAAAAAAAAATTAAACATATTTCAGACTCATTGAACTGTGTTCACATTAACTGCCACTAAAATAATTTCTAATTAAATGAACTTCCCCTGTTTGGAGCTGGAAGGTTCTTATGTGAGATAAAAACTCCATTCTAATAACACTGGGACTCACCACCACTTAATTAGCATCACAACTCCAGGCAGAGGGAGTGGGGAGGTGGGCAGGGAGGTGGGTTTGTGCTGCCAGGGGGGGGATTTTGGGGAGAGATGCTCCTTCCTCCAGCAACCCCCTCCCAGAGCCCACCAGGCACCCCCAGGAGTCAAATTGCACCTCCCGTTCAACACAGTTTGTGGGCAAAAAAAAAACCAATTATCATTAACATTATATTAAATATTAAGTCAAGATCATAAAATGTTGATTGGTGCTGATTAGCTGTATCATCCATAATTAGAAATCAAGGCACCCTTCACCAGGTACTGGAGTGCTCCACGTATGATTTTGCTGCTAAATTAAGGCAGTGAGTCAGCTTTTGCCTTCAGTTTGACTTTTGCATTCAGTTTAGGTCATGTGAAGAAAGGCACAAGATCTTCCCATTCCCCAAGCCCCCCCATCCCAAAGGTCCCCACTGACATTCCCCACGAGACCCTCAGGAAGGCCCTGGCCACGTCCCCCTGGAGCAGCCCCAGAACTGCTCCAGTTATGGAAGACAAAATATAGGAGGGTGAAAACAAGCTCCTTGTTTATTTGCTCACCCTCAAAAGGACAAAAGCAAAAGGTAGAGCTGAGGCTGTGTGTGCCCTCCTGGCTGGTCTCAAGCCCAGGCAGATAAGGCAGCACCAAGAGAGTGGTTTATTGATGGTATAAACTAGGAGTACATGGATAACTTAGGAAGGAGTCAGCAAGAGAAGACTCTTTAGTCTGATTTGACTGCAGAAATCGAGCTGCTGCAGGAGGGCAAGTTCTTCAGGGGGTTCAGGAAGGCTTGGTCCAGCAGCCCTGCCTCCCCCAACACTGCCTTGCCACAACTTTATGGTTCCCTTTATCAAGGACACCCATTTTTAATGTCTGATACTGGTATTGCACACTAGGAAGCACTCGAGTGTCGTTCAAGTCAAAACCAAAATCCACTAACCGTAAGATTTGGTGTCTTTGCTGCTGTTTTTCAGTTACTGCCTTGGCTGGAGACCCAACTGTGATTTTCCACAGTGTTCCTGGATAAAAACTACTAAAAGTCAGCAGGTAAAATCCCAAACCCAGGGCACCCTGGTGGTACCTGCAACCTCCTCACAGACGAGCTGCTCCAGAGGGACCTTCCCAGCCTGTGCCCAGTGGCAAAGGCCTAGAAAAAGCAAACCCACTCTCATTCCTTCTTATTTTGCTTCATTTTGTTTTTATCCAAGGGAAGTCTTTGGAGTTCTGTGGAAGAAATATTTTTATTCCTTCTGTTATCTTTTAAACTGATTAGTATTGCCAGGGAGTGGAGATGAGACCCTGGGCAGAGCCTGATGCTCTCCATCAATTAAATCAATGCAGTCGTGATGCTCCAGTGGTTTTCCCTAAGCAAGTTTGGCCTAAAAGGCAGAGTACCAAGCATCAGGGAGGACACATGGAATCACAGATAACGTGGCTGCTGGTCAGGCTGAGAAAAATCAGGAAAACTGTGCTCCAGGTCCTCCTTTCCCTGCAATGGGAACAGTGGGATGCAGCCCTGGACTGGCTCAGGGAGACACTGCACCCTGGGATGCTCACATCTTCATTCTCTTCTAATTCTTGTTATATTAATGGTTATATTTTGATTTAAATGATGGCTTTAAGCTTACATAGCTTGCCTCCTTTGAAGAGCTGCTTTGGAGTAGTCCAGGGACACAGTGCTGTGGTTCCTCCTCCACAGGTACTGCCTGGGCTGAGCTTCCCAAGCAGCCACGTGTCCTGGGCAGATCTTCCCTTGTCCTGCTACAAAATATCCCAAAAAATTGAGGTCACCCACCTCCTTCCCCTGGGTGTCCAGCAACCTGAAAAAACAATAAAGGAAACCAAACCTTGTGTGTTCTTTGCTGAAATATTTATAAAGTGGGGTTACCTCTAAGTCAGAAATTCATCAGGCAGATATTTGAGCAGATTTCCAAGCTGTGATTTTCCAAAACAAGGTATTTCTACCCTTTCAGAAGTTTTGTTATTAAAATAGTCATGATAATAATTTATTTAAAAGTGTAGGAAATGCAGAGTTTCCTCCCTGTGTATCACCCCTACGTGGGCAGCACTGGGTGCTGGGTGCTGCACCCTGGTATGAAACTCCATTTGCATGAGTCTTCAGCTCTGCTCCCTGATGGACAACAAATCCCTCCATCCATCTGGCAGCATTTTGGGCTTGTGGAATACTGAAAATGTCCATTTCTTTACCTGCAGGACCCATGTACTGACCCAGAGAAGTGACACCAGAATAAAAGCCTGGAGTTGCTGCCTGCCCTGAAGCTGAAACCTGTGCTGGGATTGCTGGGAAAGAGAGAGAAATGGCTGCAAAAGCAGGTCTGTGCAGTCCCTCCCTAAACACTGAAGGTATTTTTGTGTCAAAATCTACCTCAGGGCAGGTTTGAGCTCAAAGTGGCATTTTCCAGTTTAAAAAAAAACAACAAACACCACCCACAGAAATGTCTCAAGGTATTTCTCCTTGTTTTAATTTTTCCAATTATATTAATTTAAAAGGAGTTAAAACTGTTTCACTCCCTAAGATCCTAAAACCTCTGGTGTCAGCTGAAGTGGCACTTCTGCTCTGGGCTCCAGCCCTTGCTGAAGTCACCTCTACTGTGCTGCTTTTCAAGAGTTTGTGGCACTGGCAGAGACTCCCTGCAGCAAAAGCCTCCTGTTTTATGGAGATTGAACGTGTAAAGTGGCTGGATGGGTGGGTGTTTGTGTAAATATAACCTGGGGTTTCACATCAGGTGTGGAAAGATGAAGAGTTCTTGGCTTGTGGAACAAAATTGCAGGAGAATGGTTGGGTTTTGGAGCTAATTCTTCAACTCAGGAGGTAACAACTTGGATTCTGGAGCTGCCATGTGAGGTTGGAGAGGCAGCATCACTGTTGCCAATGGTCTGAGGCTCAGGCTCCACCTCAGCAAGGACCCAGGACCACTTGGGTGGCTGATTGGTCTCAATGGTGACATTTCCCTGCTTTTTTATGGGGATTCAAAACCACTGTCTCTATTTCAGAATGAACTGAACACTCAGGTGAACGACTCCTCTCATGGGCTGGGTTTGAAAGAGAAGAACATTACAAAGGATTTCTAACAGCAGCTGAAAAGGAGAACCAATTGCATCCTGTGACTCCACAAACGTGTTTCCCAGGCCTGCTGACACATTTTGCCAAGGTAATGTCCCCATTTGAAGCACAGTTCTTTCTCCTCAGCAGGTTGTTGCTTTTTTTTCTTGTAAGCCACAAAGGGAAAGAATGGAAATGGATTGGGAAAATACAATTAACCCTGTGCTTTTCACACCATTGCCCTTAATGCTACTTTATTTTAATTTTTATCTGTTTTTTTTATGAAGCCAACATGAATCTAATCAGCCAAGGTCAGGCAAGACTTTTTCCTTTGCAGACACAGAAGCTTATAAAGCTTCAATCTACTCTTCAGTCACCAAATGGTTAGTACCTACCAGTTGGGTTAATTAGAGTGCATTCTTCACAGCTCTTATGATAGTCATTACTCCACCATCAAAGCAGTGTCTATAGACTATTTTTTCATTTGCTGTTTCATTTACCAATAAGCTTTGATGTGGTCACACCACTTCAACCACTGGTTCTCTTGGAGTCACCCAAAGGTTCATGTGATCAAACCAGGAAACATCAAATTCCAGAAGATAAGAGCTACACAACATCACAACAACCCCCAAACTAAATTCAAGACAGCATCTTGGATAGACCTAAAAAATACAGGAGATTTTGTTTTCTTCTCATTTTCTTTCTTTTTTTTTTTTTTTTTTTTTATAAGAGAAGGAGAGATAGGAAAAAGTAAAGATGAGAAGAAAGAGAGAATCATAAAATCACAGACTGGTTTGGGTTGGAAGGGACCTTAAAGATCATCTAGATCCAACCCCCTGCCTGGGCAGGGACACCTCACACTGGATCAAGTTGCTCAGGTCTCCATCCAACCTGGCCTTGAGCACTTCCAGCATTGATTTAGGAACTCCAAGCAGGGTGAAAAGGAGCCTTCCCTGATCCATTCAGTGTATGGTTGCCAGTATTGGTAACAGGCTCCCAAGAGGAAGGGTGGTCAATGAATTAGGAAACCAATACATTTCTGGAAAGAGAGTTTTTCAAATTCAGCCATTTCTTTAGGAAGTGTGTGCGGGGAAATTCTGCTTCTCATATGTCAAGTACTTGAAAGACTAAAAATAGATAACTGGAATAAATAAATCAACCCAGAAGACAGGACTGATGCTCTGCAGGCATCAGGGATTAAATAAAGTCACTAAATTCAACGTGGTATTCCAGATAAGAACTCTTTGTGTTGCAGCATGTACAGCTTATTGATTATAGGATTGAGGTGCTGGGCACTCTTGTAAAATGTACTCTGGGTGATCTGGCTTAATCCCACAGTAACATACAGCCTGGTGCCCAAAGCATGGAGATACCCTCTCTTTTCTTACTTCTTTTAACTTTGCTTTGTGTCTTAATTTGCCACACAGCATCTGTGCCCTCTCCCACTAGTACTTTATGCTTAGGATGGGTGACCAGGGCATTTCAGAAGGTGTTGAGTCAGCTGGGCTGCCCAGTGGAAGCCTGTAGGACACAAGCCATGGGAATCTTCCTTGGTTATCTTCTTCCACAGGGCTGGAAAGCCTGAGCACTTTACTTTTCCTTTGTGTTGCTCAGACTGGCTAAAAGGATGGGTTGCCCAGTTGTTGCAGGGATCCTTGAAGAGCAGCTCAGGTGGAGATGCTTGTTCTGCTGACCTCCAGGTTTTGTTATGGGAGTCCACCGAGGCAGGAGAAGTGTGTCACACCCAGGAGAGCACACTGCCTGTCCAGAGATATTTTCTTCTGGACAAAAAGGAAAAGTAGAAAGTTTTGTAAATCCTGTGAAGGTTTTTCTACATCTACTTGGTTGAATTTTGGTTCATTTCCAATTCACCTGCTTTCCACAGTAGAGGGTCCTTTCACGCTCCTGGTCAGGTGTTGAACTGCCAGGGTCACTTCACAGTGGTTCAGAAGGACATTTCTTTCCCCCTTTGGAAGCTCTCTGCAGCTCAGCCTAGCTCTCCTCAGCAGGTTGCTCTGAAGAGCCAGCAGACCTCCCTAAACATGGACTTTTGCCACCAACTTTCCTAAGAAATTAAAAGCCCTTCAGGCCTCTAGAGGTGTGAGGAGCAGCTGGGCATGGCAGTGATGCCCTCACAGTGTGTGCTGGTCCATCTCTCTTTGGGGCTGCTGTTCATCACCCAGCACCTTCCCACCCTCTGGCTGCCCAAGTTCTCAGAATCACCACTTAAAAAGTTGGTCTGACCAGGGAGAAAAACTTTGATCATTCATTTGTCAGGGTTTTTTTTTCCCTTGGTAGGAGGGGACAGCTGAACAAAGGAGCTGCAGGGTCTTGCATTTTGGGTGACTTCCCCAAATCCCTGCATCTCCCACAAGCTGGGCAAATCTTCCAGTATCTTTACCAAACTCAAGCCTCTTCATCTCAAGGCATGCAGCCTCTGCTGTGTCTCCTGAGCATGATCCACAGCATTGAACACCCAAGCTTCATTAATATTTCCTGCCAAGTGTTCAGTCAGTAGCAAAGAAAGCAGGAAGTGTCCCAGATGTTGGGAAGAAAAAATGGAATTATTCATTGCTTACTAACGTCAAATGCTAATGTGAGAGAAGCATCCTTGAAGAAATCCTTGACTAAAACTCATCAGAGTGATGTGAAATCGCTGCTTTAATTATGCGGTTTTGAATGTATTTATTAGTCCCGGTTCTGATCTGCCTTACAGATGTTGAACAGTGATAAGGGTCTGCTGCAAGTCTTTGGAATTACTCATGATTTATAATGACAGAACGTGGATCAGAATTAGGTCCTTGTCACTTCTCTATAATAGCCTTTCATCAAAGTTCTGCACGTTCAACAGATGAAAGCGACGGCGGGTTCTGCCGTTTCAAACCCGACCCCTGAGCCCATCAGCTTGTTTCTTGAGATCTCTCCCCCAGAAATGAGGATTCTCACACATTTTATCTGCTGGAGTTGTACCTGCCACAGGAAACCTGAGAGATGAGGAATCAGACTCTTTAGTTCCCCCCAAAATGACGGAGCTGGCTAAAAATGGTGCAGTGGAGGGAAATCGTGTCGTTATTCTGCTCTCTCATTTCATTCTGATCTCAAGCTCATTCTCATTCAAGGTCAGGCTTGATGGGGCTCTGAGCAACCTGTTCCAGTTGGAGATGTCCCTGCTTATTGTTGGGGGGTTGAACTAGATGGCCTTTAGAGGGCGCTTCCAACCTAGGACGTTCTTTGATTCTTCTCTGTACTTTTCTTCTCTGTGTCTTTATTGCTGTGATTATTGGAGCAGGCTCAGTACCAGAGGGTTTAAACACACACCTCCCCCCCCGCCCTCACCTCTGTTCAAGAATGATTCAAAGCCAAGTGTTTTTCCAAAGAATGATGGGCTTTTAAACTATTGCTTGCTCTAGAGCTGATCCAGAATGAGCAAGTCTCCAGGGATGGTTCACTCCCTGAGGCACAAATTAAGCTAAATGTATTCCATAAATGCCTTGATGACATGAAACTAAATTTTTTAGAGAACAGATGGAGAAAGTTAATAAATATTTCATTCTGTAATATAAAACTCACTTCTATATTCACAACTTCAGGGATCCTCAGCTTCCCAGATATCAATAAGTCTGATGGATTTTGTGCTGCATTCTCATTCTTCTGCCCCGGTGTCTCTTATGGGATCATCATTTCTGGATGCTTGGATTGTTTTATGGGATCAGTGAAAGGCAAGTGACTGTAAATCTTGACCTCTTCTGCTCCTGGATTATGTATTTTTATTCTTTGTGGCCATAAGTGTTCATCTCGACACTGAATAGATAATTACATGGCAAAAATTATTCAAAGGGAATTTATAGTGAGAAATTATCAGTTGAAGAACTGATGGGCCACAGGGCAGAACCCAAGGAGATACTGTGGGGGAAAAAAAACAGTTTAAAATGCCCAAATAAAACATCTGTGTATTTGTAAATACCATGAAACATCTTTTCAGTGGGGAAAAAACAATATTTTTACCTGTAGATACCAATTCTATTAAACCAAAATGTCTATTAAGGGAAAACTGTGTGAATTTTGCTTAAGAACTGTAGACCCAGCCTGGTAGTCATCTGCAAGAACTAATCTCTCCATGTGGGAATTACAATTTCTCACTCTGTGGATGCCATGAATCTTGTAAAAGAATAATTAGAACCTGCTCCAAAAGGAGAGAAATGCCAGACTTGAATAATATTTTAGGAAGAGCATTAACAAACATTTTTATCCTGCCAACAAGCTTCAGTGCTCACTAGAAGAGATTTACATCACATTATTAATTAACTATACTGAGTCAATAGCATGACATAAAGCTTGGGAGATGTATGTTTAATGTACACTGTGACATTCATGAGAACAACGTGCATTTTTGGGAAGCTTGATTTAAAATTTATGCTAACGAGTTCAGCAAGGAAGGGCCCAACAAACTGCTTCAAAGCCTTGAGATCCAGCCCGAAAAAGATGACAAGATCAAATCTTTGTCAGTTCTCTGGTGTTTTTACAAACCTCTGCATACACGGGATAAATTACTTCACCTCAATAGTTTGGTATAAAATTAGTATGAATTACTCCCAGTGGGACCAGCACAGTCTGTCAGATAATGTGCACTGGAGCAATCATAGTGGGAAGGCAAGGGGGGATGGATGAAAACTGGAAGAGGGAGATTGAGGTTGGACATAAGGAAGAAATTCTTCCCTGTGAGGGTGGTGAGAGCCTGGCCCAGGTTGCCCAGGGAAGCTGTGGCTGCCCCATCCCTGGCAGGGTTGAAGGGCAGGTTGGATGGGGCTTGGAGCAGCCTGGGCTGGTGGGAGGTGTCCCTGCCCATGCAGGGGGTTGGGACTGGATGGTCTTTGAGGTCCCTTCCAACCCAGTCTGGGATTCTACAAATTGCAAAAATATAAAAGCATCTACATGGCATTTAATTTAGCTTTTTGGAGCAAACTCTTGTGCTACATTTGTAGAATACAAGGTCCATGGTCTACCCTAACAAAGAACATTGTTCCCACCCCCTTCCCCCCATCTCTGACCACCTTTCAGTTCTGGGATTGCAAATCCCCACAACACCGTGTCCAGGGAAAACATGAAATGCTGCAAAGAAACACTAATGAATTTGTGGTGGGTTTCATGCCACAGAAACTGGTTTATTCACTGAAGGGAAGTTAGGTTGGATCCAGGTACATTTGTATCTTTAGAATCGGGGGCTTCTTAGGAAAAACAAAAAGGTTCTCCCATTTCCTGACATCCCATTAAATGGTTGTCCTTTGATATCAATTAGAGCCAGCTAAAATAAAAATAAAATCATTCTTAATTGCTTTTCAGAAATAGACTTTCTGGCATTTAGTGTGGCTGCCAGAGGCAATTACCTTTTCCAAGAAATAAGGATGTTGGGAAGGCCACAGAACTCCAGCTCTGCTGCGTATGGACATGGGGAGGAAGCTGCTTTCACAGCCCAGGCTGTTCCCTGGGCTGCAGGTAAAATGGATGCAAAAGCCATAGACATGCCTCAAGGTCTGCAAGGTGTGACAATGCTGAAGCTGGACATTCAGCCTGGTTTGGGGCTGAGAGAGGTTGGATGCTCCGTGCTCCTTCCCTGCCTCCAGGTAAGGGTGGCTGTGCTCATGCACCTACAATTATAGCTACAAGGACCATCTAGTCCTCAAAACTTGGGTGTGTTCCATTCCAAGGAGCATCACCAGTTTTCCCAAATGCCTTTCTCCAAGTTTGTCTTACTCCAGGGACTTCATAATGTCTCTGCCAACCAGGTAGAAGAGGAGTCCAGAAAGTAAGACCAGGGGCACCCCGGCCGTGGCGAACATGAACGACCACCCGTAGTACACGTGCACGGGGACGTCGTCCAGGCACTTCTCACTCCTCTCCAGCAGGATGTACTTCTGAAAATCAGCTGCAAACTCCTTCCACATCACGAAGAGAAACACCAGCAAGAGAAACAAGCCTCCTGGCAAGAGAGACAAAGATGAGTTATTCTTACAACCAGCTTGTGAAACACAGAAGTAAAATGGAGAGAAGGTGGCAACACATTTCCATGTCTTCTTGCAGCAAAGCTGAGTTGCAGAATTATTATTCATGACCTTCCTCTGCATGTTCCCATGAAATTCAAGCCCAATCACCATGGGAGAGACCCAGGTGGCTGAGACCAGCTCCTGCCCAGCCACAGGCACATCAACACCTCGTGCCTTGACCACCGGCGCTGCCGAGGGCTCGTTACAGCCTTGGAGAAACCACCATCCCCATGGTTGGTGTTCACATCTAAAGGTAGGTCATTTTTTCTTTTTTAGCATTTAATTTCTCTCAGATGGGTGAGAAAGTGAGACTAAGACTGATTCTTTTCCGTTTTCCACCTACCCTTTCCAGTAGTGTCAGGTCCAATTTCCACCAGAAGCACAGAGATGTGGGGATCAGTCTTGCTGATGGCAAATGTTTCCCAGCACCCAACCTGCCCAGCAGCAGAGCCCACACAGACACCAGTGGCTGCTGTGACCTGTGCAGGGCCCCTCCACCTCTTGTGTTACCCTTCCTTGAACTGAGCTTTGCAACCAAGCCTTAAAACAGGTGAGGAGGAGGATGGGTGGTGGTGTCTTGCGGAGAAGTAACACGGAATAGAGTGGAAAAGGCCATGAGATATGAAACTCAGATGGGTTACTAAATCACAGAATTAAAAGAAGATAATTATAAAGAGCTTATTCCACGAGGCTAGAAAGTCTTCCTTTTGGCAGGTGAGGCCTCCTTGCCCTTCCCTGGTGCCAGGCAGCAGGAGGGCTGAGGCCACGCTTGAGGCTGAGCCATGAGCCCAATCTTGCTTGGAGTGGGTTTGCTCCCCCTGAGGCCTTCCAATCCCCAAGGATGCCTGTGACCTGAGGAGCAGAGCTCCCACCTGAGCTCACCAGCTCCTCTTTCCAGGTGCAGACCCCAGGGAGGGCAGTGGTTTGCAGGAAGAGCTTGGCCACATCTGAAAAGCACCTCCTGGACCTGCCATGGGTTTGGAGGCATTGGGGTCATAATAGGAACCTCCTTTCCCCATAAGGGATGCTGGTGAGAGGCTCAGGTCCAGCTCCTCCATGTGAAGCAGATGCCAAGAACTAGTGTGGCCCCAATATATTTACTGTATCACATTAAAGAATATAGATAGTCCATTAGAAAGTCAACATCTGTTAAAACTAAACAGTGATGTTTTGATGACAGATCTAAAAGCACATCAGTAAGATCTGCTCTGGCTCCTTCCACAGCTAGAAGCTGTGATAGAACTAGAGACAGAGAGGTATATAGAGCTATATACACATGCAGATATATAGATATGAAAGAAATGCATCACAGCTTATAATATTTTCATGTGGATGTGTTGTGGCTTCTGCTGGATTTAGTTTCTCCCTTTGCAGTTTTTAAATCAGAGGTAGCTTGTAGTATATTGAATTCTGCCTCCTGGCAGCTCATACTCTGCCCAACCCAGCTCCTGTGCTAAGCAAAGGACACTGGTGGGTCTGCTTAGTGATGGTGGGGCCTGAAACCTTGCTCAGAGAAGACACATCAATGTTCAGCTGCATTTCTGCCCTTGGTGGGGCTGAGCATATCTGCAAGCAACCTCCACTTCCCAAATTGTAGCCACAAATGAGACTGATGTGAAGGGATTGAGGGTTCAAAGTCCACGTGTTAGATAGAAATTGGAGTTCCCTGCCTGTCCTGAGCTGTCTATTGATCTGCCTCCTACACTCTAAGGCTGCAAAAAGCTCCTTAATCATCCAAAACTGGAGTAACCATGAGCATATATTTGATGTCACCACGGGCTGTTATTCCCAGCCCTTCTCCCTTCCATGGAGAAGTCCTTGTGTTTGCTGAAGAGGCAGGGGAGGGGTTAAACAGCAGCTGTTGTAACATTTGCATGTTCATTGAGATTTTGATACCACTTGAAATTAAGTGCACAAATAAATATTTTACACTTAATAGGAGAGCTGTATGCTTAAAATACCAATTATTCTGCTCTAAGAGAAACGATTGCATGGTTAAATAGTCACATGTCCCTTACAAAATACAATATATTGATAAGAAGGCAATTAAGTCTTTATTACTGATGTAATTTAAAATTAAATTAATTAGATAGCAACTGAACCTTGAAAAGTGCTCTTTTAAGGATCAATTTCTATTTCATTAACTTATGATACCTACGGTCAGAGATGCAAATACAGGTGGGACAGAGAACACAGGTATGGTCCTACTTTGCTTTCACATCTTCTGGTTTTCTTGAAACAACCCTGGGGGGGGAGTTGTTGAATGACCCTAGGACAATTTAGATGGCCTAAGCTTCATTTATTGAAGAAATCAGCTTAATTGGACCATCCCCATGCTCACCAAGATGGGGAGATGGTCCCAGGAGAAGCACCTGGTCTCTCATGGAAGGATTTATTATTAAACAGGTACTGGAGGTGATGGCACAGCCTTGGCATCTAAATTAAGAACATTTTCACACCCTGGGAAAATGACAAGCAAATGTAAAGTAAGCAGCCTTCTTCCCTGAAATAATTACAGGTGAGTGGGTGAAGAGTCCCTGGGATTTGCAGCATCTCCTTGGTGAGGAGGGGAAATCAACAGGGCAGGAGGGTAGAGACACAGAAAGGGCAGCTCACTGACAACTGAGCAGCAAAAAGAAATGCTCCCTTGGAACAATCCCAGGTGCTTGTGACACTGCCTGAAATTTGTCCCTCTTTAAACATGGGTAGACTCTTTATTGGAGAATAATCAAGATGCTTCATTCCCATCTCACCCACCTGAGTCTTCAGGGTTTTTGTTTTCAAAATGCTGTTCGTTTTGGATTTTTCATCCTTTGAACAGGTCTCACTTGAACACCTCCTTTTTGGGGCTTTGAGTCTCAGCTGCAGCAGGAAAACATCTTCAGTTCCTGCCCACCCCAAGTCGCTTTATATGTAAGGAGACAGATTTCTTCCTGCCTTGGGCAGCAACATGAGAAAGACCCTCCTTTTCTGCCCAAGAAATGAGCCCATGGTCAGCACGTGCACCTGAGACTCAGGATGCGTGTTGGATTTGGGTGAAGACCTCATCAAACCAGACCATGTCCCTGCTCCTTTCAGCATCCCTGTGCTTCCTACCCCTGGAAAATTAGCCAAGTGATCCCTTTTTTCTCTCCCTTTCCCTCTTTGCTTCTGTTGATTAGGACAGAATGGAAAACAAAGGACCTCCATCTCCACGCTGAAGAAGTCAACAGCATCTTCTGGAGAGGGGCTCATTGCAGGAAGATTGAAGTGAGGTGTTCTTTCTCCTTTGAACCCACCTGATGCTCCCACCATCTCCCCTCCCAGGAGAGCTGCACCTTCCCTGTGGGGAAACTGGAGATGGGCTGCTTCTTTCTCTCACTTAGTGTCCTTGTGAAAGCTTTATAGCTGCTAATGGTAGGGGCAGGTGAGTAAACTCAGTCTTTAACTCTTGTTCTGGGAGGATACTGAGCTTCTGTGTATTCTGCTAATTAGGAAAATAACAAACTGACTCCTTCACCTTTCTCACCAGGTGAGGTCTCCCTGGAGGCTTCTCTTCTCCAGGCTGAACAATCTCAGCTCCCCCAGCTCCTAAGACAGTGCCCAAGGGAAATGAAAACTGAGGAGCACAAGCACAGAAAGCCAAGAAGAACAACCAAGTTGTCTCAGCAATTCAAACAGCTTCCAGAAGCTGCAGTGCAGCCTCTCTCGGTGACATTGGAGTACTAATTAATCATATTGTCACCTGACTATCAAAACAAGGAGGACAATTAGTCACCAGACAGTGCCTGCCTCCCCTCTGCAAGGACTGAGGCTGAGATGGCAAGTGTTGGAAGGACAGCAGCTCCTGCAGTTGGGGTGCTCTGGGGAGCTGGAGGGTGAGGATGGTGGTGAGGATGGTGGCTCAGGATGGTGAGGATGGTGGCTCAGGATGATGAGGATGGTGGCTCAGGATGGTGGTGAGGATGGTGGCTCAGGATGATGAGGATGGTGGTTTTGACAGGCAAGCAAGAATGGCAGCTCAGCCAGCATGTGATGTGCAAACACAAGCAGCCCCACATGCCTGGTGGGGTTCCAACTCTATTTCCCAAGCCCCCCAGCAGAAGAAATGAAGGTGCTGGCTCCAGAAGCACACACCCCTCCCACCCCCAGCACTGCATTTGCTCCAGGAGCTGGCAGACAGTCAGGTTGGTCCTCTTGAAATTACAGGAAATAAAAGGCATCCCAGGGAGGAAAACCAAAGGGATCTAATAGAGAGACAACAATCTTCACCCTGAGGCAGTGAATACCCCTGTGACCTGGCACAGCAGCTCCTAGAGGTCATCTCAGCCTGGTTAACCCTCAGGGCACAGATTTGCCCCAATAACACCTTTAGAGCCTTTCAGTGGCAAATATTGCGTCGTTTTGCAAAGATTAACCCCAGCTGGGATTTCCTGACCTGGGCATGGGCTGCAGGGGTGTTATGGGCAGTTATGTTAGGGGATGTTCCAGGAGGACAGGGCATCTTGCAGCCATGGTGCCCCATCTCCCCATCCCACAGCCAGACCACCTTCCTGAGCTCCAAACTGCCACCTCTTCCACACTTCCTCAAGGAGAGATCCTTTCTGCCAGAGGGGTTAGTTACACTGACCCCCAGGCCATGATGAGAAGGCAAAACATGTGTCCTCCCATGTCCTGTCTCCAAATCCCACTCTCCAAAGGAAAGGGATGGCAAAGGAGCTGAAGCTGTGTTCAATCAACTGTTCTTACTGCTTAGCACAGTGAGGCAAAATCTTTTTAGAAGGGGTAGTGGGAAAATAACCACGGGGGGGATGCATCCTGAATCCATCAGGAAGCCAGTGCCAGGCAGGATCCAGAGGTCTGAGCTCAGGATCCCGACTCAAAAATAAAAAAATTCAGCTGAAACTCTGAGCAAACTTTGCTGGGAATGCTGAAATGCTGTCACATTCTCCCTCTAGATTGAAAATCTAGCAGGAAGCCTCTTCCAGCTGAACTCGGTCCTCTTAATGACAGTTAATAACAATGATTGCTGTTCAGCTTGAGTCTGCATTAATACAAACTTCCATTTCAGCAGCAGCATCTTTGTCTGATGCCAAGAGGTTTATGTGATGCATAATCAGCTCCTCTAAAAAGTGTCACATTCTATGGCCCAGCCTTTCAATCAAGAAGTAGTCAAATAAAGTGCAAAAACAACGGGGAGAAAAGGGAAGAGAGTGATTCCATGTTACTCAGCCTCATTTTCTGTGTGATATTTGACTTATCTGGGCAGTGTCAGAAGGTGACAGGTCACAGTTTTTCCATTTGGGCTGCACGTTGAGTGTTTTGAAGAGGCTTTAACTGAGGTAGCCAGTGTCTCATCTGGAAGGATTCAAATATTTGGCTTTCATCTCACTAGAAGAGATGACTTCAATGCATTCAGATGTCAAGTGGCCACCACTCCTCAGCAGAAGGCACTGGCACCTGAATGGAGGGCTGATCACAGGATGTCTTGCATTCCCAAATGAGATCTGTGTGTGTCAAACCAGGTGAAATTTGCCTTCAGAAAAATCAAGCCCAACCAAGGATCTATTAAACTAGATAAGAGAGAGATAAGGAGGTGCCCAGAGGCTGCCTGCCCTCCCTGCAGGAACACAACACCTGGAGGCACATGGAAAATCAGACAAAATGCAAAGTTAATTAGCAGAGGCAGGTAGGGCCACACTGATTTAGTGCCTTCCAGGTTCTTCTGCACAAATAGCTGCCTGTCATGTAGCTTCATTTTACCAAGCAGCTTGGTGGTTAGTGATTAGTCCATGTGGAGGAGAAAGAACTTAGGAAAGGAGCTGTCAAATGGACTGGGAGCTAAATAATGGCACAGAAGGATAAAAGGTAATAATAGCAGGACATGAAAAGATGGGAAGGTTGGGTGGAGCTCCTCCAAGGAGACATCTCTTGTTAAATATCTTCATGGATGTTTTCAGCCCCCAAAACACTTGGGCACACACAAAACCCAAACTGGGAGCAAAGACACTGCCTTGGGCTTGATTTATGCCACGGATGAGGAAGCAGGACCTGGGGCAGGATCCATAATGAAGCTGTGGTTTTCCAGAGAAAAGCCTGACTTCATTATGGAGCTCTTCACTTGCCATGGCTCTGCTGACCTCCAGCCTTTGGCTGCTTGAGTTGCAAAAGAGGTTTTTCTGAGTTTGAGTCACTGATATAAAGCAAGTATCTCTACTAGTTAAGCCAGTTATTCCTCCTCAAATAGAAACAGAAAAGAACCCAAGTGATAATTCAATGGAATAATTCATAATGATGTGGGAAAAATGAACAAATGCCTGGTTTTAATTCATTTTCCTGCTGTGCCACCTCTTTACCTGATAAGCCAGCCCTCCCATTTCTGGGTATCCCTGTCCCTGCTCAGTGGGGCCTCCTGCAACACCAGGTGTGAACAGCAGAGACAGGAGAGGTCTGAGGGCAAAGACTGACCTAGGGGAACCTAGTGCAGCTGAGTGCTGCTCCAGGTGAACACCAACAGGTCTTCCAAGGTGTGTCTGAGGGAGCTGGGGGTGTCCAGCCTGGAGACAAGGAGGTGAGGGGAGACCTCATCACTCTACAACTGCCTGAGAAGAGGTTGAAACCAGGGAGGGTTGGGCTCTTCTCCCAAGGAACAAGTGAAAGGACAAGAGGAAACAGCCTCAAGTTGTGCCAGGGGAGGTTTAGGTTGGATATTGGGAGAAATCTCTTCCCCAAAGGGCTGTCAGGCCCTGGCCCAGGCTGCCCAGGGCAGGGGGGGGGTCCCCATCCCTGTGGGGATTTCCAAGCCCTGTAGATGTGGTGCTGAGGGACGTGGGGCAGGGGTGGCCTTGGCAGGGCTGGGGGAACAGTTGGACTTGATGGTCTTAAGGCTCCTTCCCAACCAAAATGCTTCTGTGATTCTATGAGCCAATACTATGAAATTCCCTAAAACAAAAGGCTCTGCTCCCCTGCACTGCAGAGAAGAGCAAGGCAAGAAGCATTTTTCTCAACCCCCAGCCTCCCTGGGACTATCTTGCTAAAGCTCAACCAAGCAGAAGAGGTTTATTTCCAGCAGGGGAGGAGGAACATCTTTGACAATGCAGCTCCCACCAGAGCCCCCACCTCCCTCCAGCAGTGCCTGGTCCCCAGCTGCCTCCCTTCCCCTGCACTCAGCCCAAAGAGCTTGGCTACATCCCTGGCCCCTCAGCACTTACCTGAGGTGAGGAGGAATCCCCCTCCAGCTTTGTAGGCACGGGGGCTCACAAAGGGCACCCCACAGACCAGCAGGAGCCCTCCCACCAGCCCAGTGGCCACAGCCCGGATGGTGAAAAGTGTGCCAAAAACCAAAATGCTTCTGTGATTCTATGAGCCAATACTATGAAATTCCCTAAAACAAAAGGCTCTGCTCCCCTGCACTGCAGAGAAGAGCAAGGCAAGAAGCATTTTTCTCAACCCCCAGCCTCCCTGGGACTATCTTGCTAAAGCTCAACCAAGCAGAAGAGGTTTATTTCCAGCAGGGGAGGAGGAACATCTTTGACAATGCAGCTCCCACCAGAGCCCCCACCTCCCTCCAGCAGTGCCTGGTCCCCAGCTGCCTCCCTTCCCCTGCACTCAGCCCAAAGAGCTTGGCTACATCCCTGGCCCCTCAGCACTTACCTGAGGTGAGGAGGAATCCCCCTCCAGCTTTGTAGGCACGGGGGCTCACAAAGGGCACCCCACAGACCAGCAGGAGCCCTCCCACCAGCCCAGTGGCCACAGCCAGGATGATGAAAGCTGTCCAGAAGCCTCTGTACACTGCATGGGGGAGGGGAAAAAAAGAGTCAGATCAGGGAGGTGAAAGGCAGGAGAAGTGCAGCAAGTTCAGGTTGGATGTCAATGACCCAGGTAACAGGATAGGAATGAGTACAAGGGGGTGGGGAGGTTGGCCAGGGAAGGGTGGGGAGCAAAGATACCACGGTTTGCTGTGCCTGTGGGGGATGGAAGAGATTGGCAAGAAAGGAAAGAAAATGGGAAAATTGGGAGAGATGGAGTCAGGTCACATCTCTGTTCCATTTCAATGGATGCTTGAGGAAGGCACCAGGTGCCTGGTTTAAAATCAAGGCAGTTTGGGTTGGCAGGGAAAACAGGAGCTTGTGATTTCCCCCATGAGTGGCCTTGCTTGACTCCAAGAGCAGGGCAGGAGGAGGGTGGTTGCCTCTCCATCCCCTGGGTTTGGGGGGTTTTGCTGGGACTTCATGCAGCCACCCTGGTCAGAGCCAAGCAGGTCTGTGCCCATCACCTCCCCCAGGACAGGCCGTAGCCCCCACCCGTTTAGATCTCTGAGTAACCAAGTCTGTTCCAGTCCCTGCCATAAAGCTTGGCCAAGGGTGGTGCTCATCAGGCAGGGCTCCTGCTCCCAGTGCCCCTGGTTTGTCTGGTCCTCCCAGACCACCCCATCCTGTTCTGCCCCTTGTTTTTCAGCAACTCTGGTCAGAGAGATTCGAGCTGAGCACAAGCCAGTGGGTGATGCTGAAGTGATTCACACTGGAAAGAAAAATGTTCCAGAGAAGATGCCTTTTTTCTCGTTTGAAACCATTTTGTCAGGAGAGCCACTCAGGGAGAGATGAGTATCTTGATCTCTCCAAAACCACAGAATTCATGTTCATGTTTAACCTCCCCTCACCAAGTCCTCTCAGGGAGCCTATGAGGCTGCAGAGGCAGAATTCTCTCTGGAGCAGGTAATAGCTGGAGGGGCCCTCTTCTTGGATGGCCTCCATGTCATCATTTGCACAGGAGGATGGACCAGTTTGAAGGAAAATTAACGTTAATGGCAGAAGTTCCTGCTCTTGGTGCTGGTCCCAAAGCATTTCAGGGGGTGGATGCAGCAGGGGAGCTCAGTGTGGGTGCTGAGACACCCTCCAACCATGGGGATCACAGCAGGGTGGGTGCCAAGACCCTCCAGGCAGAGCCAGTCCCCAGGACCAGCCCAGGAACCTGTCCCAGTGCTCATTGCTGGGCAGCAGCTGGAGAGAATTCCCCAGCCAGGGCTGACAGGCAGGGACAGATGCCTCCAGGGCCCTTTATTTAGCACAGAAAAAAACCAAAACCAACCCAGTGTGCTCAGTGAGATCATTCAGAAACCAGCCATCATGCCTGCCTGCCTCTCCTCAGCAGAAAAAAAAAGTCCCCAGGACAGGATTTGGCTCCTCCTTTTACCCCTCACACCCATTTCCCACTGCAAGGTGCTCCCCGAGGCAGGAATCCTGCACAGCAAAAGAAATGAGCTGCCCTCAACCTGATCCTTGGGTTGGTGGTTTGAGTATTTTTATTTTTTTTTCCAATTAATTCCTCATAAAAAAAAAATAAAAACCAAAACTAAAGGTACTGCTAAAGGCTAAGGAAAAGGTCAAGATGTTTGTTTGTGCAGGATGCCTGCCCTGGATCCCCAGAGGCAAGGTGGAGTGATGCAGACTATTTAAAGAAATCAATTCATTTCAAAAAAGATCATTGAATTAATTCCAGCTGCTGCCACCAATTGAGCAAATTACAATTCCTAACAGCAGCTGATTCATTAAAGAGCTCTGCAAACCCAGAGACACGTAAATAAAAAGGGGGAACTGGGTTGAAAAGGGAGCTCTCCAACTGTGTCTGGCTCAGTGTATTAAAACAAGTCAGTCACTTAGGTGGAGCTTCTAACAATTTGGTCTTTCCCTGGTTTTTCCAGTGCTTGTTTATTTTGCTTTGCAACAAATCAACCCCAGAGCTCTTCTCTCTGGAAATGAGTCAGGGCTGGGTTGCTGCAAGGCCACAGGATCAAGTCTTTTTGTTTCTGCAGGGTCTGGGGCAGAAACCCTTTGCCTCCAGCTCCTCCCAGTGAGTGAGGAGGTGGGAGAAGGGAGAGGATGGATTTAGCATCTTGCCTTGCTCACAGGAGTAGGCAGTGAGCAGGCAGGGCTGGTCAGCCAGGCAGGGCTCCTTCTGGAGGAGAGAAGATGTGGGAGAACATCTCCATGTGCTCCTGGCTTGGGGCAGGCAGCTGAGCAAAACCATTTTGGGAAGGAGCTTTCCAAAAGTCTGGGTCAAGCTTGGCCACAGCATTTGCACCAGGAGAACCAGAGCAGTGACACCCATGGGAACCCCTGTCCCACCACCTGGGAAAGAAACTCACCTGCTGTCGTGTCGTAGGAAGGGTGAGGAAAAGGTCCCAGAGCAATGGGCAGAGGGAAGAGGTACCCGTGCATGCAGAACTTGGGGTGTACTTGGCTGGCTGGAAAAGAACAGCAGGAAAAGAAACCAGTTTTGTTGCTTTTGTTGCCTGCAAAGTCACAGTTACTGGGTTCAGAGGCTCAAAACCCTCCCTGAAGGCAAAAGGGCTGGGGAGGCAAGAAGGATGGAAAACCCTGTTTGGAAAGAAGAGAAGGGAAGGGAAGAGAAATAATAGAGAAAAAGAGAAAAGAAAAAGAAAGACAAAAGAAAGGCACAGAGAAAAAGGGGCAAAAAGTCAAAAAAATAAAGAAGAAAAAGGAAAAGAAAAGGGGAGGAAGAAAAAGGGGAGGAAGAAAAAGGGGAGGAAGAAAAAGGGGAGGAAGAAAAAGGGGGGTTGGGGGGAAGAAAAACTGATGAGAGAGAGAAGAGACATAACAGGTTCTCAGGTTCTGAGACAGGTTCTACCTGTCCATCTTCTCATGTTCAGAACCTGAGTCTGATTTGCAAGATGGAGCAAGTGCAACCAATGCAAACATTCCCATTGCAGTTTGCTTCCAGCAAAGGTGTCAGACAGCCCAGAAGGGGCACAGGAATTTGGGTACCAGACCAAGGTACCTTCACAAGACCTGCAGTTTGTGAGGAGGCAAAGCACAATGAGAATGGAAGTGCCCCATCAATATTAATACCACTGAGGCTGATCATGATTAAGAGGAACAGAATGAATGTTAAATTAATTAATTAATGGTTGGCTACTTATTTAAATATGTTCCCCAGCTCCAAGGAACACTTGATAATAGGTGGACATTAGTTCATGCTAAATTGACTATGGAATACCTATTGAATTAATTATTACATCCACAAGAGCAGCAAATTAATTTGCCAGATCAATCCTATTATAATAAATACCTAAAGAAGTAATAGAAATTGGCCAGTTATCAGAAAGAGCCATTTCACTTCAGGTAACATTATATGACATAATGTGTTTCCATATAATGTAATTAGTTAGCAGAGCCCCCTCTTCTCCAGCCTGTTCTTTTTTTATCAAGACATTCCCATGCAAAATATCTGAATGGTGGCAGTAGCTGTTCCTGCTAGGACTGACAGGAAACACAGGGCAGGGGCTGGGGGGACAGCAAAGTCATTTGCAAGTTTGATCCCAGCAAAGTCAATCCCTTGGGAGAACCTGCACAGGTTGGTTTTTTTGGCCAAACACCCTGGGAGGCAAATCCCTCTGCTCTCCTGGCACCTGAACATCTCAGAGCAGCCTGAAGCCACCATGAGAGCAGGGTCAAGGCTTTTGCAGTGTTCAAAACCTCTGCAGAAATGATTAAAAGTATCTTTTAAAAAAAAAATATCTTGAGGGTTGTGGCAGCCCAGGGAAGGGCTGTTCTCTAATTACCCACCCTGCACTAACATGGGTAAACTGGTTGCTGGCTCAGTGTGGTGGGGGTGGTCTCACTCCTTTGCTCTTTCTGGTGGGAACACTCTGGTCACTGGGCCAAGACCACATGGGCCACCCCTCAGCACCAGCTGGTGTCTCAGAGCAGGTTTCACCCTCTCCTTCAATTCTTTTTTGGAAGAGTGAATGAGCTTTCAGGAAAACAAAAGACCTTGCACATGTCTCTGGGGTTTTCAGACTTGACCCACTTTTTCAGCTGGAGGACCACAGGTGTGCACCCAGTCCTCCCAGTGCTGCAATCAGTGGGAAGTGGGAACATCCCAATGGCTGAAAAGGCTGAGAAGAGCAGTGCCAAGGGCCAGGAAAGGCACAGGTTCATGTTCTGCCCTGAGCTGAACACAAACAGGGATGGGGGAAGAGCTGTCCTTGCTGGGGAGGCCACCACTCCCTCAGACTAAGTGATAGTTTAAAAAGGCATCAAGAGGTTCCTACATTTCTGCAAACAACCCTCTGAGAGCAAACTCCAAGTCAAAAAAAAAAAAAAGAAAGAGCACAGAAGGGGTGACCCAAGTTTGCTTTTGATAGAGAGATGATGAGAATGAAGAGAAGAACAAGGTGCCTGCGGTGGCATCGTACTCACTGTACCAGAAGGTCCAGATGGTCTCTGGGTGCCCCTGGCCGAAGAACCAGCACCTCCAGAAGAAGCCCTCGTGGTGGAAAGTGAGGATCTCCTTCCTGACCTCTGTCTGCACATCATCCTGGGGGGGAATGAAAGCCCAAGCTGACACAGGGATGATCATGGGAAAGGTTGTAATTTTGAGACCGTTATTGCTTTCATTTTTTTGTTAGGGTTCTCATTTATTGTTTTGGAGGGGTTGGGGAACCCAGAGGCAGGTGCTATCCTTGACTTTCTGGTGTATCAGAACCACAAAATGTTCTGGTAACAAATTATCCTGCAGACATTCACTAATTTCTTCTTTAACATCTTGAAACCCCTGATTTCTGGAGCTGGACGGGCAGGTCAGGGAGCAGAGCAGAACACTCTGGGTGGGCTCTACTTCCTGAACACTTCCCTGAAGGAAATGGTACTGCTGTTGTGACCAGTTTGAAGCAGGTGGATGACCAGGTAGACAATTGTAGGGGTGACCCAATGCAACAGTTCAGGTGTCCCTGCTACTCTGCAGGGTCCAAGTAAGGTCTGACTCAACCCCAGAAGTCAGCCCAGCTCTAACACTCCCCACGTTCCAGCCTCTTCCAACCACCAGCCCAAAGGTTTCCTCTTTTCTTTCTCTCCCTGCTGAGCCCAGTAGAAATTATGCTCAACTTATGAGAGAGACAAATTACTCTTTCCACACCAGTCCCACTATAGACCAGGACAGGGATTTTGACACTTTTTCCCATTTTGGTGAGTTTACTTCAACCACCAGAGCAGATCTGTGAGCACAAGGTTTGAGTCTTTCCAGAAGGGACCCTATTGCAAAGTTGAGTCATGGACTAT
Source organism: Chaetura pelagica (assembly GCF_000747805.2). NCBI lineage: Eukaryota > Metazoa > Chordata > Aves > Apodiformes > Apodidae > Chaetura > Chaetura pelagica. The sequence continues at coordinate 1,868,488 of NW_009953004.1, forward strand.
TTACCAAAAAGACTTATTAAAACTGTAGCCCAGATCAATTTTACCACATAAAAATTGGTAAAGGAGACACGACTGCTATAAAATTACATTATGTGGAGGATGGAGAAATAGGACTGGACCCTGGGAACAAGAGAAAGGAGATGGGACTTGACAGGGAGGTGCTAGAAGATCATTCCTTCACCTCCATGTTTTTAGGCAAAGAGGTTTGACCACTTCTGGAGCTCTGACCTGACTCTCCTCTTACTTTCAGGATAAAATACCAACTATGATAGTGGTAACAGCTGCTGACTTAGTGCATCCATGGCATATTTAATCACTGCTTGGCAGATCCTCCAGCCCATCCTTATCTGTAAGGGACAGGATTTGCCAGTTTAAGAAAAGGCAGAGAAGGAAAAAAACCCACAGCCCATTGTACATAACCATAAACTGAAATAGAAATAATAAAAAGAGAGTCTGAAATAGAAAGAAAATAGCTTGGAGGGGAGAGTAAGAGCAGCTCCTGTTTCTGCCTGGTGCCTTTGAAGTAGCTCTGCCTCAGTGACAGGCTCACTAGCACTGGGCCAGGAGCCTTCCTGACATGTTTCAGCTGCTTATTCATGTCGTGCTCCACTTGAAAAGACAACAACACAAACTAAAGTCTGAAACAATTAACAATGTCACTTCCCAAGAGCACAAACACTGAGCCACGTTTCTGACACCTCCAGGGCTTCACCAGGCTGCTTCAAACAGCCCAGTGTCTTCTGCCAGGCAGTTTTTCTACATATATAATTTATATTTTTGTAATAGAGAAAGTCATTTGGAAACATGACTCAGGCAAACACTGTCCTACATTTGATTGTGGGATTCTGGAATGACAAAAAATGTGTCTTGCTGGCCTCATGATGCCTCACCCAGTGTGACTGGTGAGAGAGCAGAGCAAAATCAAACCTAATTGGGTTGAACTTTGAAAGAACAAAAATCTGCACACAACAAGGATCTTCCTGTCATTTTGCAATCAAAGCCACACATGGATCAGCACAAAAGCCTTGCTAGAGAGTGGGTGGCTCAAGGAACTGATCTGGTTATTTCATTGAAGAGTTAAGACAAGAGTAAGTGCAGTTAAAATTCAACTTTCACAAGTGACACCAGGAGTTAGCACTGAAATACCAAAACATCCTTCAGAAATTACACTTCCTGCTCACTAAAATCCTATCTATAATCTCTTCATTTTAAAATATATAGGTCTCTTCTTGTTCAACAGGCAGGAACTCTTGCCTACTCTGAGCAGTGTCTGACGTTCGCCTGCGTTTTCTGACTGTGCTGTAATCACATCACTTCAGATGCAAATGATTGCCAAGTCCTCCACTTTAAAATAGGAACTATTTTTAAAAGAAGAAGCTACAGAGGGAGAAATCTTTTCATGGCAAATATCAAATTTCTTTTGTCTTTGGAGGCAACTGCTGTCAACAAGTAAAGCTCTTACGTTTTTGCCTTTCGTTCTCTAATGTTCTTATTTGCCAGATGAGAGAGGTGCTGCCTTCATGCTTTCCAGATGCATTTGACTTCAGTCAAAATGCTGGATAGTGGGGAGAAGCTGGTTCAGATTTTAAACTTAGCTCAGGCTGAGGTTTTAAATTAACAGGTCACTTCTAAGGAGCATAAATACGACCATAGATTAAAAACCAACCAGCACCGAAATTCAAAGTGTGAACGTTGCCTTTAGAGCGAACGGTTTAACTAAGTCAACACTGTCTCTTCCCAAGTAAGGCAAGATGTTGGAGTTTACCTCCTCAGTCTTCAGAGTGCTGTTCCCACTGGGAAAGATGCCACAGGTCTCTGTAGCCAGGAGCCAGTAGTCGGTCCCAAAGGCGAGGAGGAAGAGCAGGAGGCCAGTGGCGCCGAGGAGCCCGGCTGCCAGGGCAGCCCCTCCAGCCTTCATGGGGCAGCAGGGCTGGGAAGCAGGGCTGGAGAGCAGAAAAGAAGGAAAAACTCTGAAGTTTCCAGGGTCACTGGAAGAGGGAGACAAGAGAAGTGTTATTTTGGGATGGGGATAATGTTCTTCTCCTGGCCGGTGTGAGTTTCAGCGGGTGGTGGGGAGAGGACTAAGAAAAGCAGATGACCTGGGGTAACCAAACAGCTGTGGCATGAGGGAACATGACAAACTGCTGTTGGGGCAGAGCAGGAAGGCTTCCAAATCAACACACGGCTGTTCAGTGCAGAGGAGCAGGGCAGGAGCCCCGAGCCTGGCTGGCCAGGCAGTCCCTGCAGGTCAGGAGCGGTCACGGTGCAGAACTGCCCGGGCACTGCGGAGCTGCTGAGCCCCCCGTGTGCCCCAGCTTGGCAGGGGGGCTGGGCACCCGTGGGGCAGGGCTGAGCTCACCTGCACCACCTCATGGAGCCTGAGGTTTCCCCAACCACTGCTGCGAGGCACCTTCACCCACACCCTCAGCAGCGCCATGCTGAGGGGGCACCTCTGGAATCCAGGTCTCCTTTAGCTCCTGCCGTGTGCCCCAGCTTGGCAGGGAGGCTGGGCACCCGTGGGGCAGGGCTGAGCTCACCTGCACCACCTCATGGAGCCTGAGGTTTCCCCAACCACTGCTGCGAGGCACCTTCACCCACACCCTCAGCAGCGCCATGCTGAGGGGGCACCTCTGGAATCCAGGTCTCCTTTAGCTCCTGCTGCTGGACCTTGCACACAAGGAAACCCCAGAGATCCAAGCAATGAGACTAAAACCTTGGTGAGAGCTTCAGCGTGTCTCGGTCGGGATGCAATCAACCCATGCCAGCACATTGCAGTCAGGCAGGGCCACATCTAGCAAGCCAAGGGGCACCAGAGCAGGTGTATGGACCAATAGCCCCTGAGTGTCTTGCTCTGCAGTTGTGAGGGTTGTTCTCTCTCCTGCCACTGAAAAGCAGACTCTGTAGCATCCACACCCCTCCCACCACCCCAGCCTGCTGGAGAAGCAGTGTCTCATGGGGACCAGGACATTCCTGCAAGGAATTGCATTGCCATTTGGTTCCAAAGGCTTTTACCTTCTGCTGGAGCATCTGCTGGAGGTCACTGCCAGGAACGGGACACCAGGCTAGGAAAATGACCATCTCTGCAGGACAATAACTGTCCTGTGACATGCTGTGACATGCCAGGAGGCTGGGGGAGGAAGTTGAAATGACAGTGAAAAATTCAAGTTTTGCTTTTCAAACCTGAGCCTGAGTCATGGCCTGTTCTAAAAAGGGAGACAGATGAAGACGTCGACTTCCTTATCCTACGGGATTCTGAGATGCCAAATTAATTTCCAAATCAATTTAATAGTTAAAGTCAACTGTGAGCATATGGGTATCTGAGAGAAGCTGCACACTGGTTAGGGAAACTGGAGAGGGATGGGTAAACTTCTGACTACACTTCTAGCCAAGTGTTGAGGCACATGGCTGATGGATGTGCTCTCTCTCCTTCTAGGAGCAGAACAGATGTTGAATTCTAATCACTTCTTCTAACCCCTGCATTTTTCCTTCTTAAACATTGCAGGCTGGGAGAGCTGGTAAATAACACATCAGACCTCTCTTCCTCACTGCCAATGTGACAGAGATGATGTTGACTTAACCTGACCATGAGGGCATGAGGCATCCCATGGGACCCAGGAGAGAGGTCCCTACCCAGAGGAGTCCCTGCACCAAGGCCTGGAGAAAGGAAAGGTGGGCCAGGTTGCAGACTGACCACCATGCAAGGGCAAAACTCAACCACAGTGCCCACAGCCCCATTAGTTAGAGCTAGAATGGGACTTCAAGGGACAAGAGGCTAAGGAGGGCAGAATGTGTGGGTGCACCTGGCAGGGTGGGGCAGGTGGTGGGTGACAAGACAGCAGGGAGCTGCAAGACAGGGCCAGGGGTTGGTCTCAAAGGTTAGGTTTATATCTTGGTTGGTCACTCAGCTGGAAGAATGCCTTCTCATGTTTGAATAAGGAGATGAAGGTCTTCTCAGCAGGGCTGTGTGCTGCTCTGGGCAGGTGGCAACATCACCGTGTGGCCTTCAGACCTGCTGGGAGAGCTGGGACACAATTTAAAACCTACAGCATGTCTCTGAGCTGCTTAACCATCCCTTTTCTTCCAAGCAAACTCTTCAGTCAGTTAATGGGGAGGACTAATGGCCCTGACATGCTGCAGCCTCCCAGCCAAGCACCGGCTGTGCCCGGGGGAGCAGCAGCAGCTCCGCTTCTCCTGCACGTTCCCGGCAGCACAGCCCGGGAAAAGGGGGAAAGGAGCCCCCCCAGCCCTGCAATCTAGCATGAAAAGACACACACTGTCCCTGGCTACTTGCTCACCCTCCCACCTTTAGCTGGCAGCAACCCATGTTGCTGGGATGTGTTTACACACACGTTTCTGGCCAACCTTCTCCCCACCTTCTCTCGCCCCACGAACAAAGCCTCTCCCAGCCCATCCCTGGGCAGCCCAGCATAGCCCTTTCCCCCTCCCCCAGTTTGGAACTACAACACATCCCCATCTCACAGCCACCAGCTTACCTGGTAGGCACCATTGCTGAAGGGAGATGACCTCTGCAGATGGAGCACAAAAGGGTTGATTAAATACCAAGTGCAACTTACCTGTCACCTCATTCGTCCTCAACAAGTGTCGGTTCAATCTGGCACCATTTCAGTGCCACACCAGTCAAACCTGCCTGAAGTGACCAGAACCACCAGTTGCCATCTCTTCTTGTGATCTGCACCTCAGAGCTGAACCCGGGGGAGCTCTGGCAGTGCTTGAAGGAGCTTGGTGCAGACAAGGGTTTGCACACCCCGTGGGAGGACTTCGTTTCCAGGTTGCATCAGTTTGAAAAGCAAAGAGGGCTCTGGTGGATTTTGAAAGCAGGGATTTCATGGACACGTCCACATGGAAGTGTGTGCTTGTTGGTCAGCTGCACAGGGCATTGCTGGATTTATGCTGACACAAGGCAGCAGCATTTGCCATCTGGAAGGTGTCCTCAGCAATTCTCCATCCCCTTGGCAGGAAAGCCCCTGGGTGGCTGTGGCTGGGCAGGGCTGGTGCCCAAGCCTTGGCTCCTCACTGCCTGCTCTGTGCCCAGCCAAACAGCTCCCAAGTTCTTCAGCTGTGGGACAGGAATTCAGCTTCCAAGGTCAAAATGTCTCTCCGTGCAAGGAGCTTTCCCTGCTCCTTGGCACACTCCCACCCACGTGCTCCTCTCCATGGGGAGCTGAAAAATTCCTGGACATGTTGGACAATGAGATTGTGCCTGAGGCACCAGCAGCTGCTCCAGCAGCACGTGCTGGGAGCAGCCAGGTTTGCTGGGGACACGGGGGGGCTACAGCCCCCTTATGTTTCCTTCCATTCAGCTGGGTAATTTTTTTCCCATTAGACACCAACCCCACTGCTCCCAGTCAGCCAAGCAGGTGTTGGCACCTCATGGGAGCAGGTACTGGGGCTACCAGAGGAGCAAACTCCCCCAGTCCTGCTTGGCCAGGGTCCATCTAACTTCTGCACCCCCCTTGCTTCTCTGTTTCTCTGTTGCTCAGGGGAAAAAAATAGATAAAATAAACATTTTTATAATAGGAATAATTTTTTTCCATCAGCCTTTTTGGTCTTACAAACTAGACTCATGGAAAAAAAATAGTAGTTCCCTTATTCTTCAGAGGAAACATCTTTATTAAATATAAAACTCTGACCCAGTCTGGTTTCCAAGTGTAAATTAACTTTCTGCTTCCCTTTTGTGCAAGTGTTTTGTTCATATAGATTTTGTACAATGCAATAGGCAGCCAGGCCAGTAGACATGGCATGAGGGTACTAGAAGAAAAGAAAGGGGGAAAAAAGAAGGAAAAAATGGCAAGAAAGCTACCAATAAATCATTCCGGCCTTTCTGCAGTCAGGAAGGACTAGGGATCTGCTGATAAACTAATCAGAAAATGTGGATTTTATAAACAAAAGCAGGGAGGGTGACACCCCCAACAACACCTGAAGGGGCTCCAGGAAAGCTGGGGAGGGACTTTTTATAAGGGCTTGTAGTGAGAGGACAAGGAGTGGTGGATTAAAACTGGAAGAGGGGAGATTTAGGTTGGACATGAGGAGGAAATTCTTTGGTGTGAGGGTGGGGAGAGCCTGGCCCAGGTTGCCCAGGGAAGCTGTGGCTGCCCCATCCCTGGCAGTGTTGAAGGGCAGGTTGGATGGGGCTTGGAGCAGCCTGGGCTGCTGGGAGGTGTCCCTGCCCATGCAGGGGGGTGGATCTGGATCAAGATCCCTCCCAACCCAAACTATTCTGTGATTCTGTGACTTCCCCAAGTCCCTCTGGGGATCTGCTCACCTTTCTGCCTTGGAGCTTATCCTGCTGGATCCATCATGCTCTGAGAGATGTTCCACACCACGTTTCCTTAGGTAGATGGGGTCAATCTCTCTGCTGGATCTCTGCCTTTCCTCTTGCTTCCACAAAGCTCAGAACAAGAAGAAACCAAGGAGAGCAAAGCCACCCAGAGCACAATAAGTGGCCTTGGAAATGTCACCAACATCCCTGGATGGTTTTGCAAAGAGAAACCCCCCAGCATGAACTGTGATATCTCCATGGGCATTTGCCCCTTTCATTCTGCTTTAAAGTCATAATCACTTCTTCATCCCCATCACATGCTCCTTTTTCATCTCTCCAGTCTCCATGTCTCTTGGAAGAAGCACATAAGCCAGGATGTTGAAAGGTCCTTCATTTTTCATGGGAGGTTGAACACCCCCCAGCACTTGATCTCAGCAGAGAAGAAAAGCTCAGATTTGCCTCCCCTGCTTCTTCAGTGGCACCAGCACTTTCCAGGATTAAGCCACCTTCAGCAGCAGTGAAATAAAATAAACACAAGGGTGATTTTCTGCTGGAAACCAACATCATTTTTACAAGGCCACGTGCTGAACACAAAATGCTTTTTGGGGTTGGGAGGCCAAGGGAGATTTATGGGCCCACGTTGGAAACGCTGCTGCTTGATCTGTGTGGCCAGACCTATCTGAGGTTGTCTGGGGCTCCCACTTTGCCATTGAGCTACTCCCCAGCATTAGCAACTTTTTTTCTTTTTTTTGCCTGCTTTCATTTCAACTTTCAAAAGCCTCCTGCAAACTTCCAGAGTCAACCCTGAGCAATAACTCTCTGAACCACCAAAGGAATCAAACTGCTGCAATTTATTTCCACAGCACCGTGAGATATTCAGTGATCCACTCAATCCCTGTTTTTAACACTTTGTAAAGGCCTAAAACCCTGCAAAGAATTAATTAGGCATGCTCTGAAGCCTGGGCATTTAACAGTTTTCCACTCAGTTGTAGAATTTTAAGACCACCAACACTGGATACCAGCCAAGATTATTGAAGGTATTCTGGGCTGAAATGCACACTGGGCAAAGGGCTTGGCCATTAAGTAACTGGAACACACCTCATGAAAGCTTTAGCTGTGCTATTATGCTTTGTAAAGAAACTTTTAGGGGGAAAAAAATATCAAATCCATAGTATCTAGGAGGTTAAATTTGGGGCAGAGTGACTCATGGGGAAAGCATGCAGAGAATATTGTCTTCTGTGCAGATCAAGCCAATAGTTCGTAGAGCAGAGAAGTGTTTCTGGTGCCCACGTTGCAAAGCAGGGCTGGGAAGGGATGAAAGGGGCTTGGATTTGGGCAGGATCAAGGCCAGGGACATGGGGATGGTAGGAACCTGCTGCAGCCTTCAGCCAAGCAACACCTGGGATTGCTAGAAGCTGGGAGAGCGTGACTCTTGTTGTGCTGAACTAAGATCAAAATGTGCAATTCCAAAAAAAACCCCTGCAACCAAAATTATTTATTTATTTTTTTTCCCCCACAGATAAACATTCAGTTCCATTTTCTGGAAGTGTCCTGATTTTTTCCAAGCATTTCTGCTGCAGTATGACCAAGAAATCTACACGTGCCAAAACAGGAAGGTCCTTGCTAATCCACAACAACATGGCAGAGAACTCATTTTACACCATGTGAAACCCCAATGATCAAAAGCTCATTATTTAAGCACTCAGAAGCAGGAAGGATCCTGTACAAGACAAAGATGGTACAGCCAGCCAGGTATTTTGGACAAAAAAAAGCAAGACAGTTCAGAAGTTAAAAAAAAAACCACCCAAAAAAACCCCCAAACCAAGCAATAAGTGGCCAAAGGATTAAAAATGTTCCTATCCTTGACTAAAAACTCTTTGGAAAGCAACACGGTTTGGTTGCCTTTTTGCCCTTCAACTCCAGAATAAAAAGGACCCACCTTTCTTAACTTCTGCAGAAGTTAAGGAGAAATTTCAAGCACTGTGGACATGAAGCTGCAGGTAAAGAGAGGACATTTCAAGACCAGGTAGCCAAGGATCTCCAGATTCAGTATTTTTTCCCCTCTCACTTGTGTGCATATTGCAGATGCAAGGAGGTAATAACCCTTAGATGATCTCATAACACAGCAGATTTAATTCAGACAGCAACAGGGTACATATATATTACATCATCTTCAAGAAAGGCAGTTTTCTAAATAAAGTACAGATCAATCCACCTCACTCCCATGCAAGACAGAATGAATGAATAAACAAACCAACCTGTTTATAAACTACCCAAAGACAACAAAGGACTGACACTAATGTCAGTAAATATGTACATGTATGTGCACCCAGACACAAAACACACATCCAAGGCTAAAAGGTCCCATTTGCAGTTGCAGTGAGGTGAGTTTCCAGTGCTGGGGGAGTGAAGAGTGTCCTGCAGGTCAGAAGAAGCTGACTCAGCTCATGTCAGGACACTGCAAAAGGGCTTTTTTTCAAGTGGAAAGGAGACCTCCACATCATTGTAAAGCAAATACACCCCATTCTGTCTCTCTAACTTCAAATGAAAGCCCCAGTGTAGCAGGCAGGGTTTCTGCACACAGGAGATTGGCCCTGGAAGTCCCCAAATGCCATGGAATGGAGCATGTGAATTCCTGCAGTTTCTTTTCTTTTTATTTCAGACAGAGCTGCTTGTTCTAATTAAATACTCTTGGATCCTTCAAGGCAGAGGAAGGGGAAGAGAAAGAAAAATGTTGATGTTTGCAACGTTAAAACTCATCCTGTTGGGTTCAGCTAAGGACAAGAATTCCAACATTTACCTGGAGTTTCAAGGCAAATGACCCAAATGTGGAGATATCCATCATCCTCAGGTGCTGTCCCTGCATCTGCTCTGCAAAGAGGGTGGCACCTTCCCTGGCAGGACATCTCCACAGCAGTGAGGTTTTGGGTCCCTCTCCCTCCTGCACCTTCTAAGGAGACACATTCAAAGCTCCTCTGCCCCTGCAGCTCTCAGCTGTGCCAGGTCTTTTTGGAGACTCTTTGGAGACCACAGCACCAGCCTTCCCCATCTCTCACAGGGCTGGCATGCTCAGCTCTTGGTATCACCACTGGATTTGGAGCTTTTCCATTTTGGTTTTTTTTGAGATGAACCATTTCTTACATCTTTTTTATATCACTAAGAATGTATTTTCCCCTTGTAGCACAGCTGGGAGAAGCTGCCATCAAAAGAACTGTGTCTAGGTGTGGGACAGTCCCTCCAGTAAGACACAACACCTTATTTAATTACAAGATTTAACTCTGAACTTCACATGATTAATGTTAATGATCAAGACCCACCAGTTCCTGAGAAGAAGGAGAGATCTTTCAGCATTTCTGCTGCCCTTCCTGCAGACAGGTCCCATCATAAAACCCTCCTGGAGATGACACAGTTTTTCCTACCACACAATCTAAATGCTCCCTCCTCTTTTGTCTATCACTGCTGACTAATGAGAGGATCAGGTATCTCACCTTTCTTGCAGATTTAGACAGTTTCAGCAGTTTTCCCAGCCTGAGCAGCCTCATTTTTCCCAGACATTCCTTACAAACTCTCCCTCAGCCATGACCCTGCATTGCTGCTGCCCTGCTGGGCATCTCCCCCCTGCTTCCCAGTCAAAACCCATCACTGTGCAGTAAGATGTGTGGGTGCAAACCACTCAGGACAACTCACAGAATCACAGAATGGTGAACTGGGATGTGTTGCCCAGGGAGGTTGTTGATGCCCCATCCCTGGAGGCTTTTAAGACCAGGTTGGATGAGGTTTGTGCAACCTGGTCTCGTGGTTCCCTGCTCATGGCAGGGGGTTGGAATTTGGTGATCTTGAAGGTCCCTTCCAACCTTAATGATTCTATGGTGAAAGTGGAAAGAGACCTTCAAGATTATCAAGGTTCCAACCTCCCTGCCATGAGCAGGAAGCTCTGCCCACACCCTCCTTCCCAAGACCTGTTATTTACATCATCTACACCCACCAGACAGTCAGATCCCTCCAGGCAGCACCTCGGAAGTTTTTACCCCTCCAGAGTCAGGTCTTTCTCCGTTTGCTTCTCCTCCCCCCCAGCTGTGCTGCTGGGCTGTGGGGGGGGGAGGACACACACCGACTGGGACCGGTTCTGTTTCCCTTCCGGAACCTTCTCCGCGTCCCGCGCTGCAGGGAGAGGGAAACACCAGCTGAAAGCACCAGCTTGTGGGAGAAACCTTCTCCCTTGTGCATCAACAGGAACAAAGAAAAGCCAAGAGCTACTGAGGGGAAAGGACCATTTAAACCCTATTTTGTACTTTGAAATATCACAGAGTCCCAGAGTGGTGGGGTTGGAAGGGACCTTTGGAGACCATCTAGTCCAACCCCCTGCTAGGGCAGGATGCCCTAGAGCAGATCCCACAGGAACACATCCAGGTTTGGAATGTCTGCAGGGATGGAGACTCCACACCCTCCCTGGGCAGCCTGTCCCAGGGCTCTGGGGCCCTCAAAGTCAAGAAGGATTTTCTCACATTCAGGTCCAACCTCCTGAGCTCCAGTTTGTGCCCATTGCCCCTTGTCCTGTCCCTGGACACCCCTGAGCAGAGTCTGGCCCATCCTCCTGCCACCCCCTGGAGATACTGACCAGCACTGATCAGACCCCCCCTCAGTCTCCCTTTGTCCAGCTGAGCAGCCCCAGCTCTCCCAGCCTTTCCTCAGGCAGATGCTCCAGCCCCTTCAGCATCTCAGTGCCCTGGGATGGACTCTCTCCAGTAGCTCCTTGTCCTTTGGACCTGGGGAGCCCAGAACTGCACACAATTTGGATCAATAACATCACTCTGGTCATTTCCCACCAGCACCTTTGCAGAACAACCATCAGCAACCGCCTGAAAGTAGCTTGTCAAGATGCAGGTGTCCTGCCAGAGCACCTGGAATTTCATGTTCCCACATCCAGTGACTCAGGAGCAGGATGTTTCTGCAACCACCGTTGTGCTCACACTTTCCCCAGGGCAAAAAAAACACAACCAACCCTCCCAGGAACACTTTCCTATCACTTTGCTGGGCTGACACTCATGTTTTCCTGCAGGAAGGACATAGTTTAAACATTTATCCTAAGCTGGGGATAAAAAGAGCTACATCCCCAGCAGATGTCCATGTCATGAAGTCACCGGCACCACACCACTGGGTTCCTTCCACCTACCCTTGCAAACCTGCAGTGAGATACCTTTGTGCAGACAGGGTGCTGTAACTACTCTGCAGCTCTCTAGTTAGCAAGTTTTAATTAATTGTTCAGAGAAAATCTCAAAGAAAATATTAGAAATAGGGGAACATGAAAAGAAAACTTGCTTCTGAAATAGTTTTCTCATGCACACGTCATAAAAAATTACTCTGTATTAGACCCAGCCCCTGGACCTGTCCCAGCCCTTTAACCTGTCCCAGCCCAAACTGGGAGCCAACAACCTGATTTTTTATCCTTTCCAACAAACCCTGAATCTTTTCCACCACCACTTTTCCAGCCACGCTTGTGCCAAGAGATGTTTTGTGCCAGGTATTGCAAACACCCAGTGCTCAGTTTCCCACTGAGCATCTCACTGAGGTGCAGAGGCCAAAACTGACTCTGCCCACAGGTTTGCCCAGCTGTGTGAGGCTTCCCTGATGTGAAGTCATTTTATAGAAGTGTGAAAACTAAGCTCTCAGTTATCTAAAAATTGAGTTTGGGCTCTCAAAAACGTGAGGACTTGAGCCTCTGAGCTTCCTGCAGCAGATACTCAAAGCAGGCAGTGCTGCTGCTCGTGGGGTTTTAAAGTTCTTTTAAAGTACTTAGGAAACAACAAACACCAAAAAAAAAAAATCATCTTAATTTTTGGAAAGCATTTGGGCACAAACTTCATGTTTCCAAGTATCACTCATTTTTTATAAGGTTTTAATTTATGCATTAGCATCACCCTGGGCTGATTGATCTGCAGTCACTGCCAAACCTCTTGGTGGAACGTGAAGAACAGTCCCAGTTTCAAATGCTTTCCTGGCTGGATGTGGGAGACAAGGATGCTCTGTGTAAATTCACAGCCCCTTTAGAGCACACAGGGGATAAAGAGGTCCAACACCTGGACTGGGACACACTTCTCACTCCCATGCTTTGTCCCCTAGGGCTGGAGAGATGTCCCTGCCACCCTCCCTGCAGGCACCAACCTGCACCCCGCAGCGGCCGGGGGGGAGCACAGGAGGCTCTGCTCAGGCTGTCTCTCAAATCCCAGCCCTGCCAGGGACACACTATGGATCTCAGCACATCCCCTGTGCTGGGCCATTCCCAGGGGAGCTGAGGGATCCCCACCAGCACCCAGGCTTACCTGAGAAGGAACGGGACAGCTTGAGCTGCCTGCTGGAGTCACCCTGCGCCGAGCAGGAGTCGTCCTTCTGTGAGCAAGGAAGAAAAAGACCTCAGTGCATTGATGAAGGTTGCTAACAAGCCTGGTAGTGACACTCCTGCTTCAGAAACAAGCCATTTGCCATCCCCAGGGACTCTGCTGCCATTTGGTTTCCTTTGGCCAAGAAAAATGAAAAAGAACTGTTGCTAAACATAGGCTGGAGAGAGGGCAGGAGATATTTGCTGATTTGAGTTGCTGGAAGAGGCCTGAGCTCTCCTGGAGGGATTCAGGATGGGATGGAGCAGTCCTGCAGTGGGGAGGATGGGGCAGGAGAAGAGGGAAGCAAAGCCCACCTCCAGGACATGGGCGTTTCTCCCCTTGCCTGTCCCCATCTTGGCTGCAGGCCAAGGAGGCAGGTAACGAGCTGGCACTAACAAGCTCCCTGCCCTTCCACTCCAGGGCTGATCTCCAGCCTTTGGGAAAACAAGAAATAAATACATTCAAAAAATAAAAATGCTGCCTGCATTGTTCAGTGCTTCTGTAAACTGGGAATAAGCCTCTTATGTAGCTGTGATTTGGCATCACAGCCCAGAAGCCCAGACTGCCAAAACAGCTCTGGACACGTCCCAGCTTGGTTGGCTGGTTTGTTTCAGTTCCTTCTCCTCCCTCCCCTAACCAGGCCTGATGGCCTCCATCCCTTGTTCCCACTTTTATTGGCCATTTCCATAACAAAGCCTTCCTTCCCAGCTCCAGCAGCAGCTCCTGGCTCCCTGGAAAGCCATTCCCAGGGGCTTTTAGCCATTCTCAGGGCACGCTCCATGAAAGGGCTCCCACATCATTACCCAAGGCAACATGTCATGCACACACATGGCTCACAGGCAGCCCCAAATAAGCTCCTCCTGGGGGAGTGTGCTCGTGTTTTGGCAGAAGAAAAGAGGACCAAGTTGCCTGGCTACAGGTGCAAGGATTTTCTGGGTGCTGGGTGGGCAAAGAAAAGCTATCCCGGGTCTCACAGCCTGTCCCCTCAGTGTCCCCTGTGTTGGATCCTTGCCTGAAAGCAGGCAAGCCCAAAATCTGGAGAGCATTCAGGGCCAGCACGATGCAGGAAGCAGCAGCCTTTGGCAGGAATTTTGTCCTTAGGCAGAGGAAGGAGAACTTTCTGCTGGGAATAGAGAGTCTTGGAGTTCACCCTCTGGGCAACGATTCCAATCTGAAGTCACCTCGTGGTCCTGCCAAGGGTTTTCTGCCTGGTGTAAATCATTTAACCTGCACCTTTGGCTCCAGGGGGGGTGAGGATGGTTCTTTTCTTCCCTCTTGTCCCTGCCTTCCCTCTGCAACCCCTTGGGCTCCTGAGGCAGCCCAAGAACCATCTCACTGCTGGAAAAGCAAAGTGGCAACAGAGCCCCAGGGCACCTAGAGCCACCCAGGCTGGAGAGAAGAGGTGACCCACCCTGGCTGGAGCCTGGTGTTGGCCATGGACCAGTGCCTGGCCTGCCCAGGGCACTGGTTTCTCCAGGCTGACAGTGGAAGGAGATGGATTGTCCATCAGGTGAGATGAACTTCACCCTTGGCTCTTGCCCAGCCTGTGGTGCAGCCAGAGATGGAGAGAAAGATGCTCTTCCAGACATTCCTTATTTTGGGGTGACTGATAGAGGGGGAAAAACACCAACCAGCACCTAATAATTTAGCAGATTAACCAAACTGAGCTACCACAGCTTCCTATTTTAACAGCGAGTCACTAAGCAACTTCAATTAAAAAAGAAATACATATATATTCAATTAAATATTATTAAATATCTATTTCATTTTAAATTGGATATATTTTCAAATATATACTATATATATTTATATATTCTTGAATACATTCAATTAAAATATCCATTTAATGAATATAGAATAAATAAATATATTTAATATTCTCTATATTCAATTTAAAATAAATATATATATGCATATAGGTATATATAGATATATGCAGGCAGCCAGTGAGAAGTAAACACAGTGTTTTTTACTGACCCAAAGGGATTTTTAAAATTATTCACTCAGCTCATAACACCCAACTGATGGGAGGTATCCCTCAAACTTCTTCTCAAGTGGAAGAGCCGGGGATGTTTCACCAGCAGGGTGGGTTTCCAGCAGCCCTTTGCCTGGAGTTGGTTTTCCCAGCTCCTGCATTCACAGCCGGGTTTGCAAACACAGTTGCAATGCTCCCATCTCGTGGTGAAACGCAGAACAGAACCACGTTTGCCTGGTTGGTTTTTTCACTTCTTGCTGACTCAGAACCTGTAATCCCAACCCCTTCCCTCCGGGACTACAAAAGATGGAGTGTGTGACAATTAGGAGCCCAAAACCACCAACCAGCTCTCATTTTTTAACCAGGAAAATGCCATTTTTTTTTGTCAACTGAAACCAAATCTGAACGGCTTCATTATTTTTTTTCCCCCCAGAAATGATAAGCACTGAGCTGTTTTTAAGGGGCCAAAATCTACTTTTTTTTTAGCACAAAGTTCCTTATTTTCTGCTGGCAAATTCTGCAACCTGTTCTCCTGCAGTGGGAATTAACAGAGCTCCCCCACCCTCCCACCTCCTGTCAACATCCCAGGGCTCCCACAGAACATTATCCCCTCATTTTTGGGGTACCCCCTGATTTCTATTGGCACCAGCCACGAGTCACTTGAGAGGTAGAGAGAATCCTGTGTTGTTTTTGCAATTATCCCCCCAAATATTCTCTCCAGCTGCAAAAGCATTCCCAGCCACAGGAGAAAGGACCTTCCTCAAGGTGCTGATTTCCCTCCCAAATGCACCTTCTCAGAGCAGCAGCTCGAGGGTTAAAAATCAAATGCAACGTTGTTCTCAAAACCAGCCCGAGTTTGATGCTGTTCTTTTGAAGTTTAATTATACCCAACGTTCTACAGGAACATGCCATGTTCTTGCCTATCTGTTTTGAGTTGTAGGTACCAACCAGCATGTAAATGATCAGATTAAATCTTTCAAGTTGCTTGCAAGAGCCAGGACCCCTTTTCTGTGAATGAAGGGCTGAGAAGCAGCAGCATTTGGTGTCTTGCTGCCTTTCTTGATGGGCTCCTCCATGACTGGCATTTGAACAAAGAAATTGGGAGTGGAAGAAAGCCCATGGCAGTTCCCAGTTCTTCTGCTGTCCTGGAAAATTACTCTCTAAATAAAGAAAGATAAATGGTTTCTCTTCAAAAAGGTCATTCTGCTCTCCTCGGTGGTGCAGTCTGGCTGCAAAGGTTGGAGATCACAGGCTGCACTCGGGCAGTGCTGGAGCTCAAGGCACCAAAACCTCAAGATTTGGGGAGGTGGGTGAAATGCAGGGATGGCTCAGCAGCTGCTGCTGCCCACCTGGGGGCCTGGCAGCAAAATGCTTCTCCTCCAGAGCAAGACGTGCAGAAGGTGGGAGGGACTGATAAGACCATGCACGCTCCTCCTGCCCCATTCCTGGAGCATGTCATCTCTCCAAGGGGTCATGTTGGCCAGGCTGATTTCCAAAGGAGTCAACAAAAAGTCCTCACCAGCCACAGGCAGAGTATTCACCTTCTTTCTCCTCCCATTCAGAAGGTGAACACCAGGGAGCTGTGCCAGCAGGGAATTTGGCCTCCGAGTGGTTCTCCCAGGAACCCAGGATGCAACACTTGCCTCTATTTTACTTTCTTCAAGTCTGCCCAGAACTGTGGCTGCTTTTAAAAACAAAAAAAAAACAAAAACACTTCACCTCCAGATTAAATAGGAAAGCTCACAATAAAGCTTCTGTCCTCTCAAAAGAGTTGGGGGGTTGAAAACAAACACGGAGCAGCTTCAAGTATTTACGGTCCATCTGGACTGCTGACAATGGGGGAACCAAACTCCCACCTCCAACAAAATCTCCCAGAAAAGAAAACATGGGCAAAAAAACAGACCTCTGAGGCTGCTGACTGAAGCCCAATTAATAACATTTGCTCGGTAATTAACTTTCCTGGTGTGGCTGGCAGCCTGTGCTCACAGAGCGTGGAATGACACTGCGCCCGAGACAGCTCGTTTGTTTGCCAGGCGTGAGGGTGGAGTTGTTGGGGTTGGGTTTTTTCCCCCCTCAGTGCTTCCTACTCATTGGAATGATCTTTAGGATTGAGAGGTGGGGGTTTTTTTTGTTGGTTGGTTTGGTTTTTCAAGGCAACAGGGTTCATCTTTGAAAGGCAATCCCAGCAGCAACGCAGAGTAGGTAGAAGCTGTTATCCCTGCAGCCCGTGCACGGTCTCTGCAGGTTCCCTGCTCCCTCTTACCTCCTTCCCAGAGCTGGCTGTGTCACTTCCACTCACTTCCACCCACAGGTTCTTGTGCCGGAGGATCAGGAGCTCCTTGGCCTGCTCCACGGGCTCGGTGTCCCCAGGAAGGGTGTGCCTGTTGTAGGCTGGTCCCTGCACATGGCACCAGAGAGAGATGTCGGTGGAGGTGGGACCATCCATCCCTCTCCACATCCCTGCCCTAGAGCCTGCCTCTTCCAGGGTCCTTCACCCCCCCTGCAGCCACCATCCTGCCTAGTTGGTGGGATCAACTGATCCACCCAAGTGTGAGAGGTTGGGAAGGGGGGAAAGGAGCCAAGGAGGGCAGAGGAGACTCCAATGTTTTATCTTAGCCCCACCTCCACAAGTCATTCACGCAAGAGCATCACCAGGAATGCTGAATCCTGCAGCACAGGTGTGAACTGGCCAAAGTGAAACCTCCCCCTGGCTCTGGGACAGCTGCTGGGTTTAGGCAGCAGTGCAGACTGGAGATGTGCCTTCACCTCCAGCCCATCCACCACTTCTACTGGTTTCCTCCCAGCCACATCTACCTGCTTCTCTCAGCAAAAGGGACAGGAAGGGGTGGTGGGTCCCTTTGTGCTGAGCCCACACCAGCTGCATCTCCAGGGACTCAGCATTCCACGTGTCATCCATAAACCATTTTTGAAGGCCATTTGGAAGGCTTGGAAGGACAAGGCTCCAGGTCTGCCCCCCTGAGCAGCGATGCCAAAGCACAGCCCGAGGTGCTGTGTGAAACCTCAGGCAGGTTAGTCCTGAACCACCACGTAAACAGCAAGTGGCTGCTGTGCTATTCACCAGTTGCACCAGTTCCATGGGAATTCTCACTCCCAGCTCCCTGGCTGTGCTCCCCACTACGGAAAAAAAATCCCCAGAAGCAAGATGAGTGTAACCCCATCCCTGCCCTGCAGGTAACCAGGAGCTGCTGCAGCTTCTGGATCTGCTGCCTGAAGATCCACCTGCTCCTCCTTTCCTCTTTCTGGTTCTGGGTACTGATGCCTAAAATAACTGGGGGAAATTATAGGCTGACTGGGTGAACCTTTCAGAAGCTGTCAGGCTGCAAACAGAAACGTGCCACTGACTTGGAAAGTGGAGCTGGCTTCACACAGCCAACTATTCACTGCTCACAAAGAGACATCAGGAGTAATTATGGGAATATTCATCACATCTGCTCAGGCTGGTAGGATAACTGAGATAACTTTTGTTCTTGGACATCTCAAATACAGATGGAGGGGAGAGTTTTACCCTTCTCCTGATTCGGTACAGGTTTCTTGCCAATATTTCCTGTATGTTTTCCAGGACATCAGGATTCAGAGTGTCCTCCAGGTTTTTGTCTGTTGTGACAGTCCTGTCGTGGTTGCTGCAAAGAAAACCAAAGGGCCTTGTTTCAGAAGGTGCACAGCAGCACAAGCAGTGTCTCCCCAAAGCTCCTTTGGATCCCACCACCAGCAGACAGGACCACCAACTGATCCTTGGAGCCCAGGGCAAAAGGGAGATTTGTGGCAGAGTGGTGCCATCCCTGTGCTCCTGGGGAGATAAAAGAGCTGTGGGGAACTGTGGCAGAGCAGAACCATCTGTGAGAGATGAGATGGTCATGTTGGCACACAAATATTTGACCTTACTGCCTCAGCCAATGTTCATGCTCACTGTTGGCTCCCTTGGTGTGTGGAATGTTGCAAAGCCATCCAGAAATGGTCAAAGCCACCCAGAAATGGTACAAAGCCATCCAGAAATGGTACAAAGCCACCTAGAAATGGTGCAAAGCCACCCAGAAATGGTACAAAACCATCCAGAAATGGTACAAAGCCATCCAGAAATGGTGCAAAGCCACCCAGAAATGGTACAAAGCCATCCAGAAATGGTACAAAGCCACCAGAAATGGTCAAAGCCACCCAGAAATGGTACAAAAACACCCAGAAATGGTGCAAAGCCATTGAGAAATGGTCAAAGCCATAGAGAAATGGGGCAAAGCCATATAGAAATGGTGCAAGCCTCTTCCTCTGAGCACTATTTTTTGATGGCTCTGGAAGGACAAGCCTCCCCACAGGAGCTGAGCCTCCATGTAGAAGGTCAGAAGAAAGTGTTCATCAATTGCTCATCCAACTGCTCATCTTTGCTACCTACCTCCTCTTTAGCAGGCAGGTATTAAAGCACCTTTCCAGAACCACAGAATTGTCACAGCTGGAAAAGACCTCTAAGATCACCAAGTCCAACTGCCCCCCCAGGAGAAGTAAAACAACAACAACAACAAAAACCAACCAAAATTAAAACCCTAAATAAACCAAACACCACCCACCAGAGCATGTCCTGAAGTGCCTTGTCTACACACTTTTTTTCATCCCTCCAGGGATGGTGACTCCCCCACCTCCCTGGGCAGCCCATTCCAGTGCCTGACCACTCTTCCCACACCCTTCCAAGTCAAGAAGCTCTTCCTAACCCCCCACCTGCTTCCTTCATCTTGGCCCAAGCTATGTTGCTCCTTCCCACGGGACAGCCCAGCAGGGAGGAGCAGAGGAGGCAGAGAACTCAGCAAAAGCTTTTCAGAACTGTCCCCTCTGGTGGGAGGAGTGACAACAAGGGGTGCAGGGCAGGGGGGGACACTGGCAGCAGGGAGGGGTGGGCTGGGGTGGGCCCCAGCTGCCCTGCCTCTGCCAGCTGGATGGCGTGTTTGCGCTCCAGCTTCTCGTAGAGCAGCACGATGCTGGACTTGGGCTGGTCACACTCCCTCAGGAGGATCTTCTGCAGGTATTTGCTGTTGAAATACTCCAACCTGAGAACAAAACAAGACAGGCTCAGCCTCCTCCCACAGCTCCCCAGCACCTAAATGGGGCCGAGCAATCCAGCAGGTTCACAGCCCACAGTCGCTCCGGCCCCCTCTTCCCTTCTTTCCAGAGATCAATGAGCCACAAGGGCAGTACATGAGCTCTGACTTTTTAACTTGGCCAAATACCAGAAAAACTCCCCCAAAGTGACAGATTTCTCACGAGCTCCACTGAAAGTGCTGCAGGTGATGCAACCTGCAGTAGCCCCAACAGATTGAAACACTTCCAGGTTCTGCTTTGAGCCATTTCCTCTCAATTCCTGCTCCAGTGCAGCACGTTTGGGAAAGACCCATCTGGTATCAAATCCTGACAGTTCATTTTGGCTGTTCACAAACCTGCTCACAAGAAGCCAGGATGCTCCTTGTGGCCATTCCCAGTGGCACTTCCAAGCACTGGCATTCCTAAGGAAATCCCTGCCAGCTGCAGTTGTGAGTCCTTGCAAGGAAGGTGTCTGCATAACCAAGGAGCTCAACCTGGCAGATTGCTATTAGTATAGATCATATGGATCATAAGGCCCATCTATATGGACCTGAAAGATCACCTAGATCCAACCCACCAGCCCAGGCTGCTCCAAGCCCCATCCAACCTGCCCTTCAACACTGCCAGGGATGGGGCAGCCACAGCTTCCCTGGGCAACCTGGGCCAGGCTCTCACCACCCTCACACCAAAGAATTCCCTCCTCATGTCTCACCTCAATCTCCCTCTTCCAGTTTTAATCCATCCCCCTTGTCCTCTCCCTCCCTGCCCTTGTCCCAAGTCCCTCCCCAGCTTTCCTGGAGCCCCTTCAGACACTGGAAGGTGCTCTAAGGTCTCCCTGGAGCCTTCTCTTCTCCAGGCAATATTTTTTAATTTTATGTCCTTTGTATTTTTTAAAAATCTCCTCCATCAACAATCTAAAGGAACCTCATGAAAACCTTTGCTACAGAAACCTGCAGAGTTCTGCTATAATTTCTCAACCCAAAACCAGCAGCTGCTCCTCCAAGAGCTGAAAGCTTCTATTTTTAATGTGAACTGTGCACAAACTGGGTTGGGCTCCTCAGCACCTGCCCAGCCAGGCAGGCAGGAGAGCAGGGACCCTGAGCTGTGCATTGTGCTCTTCATTTCCAGCAGATTTCTTTGGGCAAGAAGAGAAAAAACACAAGAGGAGAGGACAAAGGAGGTTTTTTAGGGTGAAGTACAAAACACAATGTGCAGGCAGGGAATGAACAGGTATGAACAAGGCTCAGCTGCCCTGAGTGGAAACGTAGGGAATAGAAACCAGCTTCATTTTGTTCTACACGTGTACACAGTTGTATTTTGGCAAATCCTTACTTGTCTTTCCAGTAATACTGTCCCCAGTGACCAGATATATCTTCAATGCCAGCCAGCAAATGATCCAAGAACTAAACAGAAGAGAGGATTTTGCTGTACACCCATTGCATACGTGATGAGCCCAGCCAGCAAACATCAACAAGCCATCAAACAAACCAGGAGATGTTTCCAGCTTGGTCCACAGAGCCAGGAAACAATAAGAAGGGATGTGGGGCTAATTCCCCATCCAGCCATCCACTCGTGTCCCTCAGTTCTGGAGCACAACAAGGGGTTTGGCTGCTTATTCTCCGGTCCGGCCAAGCAAAGAATAAGCACTGAGGGAGGTGGGTCTGCTCTTGGTGACACGTGAAGGGTGGCTGGTGGCTTTGCATGCCCTGCATTTTGGGCTGTGAGAGGCAGGAAAGGTCCCTAGTGAGGATTTTGAGGACAATTTGTCTCAGGAGATCAGTATCTTCAGGATATGGATGAAGATCACGTACAAATGACTTGAACAAACGCTGCCTCCCCCAGACACTTCCCATGAGATTGCCCATGTTGTGTCTCACACCAAAAACATTCTTATGATTATTTCATACTATATGAAAAGCCCCAGACAGGATGATTTCTCCACCTAGGAGTTAACCCTCTGTCATTTCCCAAAGTGTTCTCTCTGAACTGGGAGAAGGGCCCTGCTCTCCTCTGGGTCAATGTCCCTCCACCTTCAGGTACCAGCGTCCCTAGAACTTCCTCCAGCTCTGATGTTTTAAAAAAAATTACTTTTTATGGGGTCAGAGATAGAAAAATTTCCAAGTGGTTCACTCAGCCCTGGGACAGGTTGAGTCCTCACCTTGTCACCAGCAGCTGCATGGTCTGAGGAGCAGCAAATGACATCCCCTCCACACTCATCCTGGTGAACAAGAACGGCCCGACTACCCAGATGGAGAAATAATTTGAGGGAGAAAGTTGCTTCTGGCATTTGTGTCCCTCATTTCCACCTGTCTGCATTGTCATCTTCTCAGCTTCCCTGGGACGTAGCCATTTGCAGCTCAGGTTTCCCAATAAACACATTTCCAGGGATGATTTACTGTTCACACCCCACCCAAAGAAGAAACACTCTCTGCTCATGACAAGAAGAGACTCTTCAGCCCAGGGAACTGCTCCATTCACCTCAGACAAAGCCCTGCAATCTGACCTGGTTGTGAGGCTGCCAACCAGTTCTTGGTCCTCAGACCTCGTGGCTTTATTTCTACCTTCCCAAAAAGAAGAGCAAGATACACCTGGAGGAGCCAAACTCCCAGAAATGGCATAAAGAGGTGCAGAAACACAACTTCAGACTGGAGGCAGCTGCAAATGCAAAAGCCTCAGGTGGGTGTGCAGGACCCCCTGCTTTCTCATGGACTTGACCCACTCTCTGAAGTCCTCTGCAAGTAGAAAGGCCAACCTTTGGATGGTGAGAGCAAGGTGAATTAAGTTCCACCTTTGGATTATGGATTTAGAATCATCAGATGGTTTGGAAGGGACCTTAGAGTTCATCTAGTTCCAACCCCCCTGTCATGGGCAGGGACACCTTCTTCCACCAGACCAGGTTCCTCAAAGCCCAGTCCAACCTGGCCTTGAACACTTCCAGGGAGGGGACACTGAGTGAGTGATTCCTTCCAATCTACTCCTAATCATACCCTCCCTTTTCTACTTATTTATTTCTTTTCCAAAAACCTCCAGACTGATGGTGGTGAAGTGACTGGTGATCACAACCCCAGGAGACACCAAGTCATGTTTTCTTTCTTTTGCTCCTTCTAGAGAAGCAGAAAACTGGAGTTATGGCAGAGTGGAAACTTTTGGGCGAGGGATTAGCTTTTCCTATCATGTTTGGGCACCACTGAAGGCAGCCCCAGCCTCAGCTCTTCCCATGCCAACCCTACCCCATGGTTAGGAAGCTACATAGGACTTCAAATCTGGAAAGGGACTGACCTGTAGAAGATGCAGGTAATACTGCAGGGTTGTCAACTCCCTAAAGACACACCAGACACCAGAAGGACCACGTTGCTGTCAGCAAAGCACAGTGGGAAGCCCTGGTGCAGCACTTACCCGGATGTGGATCTGCTCCCCCACGGTGGGAGCACTTTCCCTTTCCCTCTTGACAGCCAACAAGTCAACGAGAGGCCGGATGGTCATTCCCTGCAGCACAACCACAGCATCAGCCTTGCTGCACACCCAGAGCTTCAACAGGAGCTCACACACAGGCTCAGCAGAAATGCACCACTCTCCTCATCTGGAGCCTCCAAGACCACACAACAAGGCAACCAGGGATGTCAAGGTCAAGCCCGTGGAGATCACGGGAGGAGAGAAGGCAGAGGGACAGTGGCAGGAAGGGAGAGCATGAGGGCTCAGGGGACAAACACCACCACCAAACCAACCACTTTTGTTTAGAATCATGTGGGGAAGAAAAGAACAGCTTCCCACACCAGTGCTTGTACCTAGCAGATGGACCTTCCAACCTGCAAAGCCCAAAAGCCTGGAGGGAGCCTTCAGCCCTCACAGCACGAGGCCTCCACCAGTTCTATGTCACACCTCATTACTCCAACCCTCCTTGGTGGTCAGCCCATGGCTAAGTTTGCTAACCAAAGTACCCACCTGGTGGGAAGGGCCAAGGGAAGAGTTTTGATGACCTTTGAGCCTCATAAGGGAACTTCTAAAACGCTGCTCGGTGCATTTCTTAGTCTGGCTTTGGTGTGACATGACTTTTCTGGGACAGGTTTACAGCAAAAATGATGGAGTAGTTGATGTTTACGGCTCCTGAATGTCACAAATGCTGGCACAGAGGAGACTTGCACACATTTTTAATTGCAGAGCCAATTAATGTGTCATTTTAATAGCTAAGGGCAATAAAAAATGCATCATTATTCAGGGGAAACAACATAAACCTCCCAAATTCAGAGATAACAGATAATACAGAAGCTGAGACTCTGCACTTTGGTCTCTTGCCTTTGCTGGATAATCAGCAGTAGCTGTTTTCATTTTAAAAGGGGTGTTTTGGAGTTTTGTGACCAGGACTGTCAGATTTAGAAACATCTGAATTGCTTTGGCCCCTCCTGACCTCAGGGACATGTTGGGAATCCCAAAGTGTCATTTTTGGGTCCTTGTCACTTCCCTGCACACCTGTAGGTCCCACTGGTGCTTCTCCACCCACCAGGGGTGACTCATCTGAAGAGCATCACCCAGTGCTGGCAGCTCCATCACCACACAAAATGGTTCCTACCACCAGTGATCCAGTAGTTAATGGGTCATTTTAGGCAGCAAATGAAAAAAAAACAACAAAGAAAAAAGCCAAACTTAAGACCAAACCCACCACTCTCCACAACTTCTGTCTTTACTAACAGTTTTGCAGAGGTCAGAGGTCAACAGGCTGAGAGAGTGAACTTCAAAGGGAGAACATGGTCTTTCACTGCTCAGCTGCACTTAAAGGCAGAACAATGAGGGCTTTTTGTGACATTCCAGACAAGCCCACAGCTCCTTGGAGGACTTTCTGGTCTGTGTGGTGTAAATCCAGGCCTTCCTGGAAGCCCTGAGGACTTGACAATTGCTCAGTTTACATTCTCAGAATGATTAACCAGACTTGTTGTGGGAAGGGCTTTATGGAACTGAGTTAGAAAGGCCAAACGAGATGAGTTTCCTGGGTTGTTCTGCACTGACAGACACTGACAAGCCCAACTGCTCCCACCTTGGTCAGTAATCTGTGCAGCACGGGGCTTTTCAGACAGCATGGGCAGGAATTGGAAGAACATGAAGTGAGTTTGTGCCCCCCCAACAAAGGCTTCTCAATCCTGCACCCATGGCTGTGGCTTGGACACATTTGCAAGCCCAGGTTTCTGAAGGTTCACCTCCTCTCCTCCTTCTGTTGGGTTTAGCTAAGTTGCCAGGGCTGAGCTGCAGCAACATCTGCTTCAACTTTTAAGCAGGTTGATCCTCCTCCCACCCAATTCTCATGGTGGTCTGAGCTGCAGGGACCTGGAGCCTGGGCAAAGTCTGTCACTGCAGGTGCCATGTGCAGGGATGGGACATCAGGAGCTGCAGGAATGGGACACCAGGAGCTGCAGGGATGGGACACCAGGGGCTGCAGGGATGGGACACCAGGGGCTGCAGGGATGGGACACCAGGGGCTGCAGGGAGCTGGGACACCAGGGGCTGCAGGGATGGGACACCAGGGACTGCAGAGGTGTCACCACTAGATGTCCCAGCAGTGCCAGGAGCTGCAGCTCAGCAATTCTCACAGCTCAGCCTGTACCTAAGGAGGAGAAACCCTCTCACCCCAACACCCCTGGAGAGCAGCTGAAGGACCCATGACGTCCCAGAACATCTCCCCTCCCAGGTCCTGTCCTTGCCCCGGCAGCTGCAGGAGGGGTCGATACTTCCCTGGAGCAGCCCGGGCTGCTCCTGCTTTCCTGGGGGATGGGGCTGTCAGAAACACAGGCAGCAGGGATCAGGGGGAGGAGGAAATAGAAGAAGTGGGGGAAAAAGAACAGTAAAAATAAATAAATAAATAAATGGATAAATAAATAAGAAACTGATAAAAAGAAAATTAAGGGGGGAAATTTATAAAAAGCATGAG
>NW_009953004.1:1894381-1920456 GCF_000747805.2 Chaetura pelagica
AAGAGAGGTAGAAGAAAAGGGAAGGAAAAGGAGGAAGGGGAAAGAAAAGGAAGAAGGGGAAGGAAAAGGAGGAAGGGGAAGGAAAAGGAGGAAGTAGAAGAAAAAGGAGGAAGGGGAAGGAAAAGGAAGGGAAAAAGAGGGGGGAAGAAAGAAAGGGAAAAAAGAATGGGGGGGAGGACAAAGAAAGGAAAAAAGCAAAATGCAAGGAGATACAGAAAAGAAATAAAGACAGATGAGAAAGAGAAGAAGACCTCTCTACATCCCTGAAGCCACACGTTCACAGCCAGAGTCTTTTCACCTGGACAAACACGGTGAAGAGGATGACAACAGTTGTTGCTGCAATGAAGAGCTTCTTCCGGCCGAAGTCTGGGAGCAGGAAAACCAGGGAGAAGCAAATGGCTCCTCGGAGGCCCCCGTAGGCAATAATGAACTGGTCTTTACTGGTGATGGTGTTGACGTGACATCTGTTCACCAGGAAGGTCAGCACCAGGACCCCTGGGAAGCAGGTGGGAGCACATCAGACAAAGAGAGAAACAAAACACAGTCATGATGGGATCTGGTCTGTGCCTTCCACAGCAAACCAGCCCTGAGCTGGCAAACACCAGTCCCCAGGGGCTGGATTCCCAGTATGCTACTGGAGAAGGGCTTTTCCTCCAGCCTGGTCCAACACGTTTGCATCCCAATTGTCCAGATAGAAATGAACTCCCAAGGTCTCTGCTCTGGGGGTTGCAAACACCAGTGATCAGGCAGAGTTTGGGGGTTTTGCTACGACTCTCACATTGTAGGGAGTTCATTTGGTAACAAATCCCCTTGTTGTTTTGTTTGGTTTTTTTTTAACAGTCCACCTGAGAAACTGGAGTTCCCTTCAGAAGGACTCTAAGCTCTGCAGGGGGGTGTTAGTGGCTGCAGGTCCCCAGAACACACCCCTGCCCTGCTGAGCAGACCCAAAGCACCAGCTGAACACTGAACTAACAAGAGCCATGGGCAGCCAATTCTCCCCCAGCACATCCAGAGCTGCTGGATGGGTCCAAGCAGCTCAGAGCTTCATCTCAACCTCCAAGGCAGGAGATCTGGAGCAGCACCCTGTCATTCTAGAGTCTTTTAGGGGCCACCCTATCCAGGATCGGCTACCCAGGGTGATTTTCAGCCCTGGTTTCCATGCTCTTATTTCATTCAAGAGGGATTTTGAATATAAAGAGGGTTTTCTTTCTTGGCTGCAACACTGAGCCCTTCTAAGACTGGGCTGCATAGTTGGAGACTGAAGAGCCAGAGGGTTGTCAGGGAATGTTGCTCTGCTCCTTACCTCTTGCAATGAAGAATTCCTGAACTAAAGAAAGTCAAGAAGGAAGAATTCTTCAACAACAACAACAAAGTCAAGCTCACTCGGAACTTCTTCCCATGTAAGCAAACAACTTCACAGGAACCCACTTCAGCAGAAGGAAACATTTCAACTTGTGCACAACTCATGAGCACTTTTCCAAGTGCATTGATGGTGCAGAGTTACCAAAACAAACCTTGGCACGTTATCAACAGCCACCAAACCCCTTTCTGTTCTGTCTTACTCATCATGGACTGTCCTATTTCAGCCATTTCTAGAAGTGTCCATCAAATTGGAGTTCACTTCGTTTGACTCCGTGGTGTGTGAACCTAAATCCCGGGGAATGTTTCTCAGCTCTCCAGTTCTTGGCCAAAAAAAAAGTTTGCTCTTTTATATCTGAAGACATAGTTCATACCTAAACACCTCCAGCAATGAGAAGGTGGGCCCTCAGGACTGCTGGGATTTACTGCACAGTGTGAGAGGCAACAGGGAATCAGCCTCTCCAGATCAGCACCAGACACAGCTAGGGACACCAGTTCAACACTGCCCCTGTTCTGATCATTTCTGATGCCTAAAAAAGGAATTCCAGACTACTCTGGGACCAGGGCTCAGGTTTTTATTCTACCTGAGCTCGAGATTATCTTTAGTCACAAATATCAGGAAGGTATTTTCATGTTTAACCCTCTTGGAATCACCAAGTCTTGGTCGGTTTTATCCCGTGGGGTTGATCAGACACTGCAATGGGTTTCCTGGGGAGGTGGTGGAGTCTCTGTCCATGGAGATACAAGCCATCTGGACACAGTTCTGCCAAGCTGACCCTGCTCAAGCAGGGCCATATGTCCTTGCCCATGCAGGAGGATTAGATCTAGTTGATCTTGAAGGTCCCTTCCAACCCAAGCCATTCCATGGTTCTATCTCGAGAGGTCCCTGCCAACCTCAGCAATTCCCTGTTTCTGGGCAATTCTGACATTCACAGCCCTTATCTGAAGTTCTTGAGGAGGAGCAGAACCATCCTCACGTTTTTGCCTTTCACCTCCATTTTAGGTCCCAACTCCCACCCACCCAGAAGTCAGCTGTGCAAAGCAGAGCAGCATCTCCAGACCCTTGAAGGTTCCTCCAGTTTCCCCATTAAAGAAGCTCCTGAATACAAGCTCCTTATGAATTAAACCCCCTGGAGCTCTGCAAGGCAGAATGGGCAGCCAGAGCCTCACACAGCTCTCTGATTCCCAAGCTGTGTACTTCAAATCTCCCTCATATTGTGAAGATATGAAGGGACCAAGACACACTGACATGGGAGAGGAGCTACAGGGGGAGCAGGAAAGGATGGTGGTGGGGGCAGGAACCTTCTCTCAATTAATGCAACCCCATTTTTCACTCCCATCAAGGAAGAAATCTTATTTCACCATACCTAGTGCTCTCCAAATGAGACAGAAAATGACAGTGAAGCAGATGTATGGCCAGTTCCACTCGTGGTTTTCTCCAATAGTGGAAACCCCAAGGAAGATGAAGATGAGGGTTTCACTGACGCTGCTCCACATCTTCATGAAGTATTTGACTGTGGTGTGAGACTTGAGAGAGATGTTGGCCTCCACGTAACGTTTCATGCCCATGGCACAAGCAATGATGCTGAGAACATAAGAACAGGAGTTTTAGAGGGTTTTTTTCTGCTTAGGCACACAAAATTGGCACGTTAAAAAAAATTGGGTTCATCAAGTCTTACATGCTTGCAGACATCTCAGGATTCACTTCCTATATCTGCCCAACAATATCAAGAGGACCAGCAGGACAATAAAACACTATATAGAATCATAGAATGATTGGGTTGGAAGAAACCTTCAAGGACATCAGGTTCCAACCCCCCTGCCTGGGCAGGGACACCTCCCACCAGCCCAGGCTGCTCCAAGCCCCATCCAACCTGCCCTTCAGCACTGCCAGGGATGGGGCAGCCACAGCTTCCCTGGGCAACCTGGGCCAGGCTCTCACCACCCTCACACCAAAGAATTTCCTCCTCATGTCTCACCTCAATCTCCCTCTCCCAGTTTAAAACCATCAACCCTTGTCCTCTCCCTCCCTGCCCTTGTCCCAAGTCCCTCCCCAGCTTTCCTGGAGCCCCCTCAGGCACTGGAAGGTGCTCTAAAGTCTCCCTGGAGCCTTCTCTTCTCCAGGCTGAACACCCCAACTCTCCCAGTCTGTCTCCAGAGCAGAGCTGATCCAGCCCTCTGATAATCTCCATGTTCTCCTCTGGACTCTCTCCAGAAGCTCCCTGTCCTTCTGAAGGTAGGAAGCCATTGACTCCATGCAAGCAAGAGAGAATAAAATGTTCAAGCAGACTCCTGAGGCTGCACAATGAGCCCAGAAACACTGTCACTCCCCTCAGCCCATTTTACTCCCTCAGGGGTTGCACCCCCAAGGTCACTCCAGAAGCCTGCAGCCCCAGTTAGAACTTCTCCCTTGCCATTTCTCATGGCTAATTGGTTCCCCAGGTTCCAAGGCACGTGTGCTTTGCCTAATGCATCAGCTTTTCAAATCAATACCTTTTCAGACCAGCAACCTTTCAAGGGCAAAACAACTGAGCACCCAAAAAACTGCAGCTCCATATTTTTTTATATTTTAACCCAGGCAGAAACATTTTCATCTAAAAATTGTACCAGCAATAGCAAGACAGCTTCACATTGCCAAGGTCCAATATCCATTGGCATTGGGTAAACCCATCCACGTGGAGTTTCATTGCATTCAAAAGTCCTTTCATAGAGGACATCATGGTTAATCTCTTTGCAAGCCTACAGAGAAGTTGGACCAGAACTTGCAGAAGTGCCTCTGGGCCTGGCAGACTGACTGCAAACACCAGCTGTGACCAGCACAGGTAAGTGACCCACCTGGATGCAAACAGGTGGTAAGGTAAGTGGAGGACTTCACAGCACATGGTCCATAGTCATAGAATCCTAGAGTGGCTGGGGTTGGATAGATCCTCCCAGCTAAGAACTGCTCAGAAAACAGCCACACAACTGCTGCTGTGCAGGGAAAGCATCACATTTAACCCCAGAACTTCATAAAGGGAAATATTTGCATCATTCAGGCTTGCATGGGGAAAACCAAACCAAACCAAGGTTGCCCCCGCAGCCAACAGGACAGGCTGCAAAGAGGCAGAGCTGTCTGTGCAGCAGTGGTGGTTTTACAACCTGTGTGAGACCAAAGACCTCAGATCTCTCCTCCAGAGGTCCCTTCCAACCCCACCACGCTGGGACTCTCCCAAACTTACGTTAAACCTTCTCCTGACACTTTTCAGTGACTCTCTGCAGACAGCTCTCCTGGGCAGGTGAGCTGCTGGGACACACTTACGCCACGATCCCCGAGAGGTGGAACATCTCAGCAGTGAGGTAGGAGAGGTAGCTGTAGAGGAAGACAAAGAGGGGCTCGATGACGCGGATGTCCTTGGTGAAGCGCGTGGTGAAGGCGGCCGTCATCCCGAAGGTCAGCCCTACTAGGATTCCTCCTAGCCCAACCACGAAGAACTTCCCCACTCCAGCAAAAACATCCATGCTCTTGATGGTTGGCATCTCGCAGAAGGAGCGAAAGAGCTTGTAGAGCACCTGGTGAGAATGGTCAAGGGAAAAGAAGCCGTGAAGAAGACGTTCCCCAGAGGTGGCTGCTGGCAGCGATGGCACTCAAAGCTGCTGCTGGGATTTCTGCCAGTGGAGGGTCAACAACCTGCTCTGGAGGTCAGGGTCCCACCTGGAGCATCTGCCTGAGGAAAGGCTGGGGGAGCTGGGGCTGCTCAGCTGGAGAGGAGGAGGCTGAGGGGGGGTCTGATCAGTGCTGGTCAGTATCTCCAGGGGGTGGCAGGAGGATGGGCCAGACTCTGCTCAGGGGTGTCCAGGGACAGGACAAGGGGCAATGGGCACAAACTGGAGCTCAGGAGGTAGGACCTGAATATTTGAAAATCCTTCTTGACTCCGAGGGCCCCAGAGCCCTGGGACAGGCTGCCCAGGGAGGTGGTGGAGTCTCCTCTGGAGACATTCCAAACCTGGGTGGACCCGTTCCTGTGTGATGTGCTCTGGGTGACCCTGCTCTAGCAGGAGGGTTGGACTAGGTGATCTTCAGAGGTCCCTTCCAACACTGAGGACTCTGTGACTCCATGAGTGCTGAGGCACTCACACATCTTTCTCCAGACATACAAAGAGCTTGTTCCCCCACAAGCTTCTCAGGACCTCAGGCCAGAGAAGGGGACCAGGAATCCTCTCCTAGAAGCAGCTGTTGATATCTTTTCCCTCTGCAGCCCCCACATCCCACCTCTGGGCACCAGCCCATCCTTCCCCTAAACACCAGAGACACCAGACAAAGCCTGGTCCTTACCACGGTCACCGCGTCGTTGAGGAGCGACTCGCCAAAGACCAAGATGTGCAGCTTCTCGTTGACATGGATCTCCTCAAAGACAGCCAAGACTGCCACGGGGTCCACAGCAGCAATCAGGCTGCCAAACAGGAGGTTGTGGAGCAACGACACGTCCTGCAGCTGGAAGGCTTTCACCTGGCAGATCCCATAGAGGGAAAAGCCAATCCCGAACACGTTCCATATCGTCCCCACCACCGCGTAGAGGAGGATGGTGCCCATGTTCTCAAAAAAGGGCCTGCTGGGCATGAAGTACCCAGCATCAAGGACAATGGGTGGCAGCAGGTAGAGGAAAAAGATGTCACTGTCCATAACAGGGGGTGACTTGTCATTTAGGCCATAAATGATTCCTCCCATGATGAGTCCTACAAATATCAACAAGCAGCTTTCGGGAACGACAGAAGGCAGCCTGTTGTAGAGATGAAACCCTGGGAGAAGATGGACAGACAAAGAAATGATCATCTCACCAGCCCAAAGTGACTACAGGGCCCCAAGCTACTCCTCCATGGGGTGAAGAACCACCTGTGGTCCCATCTTCAGCAGGTAACACACACACAAATAAGGTGGAGACACCACATCGGAAATGGGCTAGAAAATCAGAGTTGACTGAAAACACCAAATTTCCTCAAATTACTGCTGCTCCAGGCTATGTTTCACCATAGCATCAAGGTTAAAGACATATTTTCAGGTAATACACAAGTAGAAAAACTAAATCATCTGCACAAAGAAGCAAATATTTGGAATTATTTCTGAGGTGATCTAGGTGTCCTCAGCATGAACAGAAAGAGCAGCTGCTGATTTTAAACCCAACAGAGACTCTCTATAGTTAAAAATCACAAAAAACATTCTCATTACTTACTAATTGTGCCACTTTAAATAGTATTTAATTAAAAAACCCCATAAAGCTAAAGACAAGATTAAAAAAAAAGTCCATTCAAACCAGTCTCCAAGCCCAAAATTAGAGAGAAATGTTGCCAATCATCAGACACTCCAGGTGAGTTATTAAGAGAAACTGGACCAAAGCAAAGTAGAAGAAGGGAAAAAAATAATCTGTGATGATGATGATTTCTTCATGCATGTTAATAAAATTGATATCTCATCCTATAACATGAAGGAGAGCAAAAGAAAAAGACTGTTCTCATCTGAAAGAAATTCTGGGCTAAAGACATCTCAAAGATTTCTCCCTTCTATGGAAAAAACCCCACAATTCAAAATAGCAGTGATTTGAGAGAGTGATCCCAAATCCTGGGGGAAAAAAATAAATGATAATTTAAAAGATAATTCATTGTTTCCACTTTCCTGTGCTCAGTTTCTCAAGGCAACAAAAAACAGGTCCAAGCTGTTCAAATATCCTCTCTCAGGTGTTGTTACACTGGGAGACTTTGGGTCAGGCTGCAAAACCCCCTGCACAGGGGTTGCTTTATTCCTTTTGAAGACCAAGGAGTCTTCATGTGAAGATGAAGATGCCAGGGGACAACCCACAGGCAGTGTAGGTGAGAAGCTCATGGAGATAAAATCCCCTCAGCGTGTCCTGAGGTTGGCTACAATTCCCAGAAACCCTGATAGTTTTCCTACTAGCACCACTGGCAGGCACAGGTGGGAATTTCTGGGTGGGAAACCATCATTTCCAACCTAAAGTGCAACTGGGTAGCTGTTCTCTGGGCGTGCAGGTGTGTCTGGCACACCCTGAGGATCTCACTGACATCTTCCCTCAGGCCCCCAGACTGGAGAAGAGGTGCAGCAAAGACCATCCCTGCCCACACCATCCCCACGGAGACCCCGTCCTTCCTCACCCCCTCCAGATGCCTTACCTATTTTGGCCAAGGAGGCGAGCATGATCCAGAGGGTGATTTCGAAGGGGACTTGGACATGCTGGTAATCCGGGGAGAAGAACGTGTGCTCCGAGGACTGGTTGCCCTGGGTCTCCTCAGCAGCCCAGCTGATGTTCTCCAGGATGGAATCCTCCAGCAGTGGCATCGCTGGGGAGCCTTGCAGGGCTCTGACCCTGGTGGTTTGGAGGCTGGAGGAGAGCAACGACCCAGCTAGGACTGCAGCTGCAGCTTTGCCCCTGGCCTGTCCCTCCATCTGCCCTGGAAACCCTCTCGGCGCGGGGAGCGCGGCCGGGGCGGCGTGAGCTGCTGCCAACAGAGGAGCCTCTGCTCCGCCTCACGCTGCCTCTCTCCCTCTCCTCCCTGCCCCATTAGCTTCCAGCTGGGAGACCCTGCTGGGGAGTTGCATCCTTTGGCACCACATGCCCAAACAGGCAGAGGCTCCTCCTGCAGAAGAAAAACCTTAGACCGAGGGCAGATCCATCGCGTGCTTGAGAAGTTGCACTTTAGTCCTAACTCTTGGCATATTTTGGCTTCCAAACTCTCAGAAACCCTTCCTGGAGGGGAAAATCAATTAATTCACTGCTGCTAGAGCAGCCAGGCTTTGATGGAGCAGCTCCCACACCAACCAGCCCCATCCTGAAAGGAACCCATGTCGCAGTGGGTTTCACTGGGTGCCTCCAGTGCCCACAGAGAGAACAGGCAGCAGCAACATTGCTGACAGTCACAGTTCCCACCTGGTAAACCAAGCAAAGCACCCAGCTTCTTCTGCCAGATACTGAGCTGCAGCATCACACTGGAGAGAGGGCACCTGAGCTGGAAGAAGCTGCAACAACTGCTTAAAGCTTCTTCCTATAAGAAGGAAAAGTTCTCTTCATCTCTCTTCACTACCTGAAAACGCATCAAAACCTGAGGGAACTTGCCTAGGAAAGTTGGAGGGAGAACAAATAAGATATTTACAATGATGTTAAATATATTAATAATAAAGAGAAAAAAAAAACCCACGAGATTGGCCTGAATTCCTCCACTGTGGAGTCTCATTTCAGTGGACGATGTTTGAACAGGGATGATTTTGGTCCAAAGACCACATGTAATTAAAAGCCAGAGCCCCAGGCTGCTGCTGGGCTGGTCGATGGCCTGTTTGTGTCTCTTCAGCTGTCTGAATGCCACCAAAATTGAGCTGCTGGTGACCCACTTTGCTGTTGCAGAGCCAGAACCCAACATCATGCAGACACTGCGCCTGGGTTCACGGGAGCTCCCAGTTTCTGATCCAGTTGAAGGAGGATAAACCTGGGAGACAGGAGAGATGCAGGGACACACTCCAGGAGTGACTTCTTTCTATTTGACCATGGTTAATTTGAATTAACAGCATGTCTTCAAGGGGGAGGAGACAGGATCCCTTGTTCCTCTGAAGGAGGGATAGGAAAGTGCTCTTAACAGCAGGGAAGGGGTAATTAAGAAATTGCTCAGGCAGAGCTAAGAGCAGGGGAAGCATTTCTGAGCCTGGGCTCACAAGCCAAACCATCACATTCCTTCTTTCTACTGAAATACTTGGTGAACTTGGGAGTTTGGCTACTTGGTGGCACAGAAAAGGAGTTTTGCCAACTTCCCATTCCCCCCCAGCCCCAAACAATCCATTTAGATTGTTGCTGTTCTCAGGAAAATAAATTTTAAAAAAAAGCAAGATAGTTAATATTTGTTTGCATTTACCTTCAGCCAAACATGAAATGTTTGCATCTTGGACAGAGAAAAAAAAAAAAGACCTGCAACATGGAGCTCAATAGCACTTTCTGGAAAATGTTCTCATGTAGGGAATCAATATCTATTTGATAATGGAGCCAGAAATATAAAACCCCAGTAGACAGTATTTGAGGAAGGTCAGCAGAGGGGATAAGATGAAAACATCCTTCATTTTTCAAATGAAGTGAATTTCTACAATCAGGACCTTAGGGACTAAGCAAGAGGGGAAGTGAAAAGACAAGCAGGATGCTGATTTCCCTTAACTGCTCAGCAAAGCTCTGTGGACAGAGCAGAACATCCCATGGTTCTTAGAAACATCCCAGATGTGAACAGAAGCTCCTGCAGAGCTCCCAGCAGCTGCTCCAAAGCTCCTCTGCCCTTCCCAGCCCAAAAACCAGCACCCAGGCTTGGGCAAGGATGGCAAAAGGCTCCTGGCAAACATGTTGGACACTGTATTTCAACCCAATAAGAACCTTCAAGTTTGCTTTTAGGGTTTGGAAACTCCCCGTTTTGCTGATTATTTTGCCTTAAAGTTCTATAGAAATAGATAAATGGATCTATATAAATGGATCTCTATCATTATAGCTGAGTTACAAATAAACCAAAATGTTTTTGCCAAGTTCTGATCACAACAGACACGTTGTGCCTCTTGTAATGGTTATTGATGTTATTGAGCCACTTCTTTTCGTGTGAGTGCCATTTGATCATATGTTTATTGAGATGCTTCCCTTTTTTTTCTCTCATGTAATGTGCTTTCCTGGGTATTTAGGTTTCTGGGCTGGATTCTGATCCCCAAAATTGTATTGACAGGTACCTTGTTGCTGATAGAATGGAGAGAAGAACAGAGTGTTGTGGTAGCAGTGACCAGAATTCAGGATCCTGCAATGAAAATGTTTTGTTAAATCAACTGTTTTAACCCTTTAACACTCCTTAATCAATGAAAACAAATCATTTTTCCTTACTTGGAGAGCAAAAGATGTGAAAACTTTTTCTCCTGAAGTGTAATCACCTTCCAGTCCACACTAACTTCTCCACTATGAATGCATGAATCACTTAACAACAACAAAATATTGCAAATTAAATTTCATTTCCCATCACCTCCTGAATTTCACTGCTGAAATTTTATGAAGGAAACTTAGAACAAGCTCATGCTTTATATGAGGGGAAAGAGAAAATATTTGCACCTTTAGCTGTGTCACTGCAAAGCCTTCCCATATTATTTGGGTCTCAAATCAGGAAATCATTGAAGTATTTACTCAAATAGGAGAATGCAAAATTTTGGGGGTTTATGGTTAATAACATATGAAAATCTTATGCTGGACTGAGGCCTCCCAGACCCACCCAGCACAAAGAAACCCACTGTTTCATCCTCTCAGAAAAATTCACCAGGCTCAAAACTCACCAGACACCTTCCTCTCCCTCCAGGGCCACTGCAGGATTTCCCACTGCTGGGAATCCTGCCCATTTCCACTCCCCAGTGCCACTCAGGTCATGCTAGTAGAATTATTCCTTAGAACCTAGAAGAAAACATTGTTTATTTCAGGGAATAAAATGCCAGATCTGGGGGATCCCAGGAAAGCACAAAGCCCAGGACCAGCCTGTGCCATCCCGACCTGTGGCAGGAATAAAGGGTCTTTTCTAAGAAATACTTGTTTACTGACCTCAGAAAAGCTTAAGGCTTCTTTGTCTATTCCTATACTATGAAAGTTTAATATTTCCTGAAATGGAATGCAGACACCTCGTGTCTATTCTCAGTATGGTTTTTGGCTTTCCTTACAGGAAAGCAAGAATGTGAATTATTCCTACAGGAGCTCCTGGCTTCCTCCAGGGAAACCCTCCTGTGTGCCATCCCTAGGGATTTCATTTAGTGATCACCCAGATGATGTCTGGGATCACCCAGATCATGTTTTATTGTTATCACCTTCCTCTCCCTTTTCCAGGTATATTTATTTTTCCCCTACCCTAAAGAACCTTCATTTTTGCACAAAGCAGCCACCAGATTCATATCCAGGAGCCTCTCCAGAAAAGCCCTACCAGGGTGACAGGCTGGCTCCCTCTCCACCCATCACTCCAAGCACAAAGCCAGATGATCTCCTCAGGGGCCATGGATTTAAACTGGAAGAGGAGAGATTTAGGTTGGACATGAGGAGGGAATTCTTCAGTCTGAGGGTGGTGAGAGCCTGGCCCAGGTTGCCCAGGGAAGCTGTGGCTGCCTCATCCCTGGCAGTGTTGAAGGGCAGGTTGGATGGGGCTTGGAGCAGCCTGGGCTGGTGGGAGGTGTCCCTGCCCATGCAGGGGGTTGGATCTGGATGATCTTTAAGGTCCCTTCCAACCCAGACCTTTCTATGATCCCATACAGTGTCTCAGAACCTACACAACCATAGAATACACAGCCTCATTTGAGCTGCTTCTGCATGGGAACAGGTACAAGGTCCCCAAGAAAAGCTGTGGGACACACA
Organism: Chaetura pelagica; assembly: GCF_000747805.2. Classification (NCBI taxonomy): domain Eukaryota; kingdom Metazoa; phylum Chordata; class Aves; order Apodiformes; family Apodidae; genus Chaetura; species Chaetura pelagica. The sequence goes on from NW_009953004.1 coordinate 1,906,117, forward strand.
GATAAGCTCCTGAAAAGTTACCTGCACACTCCCTCTAATCAGCTCATTGTGAAAAGACAAACCACAAGTGGTAAAGACACCCACACCTGGCATGCAGGTGTGACCTTCCCACTGACACCAGCACAGCCATTGCTTGGGTGCATGCCCTAGACTTGAAGGTGAAAGCCATTCTCCTTCATGAACATGCCAAATCTCCCCCCATCCAAGTGGATACTACTCATATTTTCACCTTCTTTTCAGCTTTTCCTCATTGTCAGAAATTTGCCATGACATTTCAATACCCCACTGGGGACTGCAGGGAAAATATTGAGCTTTATCCTGAAGCAGCCAAGCCAGAGGAGTCCAAATTCCTACCCCCCTGCCAGCCTGTGAGCAAACACATTAAAAAAAAAACCCCACATGAAGCAAACAAGCAACTTATCAAATAGATTTAATCAGACCTGAAATCAAAACCAAGCCCCTCATCCCACTTCCCTTGCTGGGAAGAACCAGACTCACAACTAAGTGGAAAACCCCTTAAAATTAAAAGCCAGACTGTGGGGTTTTTTTTCTCAGTATATCATGAATATATTGAGTAATTCACTTGGTGCTGCAGTGAGCTGGGGGATCTGATGTGCTGCAACCCCACAGAGCTCAGGCAAGGAGGCAGGTTTAATTTAACACCAGGGACTTCGTCCAAAAATCTAGTTTGAGGAGAATTGGCACCAAACGACGTTGAGCAAATTCAATATTAATCAAGAAACGAGCAGAGGAGAAGAAACCAAAGAGAATCAGAGATTCTCTTGACCCATCAGGAAGCCACAAGACAATGTTTACACCACGAGATGCAAATGTGGGGGCTCATTGCTTAACATTTGCCCAACTTGAGAAATCCCTGATTTCTCACTCATACCTTGCCCAAATGGGGACAATCTGGCACAGATTTCCTCCCCTATCAACATGAGGAACATCCAAAAGATCCATCTTCTCCTTCTCCTCGTTTCCCACCCAACTTCCATGCAGTTTCCACCCTGTCCTCACTGCAAACACAGCAACCTGGCAGCAGGTTTGCAAACTGATTGCACTGCAGCTTTACACTCAGGAAAAGTCCAAATGAGTCTTCAATTATCCTGTAGGGCAATTCCAGGCTTAGCACCACTTCAGCTCCTTTGGCACTGACTTCCCTTTGGATTCTGTTTCAACAGCAGCTTCAGCACTTCCTTAAATGACTTGTCAACTAACTGGCCTGTCAATATTTTTTCTTCACCATGATAACCAGAGAAGCCTGGAGCTGTGGCCTCCATAAAACAATTCATTCTTGTCCTTTTTGATGATCTAAAAAACTGCTTTTCTGATTGAAACTTTACATTTTTAAGTCCCAGAGAAACACAGGGATTTCTGTGAGGGTGACAGAGCCCTGGGACAGGCTGCTCAGGGAGGTTGTGGAGTCTCCTTCTCTGGAGACATTCAAACCCACCTGGATGTGCTCCTGGGGGACCTACTGCAGGTGACCCTGCTCTGACAGGGGTCCCTTCCAACCCCAACCACCCTGTGACATCCAGAACTCACACAAATCAGACTCCCATTCAAGTGGGGCTGTGAGATTTCTTTCATTAAAGATTATTTGAATACTCATTCATTTTTTAGATTATCAAATTAAAGTCCTGACATCTGTGCCAAGAAGTCTCTGGTGCTGCACAGTGTGTCAAACTCAGACACCCAGAGGCTGATGCCAACCAGAAGAGTCAGCCATGCCATGCAATGTTTTTCCTCATTGATTAGGAGCCCAAAACAAAAGGACCATTCCATGATTCTATTACTTCCAAGGATCCTTCAAGCCTTCCCCCTGAGAGCACACCTGAAGATTTTTCCTGCTCTGGCCTTGAGTATTACACACAAGAAGCCTGGAAGGTATTTCATGGTGTGAGGAACAAACTCCTGGAGGAACCTGCCCTGAGTTGTGCTCATGGGTCACAACTGATGTTTTTACCAACCTCCATCCTTTCTGCAGCTGTGGCCTGGCTGCTGGGAAGGGTGAGAGATCTCAGCTGCTCTTGGTCCACCCTCCTTGGGGAGGAGCAAGAAATTCTTCTCATTCACCACTTTCTGCCAATTCACTCAACTCTTCCTGTCCCCTGACCAAACTGACTAACCTCCCACTGGGAAAATCCACAAGCCTGGGCAAACCAAACACTGAATGTCATGGTCACGAGAGTTCTGCAAGCCCAAAAATCAAGCAAACCCTGGGAATCAGCAGAAAAGGTGACAGCAAAATGCAGGGCCACCTGCATGGAACTCATGATTGGAAACATCTTGTGATCAAGCTGTAGCAGATCCAACACACGGGAGCACAGGATTCTATCACCTCAGAGAGAGGTGAGAACATGTTCTGCTCCCTGAAGACAGTGTATTAACTAGTGATACGGGTATTTTAAATTCAGGGGCTTCAACTCATCATGGAAATCTGTCCCCATTTATTGGCTGGACACCCACACACAGGTCCCACACCCCACAGTGTACCCCAGGGTGGGCAGGAGAAGCACCTCCAGGAGATGTCTGCTTTCTCTTGAGGCCCTTGGCTGCTGCTCTCAGCCTCTGGCTCCTTCCTGGGGAATAAACACGTGTAAGTTGCATTTTTTTAAAATCAAGATCTGCAACAAACCTGCCCCCAAGCCACCTGAAGGCCATGGCAGTGTCTGTGGGCAGTGACCTGAAGGCTCAGCTGAAAAGCTGGGCCTGAGTGGTGAGTGGTCAGCAAAGAGAAGCAGAGTTGGGCCAGTTTCCTTTCTGAACATTCACACCCCCTGCAAACACCCAGGTATAACATGGCACAGTATAACTTGCACTATTTTTTGCATCTGCAACATTAAAGCTTTCATTTTCTGTTCCAAGAAAGGTTTCTTGTAATTCAACACCTAGAAAAGAGGAATAAGAACTTGTTAATTTACAACCTCAAGCCACCTTTTTTAAAAAAAATCAGTTTGCAGTTTTGTTCCTTGTTCCATTAAGTTCAGAAATGTCATTCATTTGGGGTGAGGGATTTAAACTGGAACGGAGGAGATTTAGGTCAGACAGTAAGAGGAAGTTCTCCCCTGTGAGGGTGGTGAGAGCCTGGCCCAGGTTGCCCAGGGAAGCTGTGGCTGCCCCATCCCTGGCAGTGTTGAAGGGCAGGTTGGATGGGGCTTGGAGCAGCCTGGGCTGCTGGGAGGTGTCCCTGCCCATGCAGGGGGGTTGGATCTAGATGATCTTGAATGTCCCTTCCAACCCAGACCATTCTGAGATTCTATGATGCAGTTTCTGCACAAAAGAAGAGAGAGAGCTGGCCTGAGTCTGGGGTTTCTCTCATTCTTCACTGTTAATTTGATTACATCTCAGAGTACTAATGAATTCATTATCAAATCACCAACTTTATAGGATTGAGCACTGGACAAAGCAAGTGAAGAAATGGTCAATTACAAACCTGGCACTGGAAAGCAGAAGTGTCAGTCACCACAAATGGAGAGGGAGAAGCAGCAGCAACGCAGCATGGGATGGAATTTACTGTTGCACAAATCAAGAAGTTTTTTGAGAAGCACCAAGGAATCCCTAAATAGCAAATCAGAGGTTACACATCAGCAATAGCTCCCAGCATATGCTGTGCCTTAGAATTTTGGAAACCTACAGGGAGCTTCCCACAGCAGGGGGAAGCAGGACCTGGGTCTGCAGAAGAGCCCAGGACAAAAGCAGGAGCAGCGAGTTGGAGCCAGAGCACATGTCTTACTGGAAGAGCTTCAGCTCCAGAGAGCAGAACTGGGGCTGCTCAGCTGGAGAGGAGGAGGCTGAGGGGGGGTCTGATCAGTGCTGCTCAGTATCTCCAGGGGGTGGCAGGAGGATAGGCCAGACTCTGCTCAGGGGTGTCCAGGGACAGGACAAGGGGCAATGGGCACAAACTGGAGCTCAGGAGGTTGGACCTGAATGTGAGAAAATCCTTCTTGACTCTGAGGGTCCCAGAGCCCTGGGACAGGCTGCCCAGGGAGGTGGTGGAGTCTCCATCCCTGCAGACATTCCAAACCTGGATGTGTTCCTGTGGGATCTGCTCTAGGGCATCCTGCCCTAGCAGGGGGTTGGACTAGATGATCTCCAAAGGTCCATTCCAACCCCACCACTCTGGGATTCTGTGAACTCCACCTTCACAGCAGAGCTGGTGTTTCCAGTCCCATGTGAAGCAGAAGGAAGTTAAAGCTACCAGCTCTCTCTGGGGTTAATTCAGCTGCAGTGACACCACCAAAATAACCACTAAGTCAGCACTGGTGACCTGATCAGCTCTGCTGATGGATGGAGCAGAGCTCCACAGAGTCCAGAGCTGCACCTTTCAGTTGCACACAACTAGAGCTGTATCTAGGAAAGATGCTGTTTCCACTCACCTTCAAAGAGAAGCAGCTTAATGAGACATAGAAATGCCCTGCCAGCCTTTCTGCTTCTGGAGCTGGTTTCAGACACAGCTCTTCTAGGCTCCTGCAGTCACAAGTGAGGTTGCTCAGCTCTTTGCTCACCTCTTTTTCAGCACTTTAACATCTGTAAATAAAGTCCCAAGAAAAGTAGCAAGATGCCAGATGGTTGCCAAGAAATGGCCATTGAACAAGATTGTTCCAACAGTGCTGGATTTTTTTTTTCCTCCCCAAACAAACATCCCAAGCAACATATAGTCCTGACAGAGACAGTCCACAAAAAAAGACCCAGCACATTTTGTGCATGTGACATTAACTCAGCTCTGGACAGTCCTGCTGCTGAATAATGCATAATTTTCCCCCTTAACTTGATCTAACTGCATCAAATCCAGCCTTTTTTGCCTTCTCCAAAGCATAGCACCCAAGTGGAGGGGAAATATCTGCAATCCCCACAGGGTCAGGATGGAAGAAGGAAGGGCTTTGGCCTCCTGGGATTCAGAAATCAACACTAAACACTTTGATTTCCACTTAGAAGCCCACAGGATGGGTTGGTGGCAGTTTGTTAGCAGCTGGGCACTCATTTACCCTGCCCCACATGGATGATTTATACTCCAAATGGATGGATGGGGTTATCACAAATAAATGAGCTCAAAGGAGATGCAGGCAGGAGTGAAGTGCTTGAGGTTCTTCTGGGAAAGAAACTGAGCTTAATGAAAAATCAAATAGCTACATTTTTTAAACCTGTATGCAAAAAACTCAAGAAGCAAACCAGAAAAAATATCATGATCACCATTTCCTGTATGAACTCATGGGGAAAAAGCTCCATGACCATCTTTCTGGAGTTGAACCTGCAGAATAGAAGAACATCAGCTGTTATTCTGCTCACCTGGGCCTCCTCCTTGGGGGAAAGAATCTTCTTTCCAAAGAGAGGTGGACTTTGAGATTTATGTGCAAAATGTTTGTCAACCTCTGGAAGTCCTGACCTAGATAAACTAAAGGAAACCACCAGTAAATATTATCATTTGACTACCTGAGAGATAGCAGGAAAAACTGTTCACATTGATCTGGCATGTAAAAAATCTCCTTTACACACCCAGGGAGATTGAGTCACCTTCTGTAGGAGGTCATCACCCACAGCAGATAAGAAACAGGCTGGGGAATCACAGCCCTCACTGCAGGTCTCAGTTAACTGGGGAGATTTCTCTGTTTTCTCAGGATTTCTCCTTCAGTTTCAGATTTTCTGGATCAACTCTGGACTCCCTCTTTCAACTTGGAATGCTGAGAAGGGGATTTATGAGACACATGTGGAATTAGTAAAAGCAAAACAGCCTTTCCCACCATCCTCTTAGAAACCAGACCAGTTTCAGTGGGATTGACACTCCTGGCACCTCTAAGGTCAATGGGAATTTTTGATCAGGTAGGGAAGTTGGACATAGAATGGTAAAAGTTGGAAGGGACCTCAAAGATCTGATTTCATTTAATTATTTGCTGCATAATTGGCAGGAATTGTCTTTGCCTGTCACTTAAATCAGGGGAGAGGGGTCCTTCCTTTGGCCACCCAAATCACTATTCCCTCAGAAGCAGATTCTTCTCAGTCCCTCCCAGTTACCAAACTACAGCAATCCCTCTTGGCTTTCATCCATGTGAAAATTCTCATCCCAGCAAAACACCAGCATGGAAAAGTCTGCCTCGGGCTGCAAACTGCCTGCAAAAATAGCACAGAAAGTTGGGCATTCAGGATGAGCAACAAAGAGCAGGAACAGGATTTCTCAAAGGCAGCTGAGGGAATGTCCAGCTTTCAAGGAATAATCCAGGGAAGCAGAGTGTCCATCCTGTGGGAGGTGTCCCTGCCCATGCAGGGGGTTGGAACTAGATGATTTTGAAGGTTCCTTCCAACCCAAGCCAGTCTATGATTCAATTCTCTTCCTCCAGCTCTAAGATCAAAGAGTATAAAAAGCTGGGAAACACCTCAAAACCAGGGGTGTTCCCTCTGCTCCTTCAGCCAATCCATCAGACTGAGCAGCCACATCAGCCAACTGTGTTATTTTAGAGCTTTGAGGTGTGATCCTCAATTTCCACATACACCCCACCTGAAACCCAGGTGCTCAGGTTGGACATTCACTGAGCCAGGCCCTGAAGCTCCACCAATCCTATGAGACATCACAAGCCATCAGAAAAGGTCACAAATCTTCATGTACACACAGGTTTTCTAGTTCCCTTTCCACAAGCAGCTATATTTAGCAGCCTGATTGACACCACACACTGACTCACACACAGACACATCCTTCTTCTCCACGAGAAGCCCCATGCCAGGGAGTTTTGGTCTTTCCACAAGCACAGCTTATTTAGGCTCTAGTGCATTTTTTCTTGCTTTGCACAGGCCAAAACTGGCACAGTTTTCACTCTAAGCCCAACCAAACAGTTTCTACTAGAATAAATGCAACTAATTAATAAACTAGATGACTTGAATTAAGAGCTTCAATGTGAATTAATCTCTTCTCCATGTTCTGAGGCTTTCTTGCAAGACTACTTATATTCCAGCTCAGAGATGATTATTTTTTCATTATAAATTCCAGCTCAGAGATGATTATTTTTTTTTTAAAGCCAAACAACTAAAAGGTGCTGGATTTTAAAAAGTAAAAGAAGAAAACACCAACAAAACCCAACCAACTTGGATCTCTTCCAAGGACTCACCAGATGTCAGGGGCCTTGATTTACAACCACAACTATTTGATGTCTTATTGCCCAGAGATCACAAGATCCTTCATATTCTCTTAGAGCACTGATAAAGATTTTAAAAATACACATTATAAATCAGAGTTAAAGGCATGTGCCTCGAAGACAAAGAAGCTTTTGGTTCACTTTGTTTCACAGCAAGTTTCAGTGAGAAGCTCTGATTTATAACTCCTCCCACCCACTGCATGGGGTGACACCAGGAACCAGATACAATTATTTTAATTAGCACATTAAGGGTGCACTGCAAAGCTCCAAATTGAATACACCCAGACTGTTGTAGGATTTGGGATTTCATCATCCAAAGCCAGAACTGGAGCACTCACAGTGCAAGGAAAGAGCTGTCCTTGCTAGGAGGCAACCCCTGCAGAGCAGGCAACAGGCTGATTCACTTCTCATGCATCAGTGGTGACACTGATCCATTTCCAGTTGAAATACTTACAGAGGAGTAATAGAAAAGGAAAAAAAAAAAAAAAAAAAAGGGCTTGAAAGCTAAACAATGACATTTCTGTATCTAAATCTGCATTTCAGTTTCCAGATGAAGCCGAAGAATTCTTGCACTACCTTTGCAGGATGGTTGCAGCCTCCTGAGCTTGTTGCAGCTGCTTCATTTCCAAGGAAATAAAGGCAAAGTCCATCTACCAAAACCCCAAATGGGACACAAAACCCCACTACACTGACAGAGAGCTGGGTGGATTCTAAAGAGGGTTTATTTAAAAAGAAAGCTTTTTTTTTACAGAAAATGAAAGCCTTGTACAATCTATTTCACCTAGACTGCAATGTCCTGCACCCATGCAGCAAGAAGGTGCAGTATCAGTGTCTTCATGCACATGTCTTATTTCCTATGGATGATAATGTATGCAAAATACTGCAGAGTCCTGAACATCTCCATCTGCTGATGGGCCTTTCCAACCAAAGAAATATTTCCTCAGCCACTGGGATCAAGCTTTGCAGGAGCAAAAGGTGAATATCAATATCCAGAACTTTGGCTTCAACCATACAGCCCAATGCAAAGTCCAGCAAAGACAATTTGGCTCTTCTACTTCCAGGCTAGGTGGATCAGTCCCTTGGAGCACAGTTTTACCAGCACACACCTTGGCTGATTTTCCTTGCTGGAGTAAATCCAATGGCACCTGAGTATAATTAGTCATACAGCCCAAGTCTTAGGAAGAACACATACACATTATGAAAACAGAGTTGAGTAGCATTTTAGAGATAAATCTATTCAAATTCTGTATTAGAAGAAAGAAAACAGGATCACAGCATGTTTTGAGTTGGAAGGGACCTTCAAGATCATCCAATTCCAACCCCCCTGCATGGGCAGGGACACCTCCCACCAGCCCAGGCTGCTCCAAGCCCCATCCAACCTGCCCTTCAACACTGCCAGGGATGGGGCAGCCACAGCTTCTCAGGGCAACCTGTTCCAGTCCCAGTGACCTTTTACTTCCTCTGCTAACAAAGTAGGGTTTGAGCCTTAAAACAGTCATTTGGAAAGGTTTGTAGTGTGCAAATATTTTAAATTCCCAACCTAGCCCTTAGAGTGAAGTATTTGTATCCAAGTTGTGTTCCTCAGCAGGTCAGTCAGGAGGTGACCTGCATCTTGCAGCTCTTCCTTACAGCTGATGGGTTGGAGATCTGTAAGCTGGGAGTACTGAGCTCAGAGCTGCTTCTACTGGCAGTGTTGTGGAAACTAAACAAAGCCAAGGAGTGCAAGAGCATCTCTCTGGCTTTGGAGGTTTCCATCTCCTGGGATATCTGAAAGCTTATCTGATTGAGGTTATTCCTTAGCAAGCTGCACATGAGGAGGTTTGTCACAGAGCCACACCTGGCCAAGTGTTCTTCAAAAACCTGTTGGTAGAGCTCTGCCACTTTTCTTTCCATGTACTTGTTGAGCACAGAGTTTGAAAGAGGCTCCTCACAGAGCACGATGCTCCTTTCTCCAGCTTCATCTCCAGCCAGGGACCTTGCATGTGGCTTTTGGGGATGCTCACATAGGGGGGGTTCACCTAGAGGAATATCTATGGAAGGTAACATGGGCCCATCAGGAAGTTCATCACACACGTGGTCCAAAACACACCCCGAGTCACATGTGTGGTCTCCCACATGGTCTCCCCCAATGTGCAAGTCAGGATAGTTTTGGTAAATGCAGGAACAGGAGTAGGATCTGTAGAGATCCAGCTGCTCAAGGCTTTTCCCTCTCCTGGGGATAGGCAAAGCTGCTGATGTGTCTCCTTTCACCAGCATTTCCTGCTCTTTGACAGGTACCTCTTTCCCAGATCTCCACTGAGGACCATCCCCACGTTCCATTTTGCTGTTTCTAGAAGAGATCTCATCCTGCTCCTCCAGGCCACCAGCAAAGCCTTTAATTTTGGGGTTGTCTACAAGTTTGTCTCTCCAGATTCCCTCTTTATCCTTCTTGCATGCAGGAGATTTGCGAGGCTTATCTTGCTGACAGCTTTCTTTATAGATGAGTCTAGTTAAGATGCCTTCTGCCAACATGATGACAAGTGTGAGGAACAGTCTAATCACCAGAGTTCCATGGAGTCCTGGGAGTGAGAGAAAAATCAGGCACAGCTCCTCCAACTTCTTTGGACAAAGAGGAATAATGATTAAAAATTAACAATGCACTTGACATAGAGGCTGTTTTTGATTTTCTCTAGAATATTTCTTTACTACCTGCTTATCTACAAGTTTAACCTCTGTACCATGTCAAGAATTCAACCAATTCTGGGTTCTTCATCTGCAATACCACTTCTGTCCCTAGGTATCTCTTCTGCATTGTGGCCAGTTGAGACAAAGCACCCAAGCTGTAAAGATCAGCAACATCATTGTGCTTGTCTATATCATCAGTTCCTCATCAACTTTTTTCCATAGAGAGACACCAATTTCTAACAGCTAAAGAGGTGACACAGGAAGGAAATAAAGACCAAATTCAGACTTAGAGGTTGATTCTGAGGTGCCAAAGAGCTTCCAAAGACGCTGGTAGTTTTTCAAGTATAATAAAACTGCATCCAAAATACAGTTTGCATATACCTGTGTTTTTAGAGTCACTCTTAATTATGATTTTAAATGACAGTTAATTTGTCTTCCCCAACCATCAAGCAACAAGGAGCACATCTGTGTATCTATAGGCTCTACAGTTTTACTAAATGCACATGGCTAATTAAAAACTAGCCAGTATGTCTCAAGATATGTAACATGTAATAATTCCTAGTCCTTCCTTTTCAAATCAACATTAAAATCAAAGGGAATCTTTCCATGTAGAGCCAAGTCTGACTTAAACTCCCAAAGGAAAAGATCATCAACAGCCTCCTATGGAGAAATGGGAAAAATGAACAGCAAAACATCCCTCTGTGCTTCAAATGTCTGTTGAGTCTTTGAATACTTCAGGTACCTTCACACACCTCCAGTGTGCTCATGGTTTGAAACAGGGGAGAGAAGCAAGAAATGGGGCAGATTTACTGAGGAGCAGACAGTAAACCCTCCAGAGAACATGGCATGATGGCCTGATGTTGAAAAGACCCAAAAAAACTCTACTAATTTCATGGACAATAAAGACTCAGCACTTTTCATAGTCTCTCCCTCAGTATCAATGCCAGGCAAGTCACTAGATAGCTCACCACACAAACCAAACCTCTGCAAATTTAATCTGATATTTGATATATAACTTGGAGAGATCCTCCTCATTTGATTCTATCTGTCAGCAACACTCTGACTTACTTGGTCTGCAATGAAACTCCATACACTGAGTCACTGTTTTTTCTTTCCAGAAAGCTACTTGAAAACTCTAGTTACTTGAGAGATGGAAATATTTTCTACCTTACTCCTAAATTAACACATCGTAGTATAACAGTTGTTTTATTTACTTTTTGGGGTTCTTTTTTAGCTTACATTGCACTGTTTCCTCCCTGAAGGTACCACTGGAATTGTGATACCCCTGCAAGTGAGACCAAAGCAGAGGAGAAAGGCAGGATACCCTGCTAAAATGAGTGCAACTGTTTATCTGTTAATCATTTGCATATGCAAAAAAAGCAGGACAACATTTTCTTAAGCACTTTAGGGACTTGGAAAACCAAGTGTCACTTTCTGAAAGAGACAAGAGCACTTGGCAGCCTAAACGTTGCTGAAGAAGCAATTTGGAATGCTTCATGCCTCATCTGCTTCTGAAAAACTGGATACGGGGGAAAAAATACCACCAAAAAGCACAAAAACAGCCCAGACTTACCAATCCCAGCAGGGTGAGAGAGAGGTGGATAATCACACAGCCCAGAACTCCCCTACTACAGCTGCTGTAAGAGGGTGGTTTCTTACATAGTCTTTCTTCACTGCTGTCTCTGTGGAAAAAACAAAACAAAACAAAACAAACAACAAACAAAAAAACCCAACCTGATAAACACGTGATTGAATTATTCATTTTTTCCCCCTTAAAACAGAAGTGAAGCCACTGGAAAAGTTGGTGGTTTGTGAATACAATGTGACAGCAGATCTAAAAGAGGAAGTTTAAGAGTGAATGGAGATGTTGCTGAGTGTGGTGCAGTGCTGACAGGATCACAGAATGTCAGGGACCTCTGAAGGGACCTCTGAAGATGATGGAGTCCAACCCCTCTGCCAGAGCAGGACCAAAACCAGGGCAGGTCACTCAGAAAGGCATCCAGACAGGGCTGGAAAGTCTCCAGAGAAGGAGCCTCCACAGCCTCTCTGGGCAGCCTGTCCCAGGGCTCTGTCACACTCACAGCAAAGAAATTCTTCCTCATGTTGAGGTGGAACTTCCTGGGCTCCAGTTTGAATCCATTGCCCCTCATCCTGTCCCAGGGCACAAGTGACAAGAGCTTGTCCTGCCTTCTTGCTGCCCTCATGTATTGATAGACATTCATTAGATCCCCCCTCAGCCTTCTCCTCTCCAGCCTGAACAGCCCCAGGTCTCTCAGCCTTTCCTCATAAGGCTTCAGTCCCTTCATCATCCTTGTAGCCTCCCTTGGGCTCTCTCCAGTAAATCCCTGTCCCTCTGGAACTGGGGAGCCCAGAACTGGACACAACACTCCAGGTGAGGTCTCACCAGGACCAACTTGCTTACTGCCAGGATACCTCATTTGTAAAAACAACCAAGGCCACTAACTTGTGCCTGAGCTTCTGCAGGCTGCTCCGGATTGAAACTGAATTAAACTGAGTTCCAACAAGTGTTTCCACCAGTTCAGTTTTGTACTTGTCATCCACCCGACTTCCAGGGACGAGGTTATTGACACCATTTCCCCTTTGGAGACCAAAGGCTATATTTAGTCTTGTGACCTTCTGATGAGGAAAAAAAAAAAAAAAAAAAAAAAAAGCTGACAACTTCATTTCATCAAGATTTTTGATGAAATATCATTTCTCTATAAAGCACAAACAGAAGAAGCTGCCTCTCTGAAAGCAGCAGACAGCCATGGAGAGTTTTGTTCCTCATGGATCAAAGACTTTTTCTCTGGATTCAGGAGTTCCCTCTGCCCCAGATGTGCCCCCACGGTGGTTTTCCCTCTGTCCTTCCCTCAGAGGCTGGATCCAAGCCCACACACTGAGCCACAGTTCCACCCCCAGCACTAGATCCAGTCCACAGACAGTCTAAAGAGTCTTCTGTCCATTCCTTTTCTAAATTCCCTTTTTTTTTTTCAGAAGATTAATTAAAAAAAACCCAGAAGCTGAATCTCCTCCAACTACAAGACAAAAGCTCTTAGACACTTCTCAGCATCATGATGGGAGCAAGACTCAAATGGAAAATAAAACCAGACTGCACAGATAACATTTCAGCAACAGGTTGATTGCACCCATCACTCAACATGTTCCAGCAGTAAAATAATGATGTGCCTCAGAAATGGGTTAATGTAGGGCTTGAAGTAACTATGACCATACACTTAATTCCTCTCCCCTCCTGTATTTCACAAAAGACTTCAGCTTTTACAGAGGCAGAATGAAAGCTACTTTTACTCCCACTGAATTTATACCGAGCCCAACTCATACTTAAAGGTTGTTTAAAAGTTTAATCATCTTACAGGATTCATTTCACATGGTGGATGTGGCTGTGACTTCAACAGAGTATTCCTGTCCCCAGGCTTGGAGGGGACCAAGCCTCACAGGAAGCAAAGGGGTTCAAATTCCATGTCGTTTCAACCTTCCCTGAGCTTATAACCAGTTCCAGCTGCAGCCCTGGGTCTTGTGTGGCTGTTTCCAACAAAACACAAAAGTATCAGAGAGAGAGAGAGGGGAAGAAATCAAGCTGGATACTTTGTTTCTAATCACTCAAAATTCATCAACAATTGTTTCAGCTGGTGACAAACGCATAAATATTCACAGAAAGTAGTAACTTTCTAGCAATAAACTCTTGGAAGAAACAAAATGAACCAAACCAAACAAAACCCACCCTTATATTTACAAAAATAAAACCAAAAGAAGACAAAAGCAAAGTCATTTCAGAAACTTAAAACGAACTGCAGCTAGAAGAAAACAGTGAGACAAGTGTGGTGAATCCAGGGGCTAAATGTGCAGCAGAACATATAAAGGAAGGGGGGGGAAAAATTTACTAGATAATGAATATATGGAAAAAGTAAATAACACAGTGTAGTGTATTACCATGTGTGATTTTCATATTACCATCCATAATTATCATACTACCATCCATAATTATCATATTACATTAACTGCAGCGGCATGCAAATGAAGTCCCTGGTTTCAGCCCAAACTGCATCTTTTATGTGCATATAAAAGTGAAATACAGGTTGACCACATTAACTGGTGGCTGTGGGTTTCCAGCCCAGGTAGCTGCAAGACTCCATTTTCCATTGAAACCAGAAGTTTACACCATTTCAGCCACCTCTTGCAGTTCTCAAACACCTCCTCGCAGCTCCCCAGGTCCTGAGCACCCTGCCCAGCTCCTCTGGTGAGGCCTCTTGTGCTGATTTGGTACCAAAGGGCCCCAAAGAACCACTCAGGTTGGAGAAGCCCCTTGGGATCACCCAGCCCAACCATCATCCCTGCTCTACAAAGTTCTCCCCTAAACCACATCCACCAACACCACATCCAAATGACCCTTCAGCACATCCAGGGATGGTGACTCCACCACCTCCCTGGGCAGCCTGTTCCACTCTCTGACCACTCTTGCTGGGAAATAATTGTTCCTACTGTCCAGTCTGACCCTGCCCTGGTGCAGCTTGAAGCCCTTCCCTCTTGTTCT
>NW_009953004.1:1922338-1932181 GCF_000747805.2 Chaetura pelagica
CCCCACCCCATGAAGAGATGGAGCCTATACCTGCCTGCAAAACCTCTCTGACAAGACCTCCAAGAACAGGTGGGAGAGGAAAGGAAGCTTATCCACCCTAGAAACTCTCTATTTAGTGTGCTAAGGAGTAACAGTTTTGCAGGTTTTTGCACACCTACATCCATGTGCTTATGCACCAGGTGAAATAAATGGTAAAACAGCCAACCCCATCACCAGCACCCAGGGAAACACAGTGCACACCTGCTGGGGATCCTTCCTGGCCAAGACACCTACCCCAGGACCTGGCTTATAAAGGTGGGAGGTGATGTTTGGGTAGGCAGGATCATAGAATCACAGAATCCTAGGGGTTGGAAGGGACCTGGAAAGATCCCCCAGCCCAACCCCCCTGCCAGAGCAGGGGCACCCAGAGCACATCACACAGGAACGTGGCCAGGGGGGTTGGAATGTCTCCAGAGAAGGAGACTCCACAGCCTCTCTGGGCAGCCTGGCCCAGGGGTCTGGCACTCTCACAGCAAACAAGTTCTTCCTGACATTCACATGGAACCTCCTGGGCTCCAGTTTGCACCCACTGCCCCTTGTCCTGTCACTGGACATCACTGCACAAAGCCTGGCTCTGCCCTCCTGATACTGCCCTGAACAGATCTGTAACCAGGGATGAGGTGGCCCCTCAGTCTCCTCTTCTCCAAGCCCAACAGACCCAGCTCCCTCAGCCTTTCCTCAGCCGGGAGATGTTCCCCTCCCTACAGCATCTCTGTGCCTCTGCCCTGGTTCATACCATGACTATGAACAATGTGACCTGGCTGAAAAACCCACTTTTCTTTTTGTGAAGACAACTGGGTGTGGTATGACACAACCAGTCCATTTGCAGTGTTCCACTGTCAGTTGCACTGTCAGCCACAGCCGCCCACTGGCCTTCTTGGCCACAAGGGCACATTGCTGGCTCATCCTCCTGCCCACCAGGACCCCCAGGACCCCTTCTCCTACACAGACCTGGCCCTGGTGCAGCTGGAAGCCCTTCCCTCCTGCTCTGTCACTAATCACCTCTGACAAGACACAAACCAACCCTTCAGGAGCCGCAGGGACTGACGAGACTAACGGAGGGCGGGGCTTCACGCTGACTGACAAGCGGAGCGACCAATAGGATCAAAGGAGCGACCAATAGGATCAATAGAGTGACCAATAGGAGAGGCGGCCGAGGGCAAGGGGGGATGGGGTAAAACTGGGAGAGGGAGATTGAGGTGAGACATGAGGAGGAAATTCTTTGCTGTGAGGGTGGTGAGAGCCTGGCCCAGGTTGCCCGGGAAGGCGGTGTCTGCCCCATCCCTGGCAGTGTTGAAGGGCAGGTTGGATGGGGCTTGGAGCAGCCTGGGCTGGTGGGAGGTGTCCCTGCCCATGCAGGGGGTTGGAACCTGATGTCCTTGAAGGTCCCTTCCCACCCAAACCAGTCTGTGCTTCTATGATTCTATGTTCCAGGTGTTAGTTCTCTTGCCAGAAAGAGAAATAGAGGGAGAAAGAAAGAGAGAAGGAGAGGTCAGAGGAGGCCACAGAAATGATCCCAGGGCTGGAGGAGCTCTGCTCTGGAGCCAGGCTGGGAGAGGTGGGGTGTTCAGCCTGGAGAAGAGAAGGCTCCAGGGAGACCTGAGAGCAGCTTCCAGTGCCTGAAGGGGCTCCAGGAAAGCTGGGGAGGGGCTTGGGACAAGGACTTGTAGTGACAGGACAAGGGTTGATGGTTTTCAACTGGGAGAGGAAGATTGAGGTGAGACATGAGGAGGAAATTCCTTACTGTGAGGGTGGTGAGAGCCTGGCCCAGGTTGCCCAGGGAAGCTGTGGCTGCCCCCTTCCTGGCAGTGTTGGAGGGCAGGTTGGATGGGGCTTGGAGCAGCCTGGGAGGTGTCCCTGCCCACGCAGGGGGACCAGGCACCTCCTTCCACCCCTCACCCCTCAAGTATGTATTGCAAGACATTTCTGGTGTTTGAAATACGTGCAGCACGAGCTGAATGGAATCATCTGACTTCATGGAATCTGCCAGGATGTACAAGTGAGGAACATGAAACGATAAATGAATAAAATCCTACATGAACTGGTAGAAAAGTTTATTAATGGAGGGCACACCATTGTAACCTGAAACAGCAAGTGAAGTAAACATTGTATGTAAACATGCAGCTTGGTATTTGAACATTTTTGAAAACTATTTGTATTGAGCTTTATATTAGTGAATAACAATTTGGTGGTTTAAGACATTTTATAAATAAACAAGAAAACCAGAGATTTTTCTGGCTTATACAAGTGAAGTGTATATACATGGGATTCATTCCAATTAGAAACTCATTTATCTTACATTATGGGCCATTTTTAAGATGCTAAAGGGCAAGTAAAGTGTGTGAGACAAGCAACAAACACCATTAAAAGGCAGCAGTGGAACTGCCAGCTCTGGGTTGTGCTTTATTTGTTCAGATAGAAGCTGCTGCTGCAAATGGTGAGCAAGCAGCTTTCTCACAAACCACACTGCAAAGAGAGGATGTGAATTGAAGGCTGGGGCAAATCCTAGTGCAGCTTAGGGGTGAGAATGTGTCTTGTGTAGCTCAAAATCCAGGGGGTGCAAAACATCAGCAGGTGAAGCTTGAAAGGCCGTACCTGCTGGATCTACCAGGCAAATGGAGATGGTAAAAAGGAAGAGTTTCAACGTTCAACCTACACCGCCCTCTGGCAACACCAATATTAAATGACACAGTTCCCTTGCTGTGAGCAGCATAAAGCTAATTAATTACACGTCAAAATCAAGGCACTGAGAGTGTCAGACAAGCTCTGCAGGCAGGGGGTGAGGCTGAGCTGCCCTGTCCCCTTGCCTTGGGGCAAGAGTGAGACAGCAGGTTCATTAGCAAGGGTACTCTGTGCTCCCCTAAAACTCCCAAGAAGTCTTGTGTAGGTGTATCCTAAGTAATTAAAACCCACTAATTGCAACAGGTGAGAGATCCAACCCAGCAGACTGGGTTACACTCATTGTTGAAGTCTGTACTTGCAAAATAAAGCAGTATTTTCATGTGGAAACTCCACTTCTTTCCACTGATGGGACCACTTCAAACCCTGAACAAATCATGCAGACAAGTCAGTCGTGTGAGAAAGCTTTCTAAAACAACTTTATTGGAATGATACAGGAATGGTTAATATACAGGTTAAATCCTCAATGCCTGCTTTCTACATAGGGAAAAAAACCAGGAAGAAATGAACAAACGTGGTTCTTGTGCCCGACATGAAACCCAACCACAGGTATCAGAAATAGAAAAGATCAGAAATAGAAAAATAGCACACAGGCAACACATCCCTAGCACCCCTAAATCCATGCAAGATTATCTGCATCACAAGGAATGCAAGTTTTCCACCCAGTCCCACAACCAGGAGATATTTTCAGTCTGTGTTGGTGCCTTGTTCCCCAGACAAAGAAATAATTCAGTGTGTCTCACCAGAGCTCTCTTAGGAATGCTGACACAGTTTGAACACTACCATATGGGAAGGCCAGGGGAGCAGACAAGGGGAGTAATTTTGCTTTCTTAAACATGGCAATTTTTTGTGACTGCCCAAACCAAGGATTGACCTGGTTCCCGAATGTTTTGGGGTCGCTGAACTGACAGGATTTGGCAGCGACTTTCAATTCCAGCCTCACCAAAATAATGACTGTGATTCAGAAAACTTACCCCAGCCTTTCCCTGCAGAGGAAACACAGCAAATTGGGGTGAGTATTGTAACTTTTGTGTCCAATCCCACTTTTCTTCACAAGACTTCACTGAGTATCCTTCAATACTTTCTCAAACAGTTTAGACAGAACGATGATGCCAACGTTAAGAAAGAAAAATCACCTTGGTTCAGAAAGAGGAAATCCTAGTGAACAACAAAAATCACACTGGCTTTGAAATGTAACCTGGCTTCCATCCCCAGAAGGTCATACACTTCACCAAAGTTCAGTGATTACTGATAAAGCTTGTTAATGAAAAAGCACAAGTGTGTTAATGTTGAAGATAAGGCAACATTCACCTACCCCTACCCCTTCTGACACTGCGCTTGCTTTGGAAGGACGAGCTCCAAACTCACTCCCAGGCTCCCAGATCAGGAAAGCTAAACCATGGATGAAAGGTCATCTGAACTAACTTGGCCCCGTGCTAGATGCTGCTCACTTAGATCTCTGGGGAAGTTTCCCCATGAGCTCTCCAGAAGCAGGTAGCTGAGCTCCTCTTTTAGCAGGTGTTGACAACATTGTGGGTTGCAGTGATCTTTGGAGCAAAAGCCCCTAAGAAAAGAGTGTATATTAGGAAGAATTGGATATTAGGAATAATTTCTATACTGAAAGAGTGGTCAGGGACTGGAGCAGCTGCCCAGGGAGGTGGTAGAGTCACCATCCCTGGAGATGTTCAAGAAATGTGTAGATGTGGCACTTCAGGACGTGCTCTAGTGGCTGAGGTTGGGGGGGGTTTGGTGGGTGTTTTTTGGTGGGGTGTGTGTGTGGTTGTTTCTGTTTGTTTGGGGTTTTTTGGTTGTTTGTTTCGTGCTGATGTTTGGACTCTGTGACCTCAGAGGTCCTTTCCAACCATGACAATTCTGTGAAACAATGGTGAGGGAAAAGTATTGAATGACCACGCTTTACAACACCTTTGTAAATGTAACTTTTATCCTGTTCCTAATTCCAGACTTCCAAACCAGGAACTGTAAACCACTTCAGGAGGTATTTAAAAAGCTCTGCACATGCTTTAGAGCATCAGAGTAACCACAACCCTGTGCTGACCTGTCCCTCTGTCTCCATAAAGCAAAGAGACTCAAAATGTGTGCAGAGCTCTTACAGAATGAACCTGTAATGAATGCAAGGACTAATTATCTTACTGCCTTTGGCTGCTTTTGGGGAATACCTACATTAAGTGGTGAATAATTACCCCCACACTTTTAAAACCTCTTTCTTATGCTTCAGGGCACTTGGAATTATTTGTATTTTTGCAGAATATGGCCCAGAAATACAGACTCTCTCATGAGCACTGGGAGAACAGACAGGCTGATATTGCATGTGGTGAATTCACCAACATGAGACACTTGAACAGAGTTGCAATTCCTGGACTAGCTGGATGATATGGCAATAACAATGGAAAAAAGGGTTTGAAACTTTAAAAAGTCTTGCTTAATTACAACAGTTCTTGCTATTCAAACATTTATTTCCTCCTTTGAAAAAATACTGTCTGAATCTAATGACTACTTGGACATGCAAGAAGCTGCCTAATGCTCTAAGCAGTGTGAACTGGTATTTTTTGTAGAGAAATACATTAAAGGCTTTCACCCTTACACAGGTAAGGAAAATGCCATTTCTGGCTGTTTTGGCTTCTTTGCAACACTCCCAGGGGATTGGGGCAGACTCCAGGGAGGTGCCCTGAGCTTTGCACTCAGGCAGCTCTGTGATGGACCTGCCAGTGGAAAGGCTGGTCACTCCCCACAGCCCTTTTCCTCTGTCAAAAGAGCCCACAGGGATCACTTAAATGAAAAATACATGGCTTTTTTTTTTTTCCTTCTTGGTTTTTCTGTGACCATCTGTGCAGTGTGTTACAATACAAATCTTAAATATCTACTCTACAAAAGAACAAAGGTAACTTTCAGAAGTGACTACAATGGCTGTACTACATGATCCCACCTACAAGTTCATCTGAAACCAGAAAAGACACTGAAAAATGACTGTGTAACTCAGTAACATTTTGGAGGCAACTCAGGCACTAGAGTGAGTATCTGACAAGGTTTTTAGATGCTGTTGTTTGTTTCCCATGTTTTAAATAGTTGGATCTGTAGGTATAACCCCATGTGTATTATTAGTACTAAAACAGTTTCTTAACTTTACCCAAAATGGATGAATTGCCAAGATAGTTGAGTTGAAACTCATTCCTGTCTGCCTCAGTTTCCTATGCTTCCAACTTGGAAATAAAACCCCTCTGTGCTCTCAATGCTCACATTTTCATCTTGTGTTCAGGTTTGCATTACGTAGGGTGAATGCTGCAAGCACCAATCAACTGTCAGAAATCACATCTACATTTCTTGAAGCAGAGACAACTGTACTGGTTTATAAAAAGCTGTGGAAATTCCCTTTACAGAACATTTAAGGCAGTTGAAATTCACGCTTGCTGCTTGGCCAGGGCTTCAGCTTCCTGAAACAGAAGAGAATGACACGTGTTAGTACTTTGATGAAGGGAGTCAACTTACACAGCCCTGTCCCAAGCACCAACACAACAAAAATTGCAGCAATAGAGAGTCAAGAATTAAGCAGCTCTGAACCCAGCTCAAGAAAGAGTCCCCCCTGCCTACAATGACACTAGAAACCAAGTCCCACCCAGTGCTGTTTTGAACTCCCAGCTCTGCTCTAGCTCAAGAAGGACATGCAGGAATATTTCAACCTGTGCCCATGGTCAGTTTTGACCATCAAAGCTTAAAACACAAGATGAAATATAACGAGTTATCCCTTACTTCATGGTAGGACACAGGAATTATTTTGAGCTCAAAGATTATTGGAACAGCTAATGGTTAAAGGGAAGGAGTTCTTAGTAAAAGTCTCCACATCCAAAAAAAAGGGGAGGAGGGGGAAATAAAGAGAGGTCTCAGCAGAGATGCAATTTCCTTTCTGAACTAAATCCAACCAAACGACCAAAAGCCAGAGCTCAGCTTCTGCCTTCCAGAAGGGAGATGGGAGCAGCCTGGGAGTCCTTAGCCAGCCACAGCTTGGAGCTGCTCCAGAAGACCTGACGTGAGCTGGGGCTGGGGCTGGCAGCAGGGCTGGCAGCAGGGCTGGGCTGCCAGGCTGACTGCTGAGTAATCCCAGCTCCCTGCTGCAGGGGAAGCCAGCCAGAGGGACCCAGCTGCTCCTGCCTGCCACCTGCTCCCCATGGCCAGGGCCAGTGTCCTTGGGCTACATGAAAGCATTCCTAGAAGTCCAGAGGCCACAAAGATGCTGAGAGAGCTGGAGCAGCTCTGCTCTGGAGCCAGGCTGGGAGAGTTGGGGTGTGCAGCCTGGAGAAGAGAAGGCTCCAGGGAGACCTGAGAGCACCTTCCAGTGCCTGAAGGGGCTCCAGGAAAGCTGGGGAGGGACTTGGGACAAGGGCAGGGAGGGAGAGGACAAGGGGGAATGGATTAAAACTGGAAGAGGGAGATTGAGGTGAGACATGAGGAGGAAATTCTTTGGTGTGAGGGTGGGGAGAGCCTGGCCCAGGTTGCCCAGGGAAGCTGTGGCTGCCCCATCCCTGGCAGTGTTGAAGGGCAGGTTGGATGGGGCTTGGAGCAACCTGGGCTGGTGGGAGGTGTCCCTGCCCATGCAGGGGGGTTGGACCCTGGTGATCTTTAAGGTCCCTTCCAACCTAAACCATTCATGATTTCATGATTCTATGATATGACTCTGATCTGAAGGAGCTGCCAAAGAGGCTCAGCAGACATACCAGCAAACCTCCAGCAACTCCCAGTGTGTTTCAGAAGGAACATTAAAAACCAATACCCCGCATTTTTCAGTCTTTTTTTCAGCTTTCGTAAAGTAAATGGGAACAGAATGACAACAAAAGAAATGCACAAGTAATTTTACCCAGAATATGGTTCCTGCAAGTGTACTTTTGCTTGAAGATGAATGACCTATCAGCAGCCATATGGCCCACAAAAACCAGTCCCAGTGCTCCCAGTGCAGCACTGCAGGGGGACAGGGTGGTTTAGTTTGAAAGGAGGAAGTCTGACATTTGCTAAACTCAACTTTTATGTGATGGAGTTGTTTGCCTGCATAGAAATACTGAAGATAAACAGACTCAACAGTATCATGGTTAACACGAGCCAGTAACGCTCAACAAAACAAGAGGAAGAAGGACTAAGTGGGGAACTTCCAAGAGTTTTAAGAGTGGGGACACAGTGGGTGACCCCAGCCCATGGGGCAGGAAGTACCACACGTATCTCAGGGACGTGGAGGATCTCTCAGCTTTTCCTGGCTACCTGCCCAAGAGCCTCACATGGTGCTGGCTCTGAGCTCCAGGGTGTGGGAACAGCCTTGCAGGGCCTGGGCATCAAGAAGGCAGGGACAAGCTCTTGTCACTTGTGCCTTGGGACAGGACAGGGGGCAATGGATTCAAACTGGAGCCCAGGAAGTTCCACCTGGCTGCTGGT
The DNA here is from genome assembly GCF_000747805.2 of Chaetura pelagica. NCBI lineage: Eukaryota > Metazoa > Chordata > Aves > Apodiformes > Apodidae > Chaetura > Chaetura pelagica. The sequence continues at coordinate 1,930,490 of NW_009953004.1, forward strand.
GCCAGGGCATCCTGTCACCTGAGGGCAGAAAAGGCAGGTGAAGAAGGAAGGAGAGATTACAAAGGACTATAAAACCGAGGCAGGGGGGAAGGCTGTTTGATACTCTCTAAAAGGCAAGTGTTTTTTTGAATGGTGACCAGGACGTGCTCATAAAATCATAGGGGTTAGAAGGGACCTCTGAAGATAATGGAGTCCCACCCCCCTGCAGGAACAACTGGAGCAGATCACTCAAAGGCATCCAGGCAGGTCTTGAATGTCTCCAGAGATGAAGACTCCACAACCCCCTGGGCAGCCTGTCCCAGGGCTCTGTTACCCTCCCAGGAAAGAAGTTTTTCCTCATGTTGAGGTGGAACTTCCTGTGTTGTCACTTGGTGCTGTTTCCCCATGTCCTATCACAGGGCACCACTGAAAAGAGACTGGCCCCTTCTTGACATCCACCCTTCAGATATTTATAGATATTAGTAAGGTCCCCTCTTAGTTTTTTCTTCTCAAGACATCTCAAGATGGTTCCCTTGGCTTTGTAACAACTCCATTCACAGAATCCCAGAATCATTCTGGTTGGAAAAGACCTTTAAGGTCATTGAGTCCAACCATAACCTACCTCCACCAACCATTTACCTCATACTACCAAGTCCAAAAAAGTCCCTTAACCAGTTCCAGGCACTTCATAAGTAGCATCTAGCTTTTATTTTCCTTTTTCTCCCAGAAAATGCAGGACAAAGCACTTAGACAGTGGCAAGCTGGAGAGATATTTCCCTGCTCTCCAGGAAAGGGGGTACAATAGCTCCAAGAACATGCTACCCTATTTGTCTTGAAGGTCAAACTCCATTTCCTTGGACATGGTCCTGCAAGCTACCTGGCTCAGCTTTTCAGACTTGGCACTATCTGGGCCTCAGCCCTTAAATGAGTCATCTCAGCCTTTAACTCACTAAATCCTCTCCCTTTATAACCCACCCATATTTAAGAAATCTGAAGGCCACCCTTTCCCAGGGCTTGGCAGCCCATTTGTACTCTCAGTGCCCAAAACCACAAACCAACCCACCAGGGCTCAGTAAAGAAGTGACCTGCACTTCCCATCCTCACTTCTGAGCCCATCTTGTTCAGCATGAACATTGGACCTTTGTGTTTAGAGGCAAACAACTTCCCAAACCTCTCATGATGACATTTAATGGGGTTTGGTCTCTCTTACAATTGCACAAAGGTTGATCCCAGATTCCTTCCAGTTTAGGCAGCAACATTTGCAGAGTCACTAACTACAATATCACACCCCAGCTGCATGCAGCTATGCTGTAAATGCCAATTGCAGCAGCTACAAATCAGTTTCTCCTCCTTGGCAGCAGGCAATCAGCTTGGTTTGACATCATGTAGTTGTGGGATGGAAACCAAAAGGCAGACCAACAGCAGAAGGCAGTGGGGACAAGGTCACTGCCTTGGCTCAGAAGCACCTCTCTGTGCTGCAGCAAACAGTAGGAAAATTCAGTAGAGCACAACTGCATTATGCTGCTCCTTTTTCAAACCCACCTTTTTCCTTAGGTGAGGACAGAAGCAGAGCAACTAACAGCCATGCAGACTGCTTCTGCAGCCTGGCAGGTCAAGAAGCAGTGATGCTCAGAAAGGTTAAAGAGACATGATCTGGTTTGATAGAGCACAACTGCTCTCCAGTTCCACTGCACTTTCAAGGCCTTGGCTGGG
>NW_009953004.1:1932668-1937963 GCF_000747805.2 Chaetura pelagica
GTGCTGAGCAGCCCGGTAGCTGGCATCTGCAGCACCCACCAGTGCCACCCAACACACTTGGCTTAATTTGCCATTGACATCCTTCCGCTCCCCGGAGCCAGGCCCTGGATCACACCAGCTGGAGCACCAGGAAATGCTGCAAATGGGCCATTCTCTTCCACAGCCTCCCCATCCAGCATATCAATCAGCTGATGCTGCACCAAAGGACACCTCTCCCCCTCCAAACACCCTCAAGAGGATGTTTCAGTAAGATCCTCAGCTGGTTGCTGCTTGTCTGGGCTTTTGTTGTCTGGAAAGGGGGGGGTTGTGTAGTGGGGTGAAGGTGCAGGGTTTGTATGTGGCTCCTGAGCAGCATGAACCCTCTTCTTTTTCATAATATCGTGGAACAGTTTGGGTTAGAAGGGACCTTAAAAATATCATCTAGATCCAACCCCCTGCATGGGCAGGGACACCTCCCACCAGCCCAGGCTGCTCCAAGCCCCATCCAACCTGCCCTTCAACACTGCCAGGGATGGGGCAGCCACAGCTTCCCTGGGCAACCTGGGCCAGGCTCTCACCACCCTCACACTCCACAATTTCCTCCTCATGTCTCACCTCAATCTCCCTCTTCCAGTTTTAATCCATTCCCCCTTGTCCTCTCCCTCCCTGCCCTTGTCCCAAGCCCCTCCCTAGCTTTCCTGGAGCCCCTTCAGGCACTGGAAGCTGCTCTAAGGTCTCCCTGGAGCCTTCCCTTCTCCAGGCTGAACACCCCAACTCTTGCAGCCTGATGGATCACCTTTAAAATCAGGTCTCTTGGTGCTGTGCCCAGCCTGGCCTTCAACCCTCACAGGAAAAAAGCTGAAAGGAAATGGCTTGTTTATCCATTGGAACAAGAAAGCTGGAAGTGACCTGGAGGATCCTGCTGTTGTCAAGCACAACATAAAAAGCAGGCTTGTTCTACCCTATCAAAATCAAAAGGAGAATTCCAGCCCAATGCATCCACACAGCAGCAACCCAGTTTGTAACTGGCAAAGGAAAACAAGGCTCCAAATAACAAGCTGGAGGAAAAAAAAATTACTCTGAAGCAAGATCACATTATTTTAAAAACAGTCACTGGTTTCAAGGTTATGTTCTAGCACAAAAAAACTCATTAAATCTTCAGATAAATTTTCTTCATGGAACTGAAGGAATGATTTGGTTTTGTGGCAGTTTTTTCCATCTAAGCTTCTTGTGCACTCTTCAGTGCAAGTATTAACTCCTCTGTCACTTGTTCCCACTGTGCAATAAAAAAATATTCCATTGTCAAGAGATAATTATTACTGGTGAAAAAATTTGACCCAGCTCTTCTTTCCAAAGCAACAAAAGCTTTTTCCATCTTAAAAAAAGAGTAGGGAGGCTCCACCAGAAGAGCATCTGTACTGAAGGCTGAGATTCTCAGGCAGGAGGAGGGGGAGGAAGATGCCTCCAGGGAACACAGCATCCTCCAAATAAACCAGCACCAAACAAGAGCAGGTAGATTGATCGGAGCAAGCACAGAACATGGAAAACACCCTCCTGTGAGCAGAGGAAAGCAGAGGTGTGGGGTGCAGGTGGTGGTTTCCTGGGAGAGATGCACACACTCACCTTGGAGCCAGGAGGGGCAGTCAAGCCTAGGAAGGCGTAAACCGCGTTGTTCTCTCGGGCTTCGAAGAAAGCTTCGTAGTCCTGCACCAGGGGAGCCAGGCAGGGGGAGGAAACAAAAGACAGAAGGATGACATGTCAGAGATGATTGCAGCTCAGCTTGGTGTGTCACCCAAGCTGCAGCCAGCAGGCTGCTTCCCGTGGGCACACGTGGGGTGGGGAGCATCGCTGAGCGTCGACACCGCGGCAACCGCGCTGCCTGGGAAGGGGAATTTCAGTCTCTGTGGCAACAAGGTGCTGCTGTGAGGTGCTTCCACCTCTCCCAGGGGGACAGCCCTCGTACCAAGGCAGTTGTCACTTGTCTGGCATGCACGTTGCCCCTGCAGGAGCAGTCTGAGCCTGCACCTTGTCATCAGAAACACTGATGCTAATTACTGACTCGTAATGGCGGCTGCGCAACCACCGACGCAAGCTCTTCAACATGTCAAAAGTTACATTTAAACGTGCAAAATGAGAGCACATCTTTTCCCATCATGTTTCCCATTAATGAACAGCCTACACAAGTGAAGGAAATCAGGGGGGACTGCTCACTGTACTCACAGTGCACTGTGGTTGCTCTGAATAAGCACACAGCCACTTCCCGGGAAAAACAAAGATAAACCCAATCAAATAATAAAAGAAATACCAATGCTTCCTTCTCTGCCCTTTTTGTATTTGAGGCAGAATGCAGTGCTGTCCAGAGCACAAACAACACAGCTTAGCTGTCTGCTAAGTCAGGAAGAGCAAGCAAAAAGCCCACAGCAGTGGCCAAACAAACCCAGGAGGTTTGGGCAAGCCCCCCGTTGTCCCAGTTACCACATTTTTTCCTCACTCTGATTTCCAAACTCAGCACATATCTGTCCTGTGACTTTCCCTCTCTCCCTTTTTAACTGAAGCAAGAGCAGGAGCTTCCTCCCAGCTTGGCTGGGGAATGTTTGGAGGCAGAAGCCCTGGCTGAGGAAGGCCAGGCAAAGCAGCAGAGCTCAGAGCAGGCTGGGGCTCAGCTGAAGGCAGGGACAGAGCAGCCATTAAGGGCAGGCTGCTTCCTGTGGTGCTTTGGTTGGCAAAAGCCAAAGAAACAACAAATGATGTTTGAAAATAACCCCGTGTCCAGAGCAGGGGCAGTTCTCAGAGAGCCTGTTGCAGCTGGGACAGAAGGAAGTACAGGGAACAGAGCACTCCAACAGCCTAGAGATCAAGGATGTCAAATTATTGTTCACGTAGCATTCGAGTGCTAGTCTGATAAAATGTGTGTGATGATGTGAAATCCTCCCTGAAGCCCTTCTGTTGACAGCACTGGGGCTGCTTGATAACAAAGGGGTTGTTTATCTTGCTGGTGCATAGTCCAGCAGGCTGCTTTGTAGCACCTACCAGGAAAGGAATGCCTGGGACCAAGGAGCAGGGGTCAGGGCAGATTCCCAGCAGCTGCAGTTCCAGCCCTTCTCCTGTGCACAGCCCAATAAAAGCCACTTGGCTTATTCCTCTGCCAGTTACTGCTGCAGCAGGTGAAACACACAGGGAAGTTCATGCTTCAGATGGATCAGATAAAGACATAAAAGGGACTCAAGCGTGTGGGAATGGAATTAACCTTTACCTTCCCAGAAGCTGACCTTTAGAAACTTGAATCATAGAATCATGGAATGGTGAAGGTTGGAAGGGACCTTAAAGATTATCAGGTTCCAACCCCCCTGCATGGGCAGGGACACCTCCCACCAGCCCAGGCTGCTCCAAGCCCCATCCAACCTGCCCTTCAACACTGCCAGGGATGGGGCAGCCACAGCTTCCCTGGGCAACCTGGGCCAGGCTCTCATCACCCTCACAACAAAGAATTTCCTCCTCATGTCTCACCTCAATCTCCCTCTCCCAGTTTAAAACCATCAACCCTTGTCCTGTCACTACAAGTCCTTGTCCCAAGCCCCTCCCCAGCTTTCCTGGAGCCCCTTCAGGCACTGGAAGCTGCTCTAAAGTCTCCCTGGAGCCTTCTCTTCTCCAGGCTGAACACCCCAACTCTCCCAGCCTGGCTCCAGAGCAGAGCTGCTCCAGCCCTTGGGATCATCTTCATGGCCCTTCTCTGGACCTTCTCCAACAGCTCCTCTTCTCCAGTTACACCAATTGGCCAAACTTCAAAGTGACATCAACCCAAAACAGGGGGATGAAATAAACCCTTAGCAAGAACTGCTCTGAAGCACCCACAGCCCTCTCCTCAAAATCCAGGTATGCAGAACTGCCGTGGTCTGCAGCTGGGGACACATGAGAAGCATCTCTTGGTGCCTACAGCTTCTCCTCTTCCTGTCCCACTGCTCTGCTGCAGCAGTGAGCCTCTTAGATCCCTAAAACTCTGGTCCACCAAGGGAGAAAGGTGATAATGTTGCAACTCGACATCCTACTGGGACAGAAATATTTACCTCTTTTTTTGTTTGTTTGGTTTTAAAAAGAAATAACTGAACAGAGACTTTAAGCTCCTTGTAACTGGCCTCCAGACAACTATTGATCATTCCATTTGTCACTCCAAAGCAACCTTTTTCCAGGTCACAGCCACACTCAGTAAAATTCTGAGAGCCACTAACTCACTGTGGATATTGTTTCAAGTTCTGCTTGTATTACAAGCAAGATTTAAAAAAAACTAATCCTGGCACATTGAGAATCATTTCTTTCCGTAGCCACAGAATCACCTCACAAAGGTCCAGAACTGGCAGGTTCTGACTTACAGACTCTGCAGGTCAGGACCAGATTGCAAAATGACTTAGAAACCAAGACAGGGCACCAGAGGAATGCACACTGTGAGCTCTTTTCAGAAGATATTAAGTTTTAAAAATAAAATTAACAGTTAATCTAATAATCATTCAAGCATGGTCTGCCAAGTGGAAGTGCTGCAGGGGAACTTACTTTTGATCAAGCATTAAAATAATTCCAAGTAGGAACTGTATTTGCAAGAGCAGTTCTAATCTGTTCAAGGCACTGGAGTAAGTGGAGCACAGCAGACCCCATTTTGCAAGCAGTGCACCAAAAATGTGCCCAAGCAGGAGGAGAAAACTGATTTATAGTCGTGGCAGACATCTCTGCACTTCTTTTGGAAGCTGAACAGACTACAGAATGGTCTGGGATCACACACATGTTGGCAAACATTGACAGAACAGGTCTCTGAACCTGGTACAGAGCAGGAGGTTGATGCAGGAGTGTCAGATTTCTGTGAAGCCTCAGTTCACAATCATGGTGAACATGGGAATTAAAGAAAAATCCTGTCCACTTTCAGAGCCCTAAAAGGGGAAAAAAATAAAATAAAATAAATCTGAACCGGTTACAGAGCAGGAGGCTGATGCAGGAGTGTCAGATTTCTGTGAAGCCTCAGTTCACAATCATGGTGAACATGGGAATTAAAGAAAAATCCTGTCCACTTTCAGAGCCCTAAAAGGGGAAAAAAATAAAATAAAATAAATATATATATATATATATATACACTGCCAGGTGGTGGTAGGGTCATTCCAATAAGTAGCAGAAGGATGTGAGAATCACAGAATGTGTGGGGCTGGAAGGGACCTTTGAAGGTCACCCAGCCCAGCCCCCCTGCAGTCACAGGGACCATTTTAACCAGACCAGGTTGCTCAGAGCCTGGTCAAGCCTGACCTTGACTGTCTCCAGGGATGGGGCCTCCAGCCA
>NW_009953004.1:1939352-1965829 GCF_000747805.2 Chaetura pelagica
AGGGGGATGAAATAAACCCTTAGCAAGAACTGCTCTGAAGCACCCACAGCCCTCTCCTCAAAATCCAGGTATGCAGAACTGCCGTGGTCTGCAGCTGGGGACACGTGAGAAGCATCTCTTGGTGCCTACAGCTTCTCCTCTTCCTGTCCCACTGCTCTGCTGCAGCAGTGAGCCTCTTAGATCCCTAAAACTCTGGTCCACCAAGGGAGAAAGGTGATAATGTTGCAACTCGACATCCTACTGGGACAGAAATATTTACCTCTTTTTTTGTTTGTTTGGTTTTAAAAAGAAATAACTGAACAGAGACTTTAAGCTCCTTGTAACTGGCCTCCAGACAACTATTGATCATTCCATTTGTCACTCCAAAGCAACCTTTTTCCAGGTCACAGCCACACTCAGTAAAATTCTGAGAGCCACTAACTCACTGTGGATATTGTTTCAAGTTCTGCTTGTATTACAAGCAAGATTTAAAAAAAACTAATCCTGGCACATTGAGAATCATTTCTTTCCGTAGCCACAGAATCACCTCACAAAGGTCCAGAACTGGCAGGTTCTGACTTACAGACTCTGCAGGTCAGGACCAGATTGCAAAATGACTTAGAAACCAAGACAGGGCACCAGAGGAATGCACACTGTGAGCTCTTTTCAGAAGATATTAAGTTTTAAAAATAAAATTAACAGTTAATCTAATAATCATTCAAGCATGGTCTGCCAAGTGGAAGTGCTGCAGGGGAACTTACTTTTGATCAAGCATTAAAATAATTCCAAGTAGGAACTGTATTTGCAAGAGCAGTTCTAATCTGTTCAAGGCACTGGAGTAAGTGGAGCACAGCAGACCCCATTTTGCAAGCAGTGCACCAAAAATGTGCCCAAGCAGGAGGAGAAAACTGATTTATAGTCGTGGCAGACATCTCTGCACTTCTTTTGGAAGCTGAACAGACTACAGAATGGTCTGGGATCACACACATGTTGGCAAACATTGACAGAACAGGTCTCTGAACCTGGTACAGAGCAGGAGGCTGATGCAGGAGTGTCAGATTTCTGTGAAGCCTCAGTTCACAATCATGGTGAACATGGGAATTAAAGAAAAATCCTGTCCACTTTCAGAGCCCTAAAAGGGGAAAAAAATAAAATAAAATAAATATATATATATATATATATATACACTGCCAGGTGGTGGTAGGGTCATTCCAATAAGTAGCAGAAGGATGTGAGAATCACAGAATGTGTGGGGCTGGAAGGGACCTTTGAAGGTCACCCAGCCCAGCCCCCCTGCAGTCACAGGGACCATTTTAACCAGACCAGGTTGCTCAGAGCCTGGTCAAGCCTGACCTTGACTGTCTCCAGGGATGGGGCCTCCAGCACCTCCCTGGGCACCCTGTGCCAGAGCTTCCCCACCCTCTTCGCAAAGAACTTCTTCCTAACGCCCAATCTAAATCTACCCAGCTCTAGTTTAAGACCATTGCCCCTCATCCTGCCACTCCAGACCCTTATGAACAGTCCCTGCCCAGCTCTCCTGTAGTGCAGAGCTCTCTTCATGCACTGGAAGGCCACTCTAAGCTCCAATCAGAGCCTTCTGTCCAGGCCGAACAAGAACCGGGAGCTCCGAGTTCCAACCTCTGCGACGAAACCAGGACACTCAAGAATTGGCTCTTAGGAGAAGCCCATGAGGAGCACAAAACGTCTGGCCAAGTCCTCCCCTGCTGCCCCCAGCAGAGAGCCTGGCAGGGAGGAGCAGGAGGGGGCTGAGGAGCTGCCTTACCCCGAGGTAGCGGCTGGCGTTGAAGAGCCGTGGGGGCAGCGGGTTCCCGCTGGCGGGCCGGCTGTCCTCGGGGACGTTCTCACGCATCCACTTCCTGTTCTCCTCGTTGGCAGCGATGTCCTTCTCCTCAAACTCGATTTTGTTGGCTTCCAAGAAGCCTAACACATCCTGCTGTTGCTTTTTAATCTGGTTGCGAAGAGAGAAGGGGGAGAGAAAGCGGAGCAAAGTCAGCACAGCCGCTTTTTCTGCAGCTGTCACCCAATCCCAGGGGTCCCCGCAGGAACCAGGGGGGCCAGGACAGCAAGGAAATTCTTCAAATAAATAAAAGGATCTTCCAAAGAGTCTGACCCCTTGGCTTGGATCCTATATAACTGATGCCATCCACTAGACCCATGAGTGTTGTGAACGTTAAAGGTCTCCAACCAACCACCAAGGTGTGAGCAGTCCCCTCGCTGGGGCTGTTCTCCAGGCCTCACAATCTATTCAAGGGACTGTTGGTTTTTCCAGGGACAGGGAAGTCTGCTGGAGGGACATCTGAGGTACAACCTGCTTCCTTCGTGCCCCTGGAAGCACAGGCTGAGCCCACCCTTCCTAGAGTCCAAGTTTTTGTCCTCCTCATGCAGGCTTTGCACCTCGCTGCAGGGACTTCCCAACAGAGATCTCATAAAGGCATCACTAACAGTGACATTCCAAAGCAGCTTTGCCCCATGTTTCTCTGGAAAAAAGAAACCAAACCCCTCTTCTGCTCTGCTCCAGGTTTCTGTGCCAGCAGGTAGAGTCTCTGGAGAGCTGTGATCCTGCATTCCCCATCCTTGCTGGTCTCAGGGAGAGGTCTCAGAGGGGCTGGCTGCACAGGCTGGACGAGATCCTGCACCTGATGCAGCCTCTGCATCCTCACACAGCACCCAAGCAAAGAGCAGGACTTGTGCAGCAAAGACTGTGCTGGCTTCTCACAGGAAAGGTACTTCTTATTACTGCCATATAGGAATTATTGGCTTCCTGATGCAGAGATCTCCTGCTCATGCTCTGCTCTCCCCCTGCATTGCCTTTTCCACCACAAAGGAAATTCTAACTGCGCCCATCCCAGCCAACCATTAAAAAATGGGATTTAATGGGAAATGTGTTCTTTTCCAATTATTCCCTTCACCACAAAACCAATCCAAGGCCTGGCTTTAACCTCCTGAGCTGCGAGCAACACCAGCAGTGTTTCATACAGATGTTGCAGTGCTTCTAATTCGGGTCAGGCAGCAGCTTCCCTGAGCAGCCTCTCCATATACGGCCAAGGGAAGGCAGGCAGCTCTGAGGTCAGGGCACAGCCAGCCCAGAGCCAAATATGGTGCCTGCACCCCTGGGCATGAAGCTGCACTGCCAGCCCTGGGAGGCTGTCAGCTTTGGCTGCAGCAAAGTGCTGCCCTGGCAGGGAGAGGTTTGGGAGAGCAGAGCCCGGCATCTCCAAAGAGGATGCTCAGAATCCTGAGGTATCCACGGACTCCCCCTGTGGAGCCATCACTGCTTGGCTGTGCTACAATCCATGCAGGGAACCAATCCAGGCTAAACTAGACCTTGGCTGGGGTGGCTGGGTTTTAAAAAACCTGGATAAATCGACCTGCCCCTGCAAAAGGACCAACCCTGCTCTCCCAATGGATAGAAAGCACGTTCCCAGCTCCAGCAGGGAAGCTGCCAGCCCACGGCTGCAACAGCCAGTGTGATTCCTCCTCACACGTCAGCAGAGGAACCACTAAACTCAATTAATGAGTATTCTTGTACCCTTAAACAGAAGAATATTCCTGGCCATTACCTAGTTTTCATCATGGCTGAAAATAAATGTAAAAGGACAGGTTAACACCACCCTGAGGAAATCATTCCTGTTGCAGCCACATTTCTCAGCAGACTCTAAACCACCAGTATGAGATTTCTTCTCCTGCCTCTACCAACAGGGGTCCCAGCAGGAAGGAGCAGCCAGGGAGAGTTTTTCTCCCTCATGTCATACAGCTCAGAGGGAACAAAAAAAAGGGAGCACTTCCTTCATGAACCCTTCTGTAGGACTAAAATAAGGGAAAGGTCTTGGTAATTGTAACCACCTCTGCCTGTGGTCAGTATCCAAGGCAACATGCTGGCCTGGGAATACATGATATTTTTCCCCCACAAACTATTTATATTTTAATTAACCATTAATTAACTATTTCCCACCATTTGTAAATTACAGATCCAAAACCTGCTGCTAGTGACAAGACACATTGAGATGTCCCAGAATTCTTGAGGAAAAAAAAGGAAACGAAGCTTTTTTCCCAACCTACTAATAAACCACACACTCTGGCACATAAAGCAACAGCTCTAAGCCAGTAAACAATCTTTTGATCTCCTGAGAGCTCTCTTTATTTTTTAAAATAACTTCTACTCTTAGCTTCCCTCCTAGCCATGCACCCACCCTCACAGTATCTCAGCTGGGCCTCCCAGTGCAGGCAGACTCCACACATCTAGTCCTTCCCTGCAGCACCCAGTGTGATGGGGCTAGACCACCTCAGCTCCTAAGATGCTTCTTCAGCATGAAGAAAATCCCCCTGACTACCCCATGTTGTTTCATATGATGAGCTTAAATATGCTATTCCTCTCAAACATATGCATGCAAAACACCTCTCTGGATGCTGCCACTTGGCCAGTTTTGCTCTAGTTTCCATCCTTGCTCCAGCTTCATGGAGCAAGGATCAACCTCTGGGTTGTTCTTTCAGCTGCAGGTACCACAAATGGACCCCAGGTTCATGACTGTGGCTCTGAAGGGCTATTGCAGCAGATAACCCTGCCTGCTTGTTCATGAAGAGCTGTCAAAGCTGGATATGTATTTTTCCTGCTAGAAAAGGTACCGTGTGGAAATCGAGCACAGCAGGTTGGTCCCTGTGCTGCTCTCACTCCATCTGTGGTCAAAGGAGCCAAAAGAACTGGAAAGAAAAGCAAGGAGCTGGTCTTGATGCACGAGTAGTATTAGTTTGAAACCCTCATCTTCTGGCCAAGCAAGTTGGAAGATTAAGAGGTGATGCCTTCCTCCCAGCTCCTCAGACAAGTCTTTCAACCACAGTCACAAGGACTTACACAAGAGCCTTCAATGCTCCAGAGAAACAGCACCAACCACTGGGCAGAACAGCCACCCAGCTGCCAGATCCTGCTATTTTCTGGGATTTTATTTAGAAAAGCTCTATTAATCTCATGCAGTGGAACACTCCTGGGAGGGAAGTGCCTAAAATAGAGCCAGAGACACTTGCTTCAGGGTATTTTGTCTTAGTCGAAAGGGCACACGCTCTCCTCAGGACAAGAGCTTGGGAGATGGTTCCTGCTGCCCATGTTTGGGAAGGAGCAAGGAGCTTTTCTTCAGGATGTGCCCATCAATACGCAGCACTGGTTTCCCAAAAAAACCCCTCCCAGTTGTCTAACCAGGCACGGCCACTGGCCAAGTGCCTTTCCAGATACTGCACCTCGTCCTACGCAAACAACCGTCACATCTAAAGCTATTTTGGCCGTGGAGCTGCAGCTCAGTCTGCAAACACAAAAATCCTTGTTTATCCCGAGTGCTCCTCACACATTCTGTCAGGCAGAGAGGAGGAGAAGAGCTGGGAATGTGAGGATGGAGCTGGAGAGCCAAGAGCTATGCTGCTGCAGCTGGAGGACCAGCACTGGAGAAGCAGAAGGACTTGGGGATAGACATGAAACCACCGGAACAGCAGAGAAATCAAGGACAGGGTTGGGTGGACAATTGCAAGGAAGGAAAGAGGCTGTGGGTAGGATGGGAATGAGCAAAACAGATGGATGAACACAGGGCAAAATCCCAGGGGTGGAAGAGGGATGGAGACAGAGGGGCAGAAGAAGTGGTGGGGAGCAGCAGAAGCCAGTACTGCCAAGAGCAAGGGCCTCCTCTTGCTGGAGCTCAGCACAGCTTTCCCAGCCTGATCACACTGGTGCTTCCCAGCACATTCTTGTGGGAAAACCAGCTAAAATCAGCCAGGTGAGTGGCAATATTACACTTTTTACTGACATTCCTAAGATAACATGGAAAGGAATCAACCACATCAGTCTATTTTCCCTTAGTTCTAGCTTTCAATGTCTGTTCCAGAGAAGGAAATAGCTGCATGACAAGTTACTGGCAATTAAACCAAGTCTCACTACAAAGCTGTCATCTTCTGCATACAAAAAACACACACACCTTGGAGACTGATCCTTCCAGCAGAGTCTTTTTTTAAAAAAAGATATCCTTGAGTTTGAAGTTCCTTTTCCTTTCCAGCTACAAGCCAATCCTGGAACATCAAGCATTCAACAGGGCATGTGCACATATTACTATTGTGAAAACAAGTAGATTAAAATTATCAACAAATACTGCCCCTCACTTGAATACAGACCAGATGTTCCATTTACTAAGATCTAACTCACATCCATGGATGACATCAGGAATGGAGGAAGGACCATGTCAACAAAGTGCATGGCATTTTTCAAACAAATCACAGGCCATCAAAAATGCAGCTTTCACCCCAAAGTGGGCAGAAAACTTCCCAGAAAACCCTGCATCATTTCAGACTCAGTATTTTTTCTTCTCAAAATCTATTTTTTTTCTTTTTCTTCTTCTTCAATAAATAAACAGAAAGGGGGAGATGCTGCAGGAATCTTGGTCCAGTAAGCAGACAATACTCCACCCCCAGTTCCAGCCAGTACTGTGAACTGGTTGTCCCACAGACAGCCTCCCTTAGCACTACCCTCCTTGCAAGGAAACTGTTGTTTTAAATGCTGTACTGAGATGTACTTCAAAGAAGTGTCTGTCCTCTTTGGCATACACAGGCATGCACATACAAAAGAGTCTAGTTCACACTGCTGGCCAGGAGGGGGGTTTGGATTTATGTCTTGTTACTTTTTCAGCTTATAAATAAATTCCTTGTTGGAAAATGGACATGTTTTGGAGACCTATTTATGGAGAACTGGAAGCAGAAGCAAGTTGACAGTTTGAGGGCTGCTGTTTGGATCACACAGCAAACTTCCCCAGGGCAGCAGCAGCTTTGCCCTGCTGGCACGGGGCTCCCTCTGCCCTTCCTGTGAGCCCTGTGTCCTCAGCACAGTTTGTTTATTTTCCCCCCCAAAAAGGTGTAATGAAATGGCTCTTACATTGTTGTGAGGATTTTAAGGAACTTTAAAGAGATTTCAGCTCCCAGCCATGGTTATATCAGCACTGCAAGTGTCCAGCTCCTGCTGGATCCTGTGGCCTGAGGTGCCTCTCCCAGGCTCACGGAACCAGAACAGCACACAAGCAACACCTGACAGCTGATCTACACCTTGCACATTTCTTAACTTACTTCAAAGACAAAACCAGCTTTAAAAGGCTGTTTTTTTTGCCATTTCCAGTTTAGGTTCTAGATGAGGAAAAGCAACTACACCTTTAGAGTGGTTGCATTTTAAGCCACTGATGATTGCAAACGCAGTTTCATCGTTAGGGGTGCAATTATTTCCATCACAGGGGGTATCTGCTTTGTGCAGAAAGGTGAGAAAGCTCAAACCCTGACATGATGCTCCTGTTTGTAGCCAGATGTGTGATCATCAGTTCTTCAAACACTGCAGCACCTTTTGAAGATTGCTGAGCTCAAACAGCCAACGGGAACAGCGCAGCACCAGGAATCTCCAGCAGCCCTGGTGGCAACCAGCAGCAAGGTCCTTTGGCTCACTGCAGCCAAGCTGGGAACACCCAGAACGTGGGGTTTTTTGGAGGGAGAAGGCAGAGTAAGGAATGAGAAGGCAAGGTGAGGAAAGCCCTGTGCTGCTGCCAAGACAAACTAACTTGCCATAGGGTGTCCGGCGGGCTGAGCTGCCCACCGGGGCTTGCCCACCTCTGCTGGGCTCACACAGCAACCCACAGCCACCTTCTGGCATTGAAAAGAAAAGCTGGGGTTTTCGTGGGGGTTTTTTAAGCTTCTCATCTAATTTCTAAAACGAGGATGCCTTCCTCACGTGAGCTGCTAAAGCAGAAGCTCATGCCTGCGGATCGGTGACAAAGCGCTGATCGTTTCGCCTCCCAGCGCAACGGAACCCGTAGGAGTTGAACTGCACAGCAGCTCAGCTGTGTGCTGAAATGCCACGGATTCCTGACACCCCCTAAGCTTGTCCTCCATCCTCAGGACACTACAGCAAGGCCCCTTTCAGAGACAAAGCACCTTGGTCCTGGCCTCCCTCAGAGTTTTCTCTCTTTTCATTGCAATATTCAAGGAGGCGGTTTTTCGTACAAAGTGGTTTTGTTGGTTTTATTTGTATAACCAGGCTAGACTTTGTTCTCCCCCCCTATATTAGATTAAAATTTAGAGGTGCCAGCTCTGGTGGTGGCCACTATCTGCTGTAAATGATGGCCAAAGGGTAGGACACTTGTAGGCACCTACAGCAACGACCTGCTTGAGCAGAGCTTTGCAGGCTGTGGCTGGGGTGTCTCCCAGAGATTCATGTCTCACTCTTCTCTCTCCCAGGCAGAACATCCCACCTATTTTTAGGTCTGGGCAATTGTCATTACAGAACTCAAACCACTTCTTTGTTCTGGCTATTTTCAGCCGAGCATTACACGTAGCAATGTCATCATTCTCTCTCCCAGCGGTTTCTGGTCTGTAAGGAATGAGATTGAGGACAAACACAGCAATACCACCGTGAACTTGTGTGACCTAAATCAAACACAGAAGGCTGGAAAAGCTCACGTGGTACTTGTGCTGCTTTCTTTTTTTTTTTTTTCAGAAATTAGGCAGCTTCCAGATGGGCTCCATATGTACTCACTCTCTCCTCCCAGGGCTCTTTGGAAAAACCAAAGGCTTATCAACATATATCCTGCATAGCTGCTACAGCAGCTCTCTCTTGCTGTACTTTGCCCCCAACAGCTTAAAAACGATTGATTTGGACGTGGTTCTCACCACCAGGTGCCCATCCCACCTGCATTAGCACCCACTGCCAGCCTGAGAGCCAGGGCAGGAGGGAATGGGCTCCAGCTCACCCTGAGAGCAGCAACCCGATTCCCATTCCTCATGTGGGGTTCTGGAAGACATTAAAAAGGTAGGAAAAAGTCCTGGAGGGGTGGGAAGGATGCAAAACTGCCCCTCAGAGCAGGGTTGGGAGAAAACTCCAGGCTGGTGAAAGCTTCTTGCAACCAAACCTGGAGGTTGCACTATGTGTGGAAGCACGGGGTCTGCCTGCAGTGGGGCATTATCCAGGCATAAGGTACCACACCATGGATCACATTTTGCAGCACCAGCCAAGAACAAAGCTAGAACAAAGAACAACATCTGTTCTTCCCAAAACAAGACCCCAACTTGCTCCAGCCCCTGTGGAACATTATGTAAATGGAAAAGCTGATTCGTCGGAACAAAAAGAAAAGCTTCTCTTATGGATCACAATGCCACTATAAGGACACCCACTCAACCACCCAAAGCCAAAATATGCCACCAAAACCCAAGCCAGAAGAACCCAGTGCATTCAACAGGGTTTTTTTCTACCAAAAGAACCAACCATGAAAGCTAAGGTCACCTCCAGGTACTAAAGACCTGGAGATCAGAGTTCTCAAAGGAGCCCAAGGCACTTAGAGACCCAATTCCCTCTCACTTTTATTTAGTCTTTGGCTGCAGAGAGAATAAGATCCCCAGTGGGGGGTTGGCTTTGAGTCCCCTAAGCCTCCCTTGGGAAGTTCAGCCAGAAACACAGGCCTGGCTCCCCTGCTTGGTACAGCCCCAGAAGGCAGCCAACTGAGCAGGTTCCTCATTGCTGTGTCACTGACTGGCTTTGGAGCTCAAGGAATTAGCAAGAAAATAAGAAATCTCTTCTCTGTTGCTCCAAAGGAAAGAATCATGCATCATGCAATCATCATTTTGGAAGATAATAATTTAGAAATCTAATCTCAGCCTCTGCTGGGAAGCACAAAGCATCAAAGACAGGCCCTCCTGCTGTGAATCAGCACTGGGAGCTGCAGCAGCCCAGGCAGCTCAGGGTGCTCAGCACCCAGCTGGATGGTGCCCTTGCACGTGGATGTGCACGTGTGTCTGCCTGCAGGCTGGGAGAGCACACACAGCCTGTGCTCCAGAATTTTGGGCCTTGTAAAGAACAAGACACACCTAGGAAAGCTAACAGTGGCAATACCACCAATGCCTGGGTTGCAGCACGGCAGGATGCACACAGGGCAGTGTTGTTCCCACCCAGGGGGACCCCAGGGAGTACCTGGTGTCACATCACTTCTGCCCCAGGTGTGAACACAGTGGGCAACCCAAGAGCAATGACCCTGGAAAGCAACTGCTCAGAAATAGGGTGCCAAAGGCTCTGCACAGGTACACCACGTGGTGCTTTGGGGTTATTTGTCACTTGGTACCTACAAAAATAGGCAAACTCGAGGCTGGGGTACATGAAGCAACCCCTTAACTGTGTTGTGGGCACAATCACATCAGCAGTTGACTGAACCAAACCTGTAAGAAGTTCACCTTTGTTAGTGTTGCACGACAGGAATATTCAAAGATACGTGGACTCAAATGGTACCAGCTCTTTCATTTAAGTAAGCACAGGGCTCACAGGGTATCTGAATTTTGTGCCAGATGAGCAATACAGCCAAGTCTACTGAACTCTATTACAGTCACATTCTAATAAGAAAGATGCTGAAAGGCCATAAATAGGTCAGAACTGGCTTGATGCATCACATCAAATGTCATTTTAGCTACTTTCCTCCAGCAGTGGCCAAAAGCAGATTCCTTCACCACTAGGCAAACATGAGGATGAGTATTATTTCCTTATTTATATCTTCTGAGCTTCTGGCAACCAGCAGCAGCAGAACTGCCTAACGAAGGCTTGATGACTTTTTAATGTTGTGTTGTGATGTTTTAAGTTTACTTTCTATTAAGGCACCTTAAGGATCAACATGTTCTCACAGCTGAAGTCAAATTCTGCTCTTAACAGGTAATCTCCAGGCACTGGGGGAGTGGCAGGGGTGAGTCCCTTCATCCTTTCAGAGCTACTTGTCAAGGACTATTGTGGTGCTACCAGGTTTCTAACACAGAACATCTTCTCACCAGCAACACTTGAAGACAACGTGCTAAAAGTACCATTTAATAAACTTCAGACTTTATTCCAGTACATGAAAATGATTCTATGTCAGCTGAAAACCCACCTCTTTTCTTACGAAAGCCACCACATTCAGGGGCAAATCTTTCCCTCTTGTGGCTGCAAGGAAAAGGATGGTGACACTGTGCATGTTCCTTTCACTCTCCTCCTTACTGGCAGCTCCCCAGCATTTTTTTCAGTCACTCATTTAGCATTTCCTGGCCTGATAAGGGTCGTGTACCGTATCAGCAGCATCCTACTTGTCCCAAGAGTCCCAAGTCAGCCACAAGCCTGCAGCCAGCTGCACAACACTCACCAGAGTGTCCTGGATGGTTGGGCAGATCAGATGCAACATGCCTTTGGTCAGGGTATCTGTGTCCTCACCAAAAAAATAATTAAACATCCCTCTGCTGTTTGCTTTAGATGCTTCTATTCATTCTCCAAAGTGCTTAAAAACCCCCAGTATTGCCAAATGGGAGTTATGCAGAAGCCAGGGTGCCAGTGCTCATCTCTGTAGCATGGCCTGTTAAAAGACCAGAAGCAGAGAAGCAACCCAAAACATTACTTCAAGGTTTTATCACAAATAGGGATGAATTCCTCGTGCTACAATAAACATGCATTTCCCTCGTGTGTTTTGCTTTTCCCAAGGAAAGGTTTTCCCTCGTTACCTGGAGATCCTCAGCTGGAAACACTGTCCCAGCTCATCCTGAAGGATGGAGCTACATGTGAGCAAGGAGCATTCCCACAGAAAGCCTCACATCTGGCCAACAACTGATCATGAAGTGCAACAATTAAAAATCTTGGCTGTGCCACAAGTCTGAGTAACCCCCACCTGCCAGCAGGAGATTCAGACCAAGATGTACATATAATGTGAATAGTTACCATATCTTACCTGGATTTTTAAACTGATGCTCTTGGCATGCCAATATCCCTGATGAAGAGTGCCTGTGGGAACCAACAGTCACTTCTCCAAACACAGATCCCTTCCATACATCAAGAGATGAGTCGGTTTGTTTTTTTGGGGGGGGGCTTTCCCATCTCTTTTAAAGTTATATGAAAGTGGCAGCAATGCCCAATGGGATTATTTGTCTGGGTTTTGAAAACAAGCAATCCCCACACAGCCAAAACTCCTGTTCTCAGGATTTTAATGGGTGATTTTAACATTTAAAACTCCTTCCATCATCAGCCAGAAGCCAAGGATGTCTGCCCATGGGATGGCAGCAAGCCTTTTTACACCCTTTATTCCCATGCACGTGAAACACAAGATCCCCAGCAGTTGGGCAAGGCAGGAGTTAAAATCCAAGAAGTCAAAAGAAGGGGCTGGCAGCACCAGAGCTGTTACTAGAAGAGGCACCAAGCCTGGCTACAAGCTTTTTGCAGACAACCTAACAGCCTGAGCACAGAACAACAGCGAATGCAAATGAAGCTGCCAAGTGCTGAGCACTGGGCGAGGTGTTCCAGATCTCCAGAGGTGTCAGACTTACACTTGTCCTCTCTCAAAAGCAAGGATCTGTACTTGATTTAAAGCAGGCAATGCCTGGCTACTGCTGAACTCTGCTCACAATGGGCTTCAGGTCCCAGTGGCCCAGGGAGGAGTGACCAGAGGCAGGTTCTCCCCTCCCTTCACATGATGCCTGCAAATAGCCCCACCAGGAGCTCTGTTTGGTTAAGCATGAACTTTGCACCTGAAGCAGCCTGGTGTCTCTGGAAACTGGCAGGCAGCTGAGAAACTGGCACTGAGACACCCAGATCCCTCAAATATCCAAAACCTGCCCATCCACACACCCAGCTGCTCCCAAACCTCACCTCCTCCAGGCTGGGAGGTGGTTATCCAGGAGGGACCATCAGGGAAGCACAGCTCACTGCTGGCTCTGTGCACATTCAACCTGCACAAATTAGGGTTATGGACAGAGACCTCCAGCTCCAAACCTTTCCTCTGAGCATGTGTTTCAGGAACCTGAGGGCACAGGGAGGTCTGAGCTGGAGAAACTCTTCCAGCAGGATTGTTTTGGAAGACCTCAGGCCAGCTCACCCTACTGACAAGCAGGTACCTGTGCCACCCCAAGGAAAGGCACAGGGCAGGAGGGACACCAGCAGCAATACAGACTGACTCAGGTATCAGTCATGGCCTCAGGCTGCCCCTGTCTCAGGCCTTTGCTCCTTTCAGCAACAGGAAGGATTTGCAAATGCAAATATTCACGTCAGGATTTTTTTCCATATATATATTTTTTTATGACCAGACTACTGAAGGTGGCCAAAATAAATGCACCTTGCAAAACCAACCTTCCAGACCTACGCCTGCTCTTCCCTTGCCTAAAGAAACACTGCTGTGCTGCCAAGCCCCACGGGCACCCACACCGTCCAGGGACCAAGAGCCGTCACAGTCAGGAGGAAAACACCACCATCACAATGCGAAATAAACTGACCCTTGGCAATTTGCTAAGTTAATGTTGTGGCATTTGACTTTCATTAGCCTGAAAACTGCTGGTCTGGTCCAAAACCAACAGAGAGGCAGCTTCCTAGGGCAGGAATACAGGCTCCATTATCTCGGTGATCCGGCAGCAAAGCACAAGCAGCAGCAGAATATGAGCTCCTCATTTATCACACCCAGTTGCTTTCTGCAGCAGACTTGGAGCTTGGCAGGCTGCATTTCCCTGGACAAATCACATCCCCCTAGTCACAGCATCTGTGCAGGGTTAAATAAAAACTAATAGTTGCCCTCCTCCTAAAATCCGGTATAAA
This sequence comes from Chaetura pelagica, assembly GCF_000747805.2. Taxonomy (NCBI): domain Eukaryota; kingdom Metazoa; phylum Chordata; class Aves; order Apodiformes; family Apodidae; genus Chaetura; species Chaetura pelagica. The sequence goes on from NW_009953004.1 coordinate 1,952,935, forward strand.
ACTAACACAACTCCTCAACATCACAAACATGAGAGTGGCAGGAAAAACAGACCAAGGAATGGAATGCACACTGTGTTATCCCACAGGGATCACTGGGCCTCCAAGACTACCTGGGAGAAACAAGCACAAAGCCCAGTGCCTGTTTAACAAAAACTGCCCCAGGGTCTGGAATGAATTCCTGGTGTATGGGCCAGAGCATTTCCAGCAACTCCTCATACCCAGGCAAGGTTTATGGTTAGCAGAAAAGCACAAATCTAACAACAAACCTGTTGTCACAGCTTCTGAATTTTCCCTCATTAATCATGACTGGCATCCACAGCTCCTTGTCTGGCAGAAGAGCAGAGAACTGCAAGCTTCAAGAAACCTCGTGCAACCTTCCCACTTGTGCCCCAATAAAGCCAGGGAGTTAGTGCCAGGAATAAGTGCCTGACCCTGCTCCATCCCCACAGGTCCTCCTGCCACTGCTGGACCTGGGAGCAACTCCCTCCTTCAGCCTTGAGATGTTCAACAGGCTCAGAGAGGACCTGAGCAGAGAGGGCAGCCCCCAGCAACAGCCTCTTCTCCTGCAGCATCTCACTGTGCTCTCTCATCTCAGGCACAAAAAGACAAGATTCAGGTGCTGGAATAGGTTGCCTAGGAAAGTTGCTGATGCCCCCTCCCTGGAGGTGTTCAAGGCTGGATGAGGCTCTGAGAAACCTGGTCTAGTGTGAGGTGTCCCTGCAGGACCTGGTGATCTTTAAGGTCCCTTCCAACCTTAACTATTCCATGATTCTATGTGAAAGAAGAAAAATGTTCTCAAGTCTAAGCTACTTCTGTCACAGACCCCTTGAACAATTTTGAACGTGTCCCTCACCTCTCAGAGCTTCCTTTCCTAAGCAGTTGGTTGGCAGGAATAATTAGTTTTTCAAATCACTGCTTATTTACTTTGTTACTTGGGTTAGGGATCATTTCTGGCTGTTTCTACAAACAGGATCAAATACACCACAGCCCAGCTCCACAGACAGGCTTTATATGCACTCACCATAATGCAATTCAACACACAGAAGACTAATCTCCAACCAGATAATCAGGCTCAGTATCACATGAGCCACAGAAAACTCTCTGGAACATGACCAATTTCTAGATATTCTCCAGGTGGCTGAGAAAAATGAGGGAAAAGGCACTTGAGGGTGGCAGGCAAAACCTGACTGCTTGCTCTAGAAACTTGCAAAAGGGCTTCAGCCCTGAAAGTCTGGATCTCACTGTCATCCTGAGGTTCTGAGCCTGGTTTTTTTTTCAGCTAGTCTCTCTCTGAAAGCCAGAATTATTCCTTTATCTTCATTTTCATACAGGGCTCCAGGACAGGTCTTAGTAGTCCATGTAATGTTGGCAGCAAGAACACCCTATGGAAAGGGAAGGCTGTCGTGTTGGGTCAGTTCAGCCAGCAAAGTTCCAAGCTATTTCCACCCTGAAACTCCTGTCTCCATGGTCTGCTCAGCACTTGGCTGATGTTTCCTGGGGAAGCAGCCTGAGGAGACAGCTCCAGATCAACATGCACCCTAGACAGTGTGCTGAGCCTTGCAGTTGGGGTGCTTTGCTGGAACAGCTGCTCATGTAATTCATTGTCAGAACCTGTGGATTTATGCTGGTTATGAGGAGCCCTGCATGGCCAAGAGAGCAGAGAAGAAAAAACATGGTTTGTTTTCTTTGTCTGCTAAGAGCTGAACTTTGGTTAGGAAAGGAGTTAAATGCACAGACAAGTATTGCACGAGGCTCCTGTGGTTTGCAATAAAAGGAAGGTTTATTTCCTGTATGGTTTAGCACAGAGAGAGACTAAATGAACTGGCAAGAGTAAAAGTTTACAGCAGTAATTGCTGTTTCATGGCCTTTATACTGCCAGGCATTTATTAGCTTTAAATAAAGAACTATTTTAAGAAGAAATACAACATGACCTCAGGGTTCCTATGCCAAATCCAGGTGCTTCTGTTCTGTATTAGTTTCTATCCTCAAACAACTCATACACCACAGACATGATTTAACAAAAGAGTCTTTTTGATGACTGCTATTCTAAACCTAAACCAAACCAATTTTTCAAGAGAATAAAGCTCTTTTTTCTTTCCTTTTTTTTTTTTTTTTCTGAACTCAAATACCTAAATATCATAACACAAAGGAAAAGGGGATGAAGAGAAAAGCTGTGAATTACAAGCAAGTTTCCCTTCTCTTTCCAAAAGAAGTAAGGTTGTATTGAGAGAGAACAGCAGGTTAGTACAACCACACCAAAGCATCCCAGGGAGGAAGGATTCAGCAGACAACAGGCACCAGTTTTCTAACCAGTAAGTTTGCCTGGGTAACATTTCAAGTGTTTATCACCCAGGGGGGGGCCCAGATCCCCTCTTTATTTTAGTGCAGACCTGGACAAAAGATTGCAACTGTAGAAAATGTGTCTGTAAGGGGTGGCCATGGGGAGACATACAGAAACCCCCCAGCAGTCAGCCACATGGTTTCTCACCCTTTCAGTAGCTGAAGCAATACAGGAGTTGCCCAACTTCTGATTGCAGTAGCCAGGAAGGCCAACGCCTGGGGGTTTGCTCTTGAGAGGGCTTCTCAGGAGACATCCTGAAGTCCTTCTTTACAGGATTTTAAAAAAAACAACGAGCATTTTCCAACACAGAAAAGCCCAGCAAGCTATTCTTGCCCAGTGCTGCAGTGCAGCTCCAAGGGAAGTGCCACCTTCCAGCCCAGACCAAGAGCACTAGTCCAGCTGGCACCCACTCCTTGGTGGCAGCCACGGCCAGTGACAGAGCTGTGACCTTGAAGCCAGTTTGCAACCCCTCCCCATCTTTTCTAACTTCTTAGATCACTTTTGTCACCGTCGATACCTTCTTTCTTTCTTCTTAAACCACAAACTTCCTTCTGTGCAAGACAGCACCTGCACACCACAAGCAGAAACTAAGACAAACACACACTGCATTTTCTTTTTTAAAAGATTAGGTCCCCCAGCTGTTTGTTTGCTGTAGGATGGAGCTCCCCAGGCCTGTCCTCCTGGTGAGCAGCCAATATAGCTTCATTCCCCTGATGTTCTTCAGTCTCAGCCTAAAGCTCAAAGGCTGGCAGTGTGAGCTGATGGCTATTCTAACACCTCCCAAGCTGCTAATTTTGGTCCTACATCATTACATGGAAGACACAGCTGTCTGTCCAGCTGCTCCTCAGTTTATACAGGTGTAAAGTCCTGGAAGGAACACTCCCCAAGTTAGCTTTATGGACCTACTTTGATCTTCTCACAGCTTGCACAACTCAGACCTCAGTTCTCTCTGGGTGAAAATGGAGCCTCTCAGGCTACGTCCTGGGACATTTTAGTGTGATGAAAGGAAACAGCAATTTAGAGAAAGGTTGCTCAAGTACAAAGGTTTATTGGACTCAGCCACCAGAACCATGAGACGTGCTTATCTGCATTACAGGGTGGAAAGGAATTTCCAGTTCTTAATCAGGATTATCAGGTCACTAACAACCAAGTTTGCAAACCTGCCTCTTTTGATTTCTACTCAGATAAATTGTATTTCTTGCCTAGGATAAAAAAATATATTTTTTTTTTTTAATTAAAATCCTACATCTATCATGCATGAATCAGCTTCACTGGAACTTCATTTCTGTCCATGTCCACTGAGAAAGCCTTGGGATGTATTTTTAATTCCTTCCCGGAGCTATTCTGCTGCTCTCCTGTTCTGCCAGTTGCTCTGCAGCTGCTGCTCTGGCCGGGTTACATTTGCAACATGTGCACAGGAATGATCTTGGATAAGTGGCATTAAGTATTTCCTAAGGAGTACAATCTTGTCCTGCTGTAGTCCATGGCAAAGCTCCCAGTGACATTAGCACAGCCAAAGGTTGATCCCATGAGGTGAATACAGATGTGCTGTTTAAACCTGCCTGGAAACCACTGGCCATAAATATGTGGGTTTATGTGAAAACTATTATTATTGTCCCCAGAGGCTGCCTGTTTTCTGTTTATATTGGGCTTTGCCAGCTTCTTTTAACCTATGCCTAAGGCAACAGGGGCTTCTCATACACCTACCTTATTCCCTAGGTCTAAACATGACTTTGTGCCAGCATCTGCTGTTCATGCTGCAAAAGCCTTGCTGGTTTTGGAGTCACCTGCTGTCCATCTCACCAAATGCTGATGTTTTGGATGTAAGAACCACTGGGACTGGGAGCAGACAGGCATGAAGAACAGCCCTCTCATCCACATCTCCCTGTCTGCCCAGGAAAACTGAGTGAGGTTGCAGCTTTGATTAAAGGAGACCCTTCCCCAGCCACAGCCCAGCTCATGGTCCAGCTCAGAGCTGGGACAGGGAGGCTGCCTATCCCCTGGCAGAGCTGGTTTCAGGCTGACTCCCCAGGCACCAACACCCTGATCCCACCTAGATCCCACAGGGCATTTCATTAGATGTAAAAGAGAAGACCTAATGGTGAATATTCCGTATGCAGAGTCTTACACCACGTCCAAACCTTGAGATATCTGTGTTTATCTCTCAACAGAAAGCTCTGAGCCTCCCATCATAGAAGAGCTTCACACAGGGGATCTTACAGCCTCCTCAGCTCCTGAACTGAACTGCAGTTACTCAAAAGGAAACCAAGAGGGGAAGAATTATTATTAACTTCTGCTTCCTCCCCCCCCTCTGGTTTCTAAGGTACAGGGGACAAACACAGTTAAAAGCTCCTGTCCTATCTACAGTCCCTCACAGCATCTCTGAGTTTGCAAAGCAGAGAGAGGTAAGATCTCAGTCACATTGGTATGACTGGATATAAAACAGATACAGAATCTGTTTACATTTCAGAGGAAATTTCTAGTTACACCTAAACATCCAGAGCCTTCTAATACTTTTACAACTGCAGACACTTGTAACAACTACCAAATTCAAACCAAACCAACACATCCCAAACGCATGCATTCTTTGTTCTTTCCCATCATACATTTTCTCTAGACATGTTCTTACATTTTTAAATGCAAACTGTTCACAGGATTTTGGGAGCAGAGCCAATTCCATCCAAGAACAGCTTTACTGGGTTAGATCCAACACTTGTCTACCTCAATATCCTGCCTCCACCAACCACAGATCCCAGGGCAGAGCAAACCAACAGATTGAGCACAGAGGGCTATACCACATTATACTTTCCCAGACTCCAATAATCCACAGTTTTGAGTCAGAGGTGTAATAATTATGTTTAATAGCCCTTAATAGACTTGCCTCCTTCATTTGTCTTGCTGCTTCCTCAGCCCATGCCATTTTTGCCCCACACGACGTGCTCTGGCAGAGTTTCCCCATTAAACTCCACGTTGTCAAACAAAGTACTTCATTTATTCTGAACCTGCCACTTGCTGGTCTCACTTGCTCTCCCCCCGTTGCTGCACCAAGAAAAGTGATGAATGTTCACTTCCCATTTGTTCTCCCACGCCTGACATGATCTTATCACTGTTCATACTTTCTCAGATCTTTCTTCCTCACCTCACCCTACTCAGTATCATTTTCTCACTTTTTAATATCACTGAAGGACAATTCCAGTCTACTCAAGATACAGATTCACCACAGATTGATACAGTGGTATTATTTCTTTCCTGCTTGCCCTCTCCCATCCTAAAAACTCCTTAAGTTTTGTTTGCATTTTATGACCACCAGTAGGATATTTTTGTAGAATTACCTAGTAGGGCTCCAATACCTCTCTGCTAAACAGTGTTGGCCAGTTTAAACCTCACTCTTGCACAGGATCATGATTGTTTCTTCCCATTTTCCCACCTGGGACAGGTAGAACAGGCAGCTCTTGAGCTGTGTGACCTCACTTCAGCCTGGTCACCCTGCTCCTTCTCCAGATGGCTCAGGGCACAGCATACATCTCTGTAGAATCTCCTCATCACTTCTGCATATTGCAAAAGCTGCCTATCAATTCCAAAACCTTGATTGCAATCTGGTTTATAGAACTGGTGTGCAGTCAAGTAGACAAGCCAAAAATAAAAGACCTTTCCTCTTATCCCACAGCAGCTTGGTTTCTCTATGGAAAAAGATCCTTAACCTGGCCAAAGCTTGTCCAAGACCTTCTGGAAGTGCAGGGATTCAGTATTAAGGGATCCTCCTTGTTCCTATGCTCAGTGGCTGCTCCAGACAGCTCAGCTGGGAGGCACAACATTCTTCTCCAATGGTGTTTGGATTCTTGTCTGGTTCTATCCTTGTCCACGTGTCAGCTGGGAAAGTCTAACAAAGAATAACCTTGATTTGCCCAGCACAGGAAGGTAGCTTGTAGCTTCCAGATTTCCCTGAGCTCCTTTTTTAAACCACTGCTGCCTTCAGCTCCCTTCCTCACTCTGACACCTCAGCCAGTCAAACAATAGCTCTCTCGACAGGTAATAGTTAACATTTTACACTTGAGAGCCTTTAAAGGGAGGCAGTGTTCACAGGTGGAAAAGGAGCCCAACTAAAACTAAACTTCAGAGAGCTAATTAAAGAAATCCAATCACCACATCCAATGCTCACAGGGGAAAGGAAGCCCAACAGGAAGAAGTTGTAACTCAGGATGCACAGACTACTTCAGCTGCATCCAGACAGCATTAACCTTAGTAAGACTGGAGTTTGGTGTTTAACCCTTCACGTTTTCTTCTGGTGACTGAAACCTTGCTCTCCTTTCACTACCTTCCAAATTTTGGAGGTACTATCCTGGAATGATGTGCTCCTGGATGGAGGGGTTTTTTTCTGGGACAATAGGTATTACAATTAAAACCCTTTCAGGTTTGATTAAATAAATATCTGACCAACAAAAGTACTTCTACATTTAATCATGAACTAAAGGTCTCCCCTGAATATGGCTAGGGTTAAACAAACATCCTTAACTCTGTGTTTTCATGTTTGAGTAGAAACCTTATTGAATAGGGTAATATTGATATACCTTGTGGAATTGGTTCGTGTTTCCAGATCCCTGATTAGTGCCAAGAACTAAGATCAGCAGCTCCAAGGCAACAGCTCGAGGGTTGAGGAGCACAAAGAACAGCTACATAAGGCAGAGCTCATCCATCTCTGGCTACAACAATGACACACCCTTAGCTCTTCCTTTTATCATAAAGGGGAATATTTTAGTTCTGTTTTGAGCTTGAACAGATGAAAGTTATCAATGTTTGTTTACATCCATTTGTCTGCCCTATCCTCAGTTCCTCCTCTTCTGGGAGGAATAAGAATAACCTTGCAGAGACTCTCAGTTTTGGCATCCCCTTCTTGTTACACACACACCAACTCACTGACTTCTCTAGTTTTCTGAGAGCAACTCCAACGTGTCAGGACAAGAAAAGTTACTTGCTCGACTCCACAAATATTTATTTTAAAAGTGCAAGTGCTTAACACTGACATGCCACAGTATGGATCACATCTGGGGGAGTGCTGTGGTCCAGGGTTCAAGCAAAGCCAGTGCAAGCTGACACCATTCACCCTCTTCTCCTAATCAGCCCCTTCACCCCAAGCAGAGCCCGAGAAAGACAGAACCCTGATGCACCATCTCAAGACAAACACTGTCATACCAGCATATACAACCTACAGATACTCTCAGCAAAAAGCCTTTCCAGCCTTAGCTGGGAAAGCATCTCTCTCATGCTGTCAGAAAACTGGTTTTATTTAAGCACAGTGGAATGGTTTTTATTTTGATATATTAAAACTCTTGCAACAACTGCAGCCAATTTAATCTCTGCCTCTATTAATGTAGTATTTTAAGAAAAATATTTGATTTCTCTAAAGCTTGGAACAATGGCTCTAAAAAAAAAACCCAACCCATGAGGCAGATGGAAGACATCCTAGCTAACTGCCTCACAAGATTCACGTTACATATTTTGTCTTCCACTCTGAGAGCTCTAATTCAGAACAACTCACACAGTTATAGTGAGAGAAGTTTGGTTAACACTGGGTATCCAAAAACGTACTTCATGTGTGTTATGTTTACACAAGAGACAGGTCTAAAATTCAACACCAAGCCTACTAACAAAGCCAGCTCTCACCCACAGTGCATAAACTGCATAAGCTAAGTATCAGGAAAATATACATACATTGGATGTTGCTTTTAAAACTACAGATGTAACTTATTCTCTTCATAATATGTGGTTTTACCCAAACCTGCAGCGTGTTATGAGCCTATTTATAAAAGATTCCTATCAGTGTTTCCATCTGGTCTGGGGTGCAGCGATGAGCGGGGCCACCAGCCCACAGGAAGCTCCTCAGCAGCTCCAGAAGGTCTGTGCCACGTGCATCCGGGCTGTGACAACTCCTCTGCAGCCTCAGACACTGCAGAACAAAGCACCCTCACTGATAAAAAGGCTGGATGCAAAGACCTGCCCTGCAGACCAGGCTCCTGCAGCCCAGCACCCACTGCTCCCAAAGCACAGGAGTGGGAAGCACCCAGACTTCACTCATCCTGGCTTAGGGTGGCAATAGCTGCTTTCCCTGTGATGAGCAGAGGAGAAAGGCCCTAGAGGGATTTAAATGCAAAATACAATATTTTCTTAATTTTTTTTGGTACAAGCTCCATCTCTCCATGTATCCTTCAGAAGGATGAAGTGGCTTGGCCAGCCTTCCCAAAGCCCTGAGCTGTGGAACAGGCACAAGAGCTGGTGACCACACACAACTCTGCTCATTTCCAGTCGCTTCTCTCCACTGCTGTTCTCCCTCAGTTGCAACTCCTAAGGCTCCAGAAAGCACTTGCCCCTGGCCATAGACCCCCAGCAGCACCAGAAAGTGCTCCTGTGCCCAAGCTATGTGGGGAGGAAGAGTAACTGGGAGCAAATGTTCACTCTCCAGACCACAGACCACTTTCATTTCCTGGTGGGTGGGGAGGAGAAGACCCAGATCCTTTCCCAAGTATGAAAACAATACAAGAAAAACATTAAATCCCTCCCCATTCCTAGTTTTGGGAATGAGGAAATAAACCAAAGTTGCCTTTCCTCTCTAAAACCATCCCAAAACAGCAGCAAGTCTGATGTGAAGCATGGGTCCCTGACACGGACTCTGGAGATCATCTCTTCATTTTTGCCATGTCTGCAGTCGCAGCAGGAGGTGAGGAAGGAAAACCACCCACAAAGCCATCAAAACAAGCCAGGGGGGGAGAGCCTGAAGGGCTGGAAGCACAGGCTGCTCACCACAAACACCAAGTGCCTGGCTCTGAGGAGGTCTGGACAGCAGAGGTTCAGTGCAGCAGTTTGCACAGCCCACAGCACTGGGACGTGGGAAAGCTCAGCCCATCCTCTCCAGCACTGGCACTTCACAGCCTCCAGGTTTCATCCATCTTCCTGGAGCTTGAAAGGGGACATGGCATGAACAAACACAACTCTCTTGGACAAAGTCCACAGCCAAGACCGGTGCAGTTGTTGGCAACACATGCACATTAGTAAGACCGAGAAGAATTTAAGCAGCTGGCTCCTTTCCACATGAGATCAATAAAACTGGCAATCCAGCTGCCTGCATGAAGACACACACAAGTGCTTCTGGTGCTGCAGGAAAGCCAGGGCAACCTCATACCCCCAAGGAAACCCAAAAATACCCACATGGTAACAGAGAAAATCACAGACTGGGTTTGTGCGATTCAGCCTCTTCCCTCCTGGAATCCTTTTTTCCTCCAGGAGCAAGAGTCTAATTCCTGTGTGGCCTCTCCTCCTCCCGCCTGCTGAGGGATTCCCAGAGCAGCCTGCAGTCAAACCACCCTCACAGCCTGCACAGCCCCTGCTCGACTCAACGCTTGGGTGCCCCTGAAAGCCCCATTTGTGCCTGTCACTTGACGTTTGCAGCCTCCAACGCGGTCTCACAGTAAGTGGCTCTGCTCACTCAACTGCCCGTCAGCCAGAAAGGCTCCTGGACAAACCTACACGTGCATATTCCTGTGTTTGGTGTCTCCAGCTCATCTTCATAATTACAACCCCCTGGATTTCCTTGCCCCAGCCCAGGAGTCACCAGTACAACATTCACACTGAGAGAAATCAAAGAGAAAAGGCAACTTTCCATGCAAGACTTCCAAATCCAGCAGGAACCAGTGCTGTAACTATTACATTATGATTTTCAGGGTGAAATTAAAATAGGAGGCCAGACCAAGGCCGCAATCATATTTTGGGCGAGTCCTTAATTATAAACCTCCAGTATACTCAGTTATCTCTGCTCCTGAGAACCAAGCCCAGGAACCACCTCAAACCAAAGTCACCTCTACCTTTACCATACAGAGTATAAAGCAAACCCCATGACCAAATACAAGCACAGGAGCTTCCAGCCAGTGGAACACACCAAAGGTAGTACTGAGCACTAACTCCTCGTGCTGTAAAACCTGCCAAGGGCCAGCTCAGCAGTGACACTTCCCACTGTTAACACCCACGCCTAGAGTTGGAATGACACATACACAGGAATTAAGTGAACTTCACCAGAAACCCCTTGAAACATACCCTGGAAAATGCTTCTGCTTAGCCATGAGGTATTTTTTCCTCACAGATACATATTCCCAAGCCATAAACTCCATGGAGAACAGCGCCTTGGGGAAACGTTTTATATACTGTGATGTGGCAAACTGTGCTGCATAACAAAGTATGACTTTGCCAAGAAAAGACCACAAAATTTGGGCACCCTCCAAGACTTGCAGCCCCAGGCTGGGAGGTTTGAAGCAATCTCAACCCCTTTTCCCTTCACTGGGAGATGATGCTTTCCAGAGTCTCACAAAAGCTTAAAGAAACAGGGCAGTCATTCTCTAAGAAGAGGGAAACTTACACTTATTTCTGGTTTGCTCCTACTCAAGCAAAATAGCTTAAGAAACCAAAATAACACAGTGCCAAGCATCACTGACAGTACAAAGCTGACCTAGCAGGAGTGAGAGCCCTCACAGGGCTGATGTTAAGCCAGTCCAGTTACTTTGCTGCAAACAGCTTTGACTCTGCTCCATCTCTCTGTTGCAACCTCCTCTGATGTTGATTTTCCACTCCCTGAGTGGGTTACTTCAAACTCAGCACCCAGAAGGACTCCTCAGGTCCTCCAAGAAAAGCCCATCTCCCCAGCAGCTTAAGCCCCATCGGCTCATGCCCATCAAGCACCTTTCCCTGCAGAGAGGTGCCTCTCTGTCTTACTTTAGCTTAAAACATTGATTGAAATTCTTCTACCAGAACGAAACAGCCACCCTGGTGAGGTACTTGGCTGATGTGCCAACAGAAACACCCTCAGTGTACTCAGTAAAGTGAGAATGTGCAAGTCCTGCTCATTACCACAACATCACTTGAGCTGCACTGGCTTTAGACACAGGCATGACTGTTTATATATATATATATATATATATATATATATATGTCATAAAACTGGTGATTATGTGTGTGTTACCCTCAAATCCCACAGAAACAGGCTACACCAACGTTCTGTTCATGTTCCACAGCCAAAGATGCACAAAGAAGTCTCAAAGGCAGCAGGACTGAGTCAGAATCGAGCCAGGTAACAGGTATGACCCACACAGGGGTGAGGCAGCGTTGCAGAAACCACTGAGCTAATAACTAAAAGCCTAATTTAAAAACAGGAAGACACTGTCAGGACTGAGCTCACTGGTTGCACCCCTGGAGCTCAGTATCACCACACAGGCAGAAATCAATACCTGCCATGAAGAGGCCACTGGTAAAAATCCGTAGCAACTGAGACAGTCAACTTGAAACCTATTCCCAGCTGTTAGAGAGAACCTCTTTTCCAATTTGCCAATAACTGCCTCTGTCCTTCCAGATGATCATTTTGTACAAGCCCAGAAGAAACCCCTTAGGACCCCCCCCCCGGTGAAAGGACTGCTCAGGATCTCATGACACCCCCCAGATCAGCATCAGGTCACCATTATCTGCTTTCCACGACCATCAGGATGACCAGGAGTGGCAGGGGAAGGGACTGCCAGCAGGACCACCCAGGGCAGCCCCTCCTGTGCCATCTGGCACCGAGCAGGGGCTGCAGCACCACAGCAACCACCACCAGCCCGGTGCTGTACCTGCTGAAGGGCGCGGGGCAGTGACTGCGCTCAGAGATGGGGACTTCAGTGAGGGGGGGGTTTTTTAACATCCTCTCCTCTGAAAGTTTGGGAACCTGCTGAGAACTTCAGTTCTCAGCCTGACTGGGAAAGGGCTCCACGGAGCCACAGCTTTAACCTCCCTACCCACTGGGAAAGGGCTCCACAGCTTTAACCTCCCTACCCACTGGGAAAAGGCTCCACAGCTTTAACCTCCCTACCCACTGGGAAAAGGCTCCACAGCTTTAACCTCCCTACCCACTGGGACAAGGCTCCCTACCCACTGGGAAAAGGCTCCACAGCTTTAACCTCCCTACCCACTGGGAAAAGGCTCCACAGCTTTAACCTCCCTACCCACTGGGAAAAGGCTCCACAGCTTTAACCTCCCTACCCACTGGGAAAAGGCTCCACAGCTTTAACCTCCCTACCCACTGGGAAAAGGCTCCACAGCTTTAACCTCCCTACCCACTGGGAAAAGGCTCCACAGCTTTAACCTCCCTACCCACTGGGAAAAGGCTCCACAGCTTTTAACCTCCCACCCACTGGGAAAAGGCTCCACAGCTTTAACCTCCCTACCCACTGGGAAAAGGCTCCACAGCTTTAACCTCCCTACCCACTGGGAAAGGGCTCCACAGCTTTAACCTCCCTACCCACTCGCAGGAAAAGTCACTGGTCATTAACTGCGCTTTCCCAGTCTCTGGCACCTCGCGGGTCTCCAGCACAGAAAGCCCTGGAATTTCAGACTGGGAGCATCCTTCTCACGGACCCAACACAGACTGGAGGGCAGCACAGCCCGGACCTACGTCTGACCCGGGTCACCAACCCCCGGGGTTTCGGTCCGACGGTCCAACAGCCGGTTTTCCCACCCAGCAGGAGTGGGAGAACCTGCAGCAGC
>NW_009953004.1:1968850-1972451 GCF_000747805.2 Chaetura pelagica
TTCTCCTTCTGTCCCTTCCTTCTCCTTCTGTCCCTTCCTTCTCCTTCTGTCCCTTCCTTCTCCTTCTGTCCCTTCCTTCTCCCGCTGTCCCTTCCTTCTCCCACTTTCCCTTCCTTCTCCCTCTGTCCCTTCCTTTTCCTTCTGTCCCTTCCTTCTCCTTCTGTCCCTTCCTTCTCCCACTGTCCCTTCCTTCTCCCACTGTCCCTTCCTTCTCCCACTGTCCCTTCCTTCTCCCACTGTCCCTTCCTTCTCCCACTGTCCCTTCCTTCTCCTTCTGTCCCTTCCTTCTCCTTCTGTCCCTTCCTTCTTCTGTCCCTTCCTTCTCCTTCTGTCCCTTCCTTTCTCCTTCTGTCCCTTCCTTCTCCTTCTGTCCCTTCCTTCTCCTTCTGTCCCTTCCTTCTTCCCCTGTCCCTTCCTTCTCCCTCTGTCCCTTCCTTCTCCCACTGTCCCTTCCTTCTCCCACTGTCCCTTCCTTCTCCCACTGTCCCTTCCTTCTCCCACTGTCCCTTCCTTCTCCCACTGTCCCTTCCTTCTCCCGCTGTCCCTTCCCAGCGCTGCCGCTGGTGCGAGGCAGGACCCACCTGCCCCTCCTACCTGCGGGCTCACCTGTCCCTTGGAGGGGTGCACAGCCGTGGGATGGGCAGGTGTTACTGTGCGGTGGAATTCAGAGCCGAGAATTGACTTGGAAAGTTTATTCCAGCATGGAAGTTACTGCCCAAGTAACGTGTCAGTCCGGCCAGAGGGCAGACTGGGCAGACTGGGCAGCCAGTCCAGTTCGTTGCCTTCTCAAAATTAGTGTGTTTTCCATACAAATAAGGAATCCAATATGTATCAGCACCACAACCACGGGTCTGCCCCTCCTGAGCTGGCCCCTTCCTTCCCTGCAATTCCCTAAGGAGACCCTGCCAGCCACCTTGTGCTGCAATTCCCTAAGGAGACCCTGCCAGCCACCTTGTGCTGCAATTCCCTAAAGGGACCCTGCAGGCCACCATGTCCTGCAATTCCCTAAAGGGACCCTGCAGGACACCTTGTGCTGCAATTCCCTAAGGAGACCCTACAGGCCACCACATCCTGCAATTCTACTTCATGCTGCTTCATCATCTTAATTAGAACCACCAGATGAGACCTGGAAGAGTTCTTAACTGTTACAGTCATTGTGATGTAGTATTCAAGGAACTTTATATTCACCACCTGCCTTCCACTTGCCTCTGGTACTTCAAATACTGCCTTAGATGTACTTTATTACACGTTCTGATAGCAATGTCACAGAAAGCAGAACATACTTCAGGTGATAAGCACAGCAAGCTGAGGTTTTACCACCTACAAGCCAAGATGAAAGAGAATGCTTGTCCTGCTCTTGGCAAAAAGGGGGAAGGTATTTCTGCAACTATTTTTCCAAGGTAAGCCTTCCTGTTTCAAATCAACAGGTGTTTTTTCTAACCATTGTTTTAAAAGCCCGTTGAATTAAAAAGTATATGGAATGATGTCACCTATCTTTGTTTTATTAACTTGCCAATAGTAAGAGGAAAGACACCTCTTTTGAGGATTACGTCTAATTTTAATATTACTTATGATACTCACCTGATTTTGTGAGGCTGTAATGAGATTTATGCATGTTTTAAAAAAGCAATAAACCAACAGTTATTTAGGATGATGGTAGACAATTAAAAATTCCCCAATTCAGGGAAATTCAAAATGTAATAAAAAGATAGTGTACTTTTAAATCTCTTTAAAACAAATAAGAGTAAAGGCCAGGAGATTAAATTCCTTGAAGGAATGTTTCTTCTTGTTTGTATAGGTCCTTCCACAGCTGCTTGAGAAATGCCCTGGTAATTCCCACTTCCTCTGGAGCACCACACCGTGGGCCAGCCTGTCATCTGACTCATGGCAAGGAAAGCTGGAGGTAGAAACCACAGCTTATCAGAAGGAATGAAAAAATGCAGGTGGAGAGCAGGGTTAGACAGGTTTATTTGAACTTTGGGCTCACTTGTCATCCTGCTGGCTGCTCCCAGGCCAGCTCTCCTCTCCTCCTCCTCATGCACTTCAGCTCCTTGGAGGTGGAATTCTGCTGGAGTGAGCTGCACCTCATCTTTCTGCCTGCTAAAAACACTGGTGTCATCATTACTCTCAAAAGTGCACTTCAGAAGGCATTCTATCTTCATGAAAGAAGATGTATTAAGTTAAGAGCAATCCATGAATTGGGTATTATTGAAACGACCAGGATTCCTTGGCACATAATAGTAAATTTTCAACTCTATTGGCAGAAAAGTGCAATGTTTTCTGTTCCCAGGCTACTCATATAAAATCCATGGTATTATTTTTGTTTTCACTAGTAAACAGTTGGGAAGTGTTTAATTACCTTTCTCAAGGTAGACCAAAGCCTCAGACAAAATTAACAAATTGTTATTATGCCTCTAAGAGGAAAAAAAATCTCCAGTTCTTGTGCAGCCAACAATAATATATATAAAAAAAATACTCAGTGATGAATCTCCTCTATTCTTCTGTGCACGTGCTGTGGCCTGTGTTTGTACAAGGCCAGCTCATCAGGCTGCATCTTTTATTACTGTCTCTTTCTCTAGAAGGAAAACTAAAGGGCTGAATTTTTGGTTTGTGTTATTTTATAGACGACAGAGCAGCACTACTGAAGAGGTGGCAGCACTGACTGCAGGAGGGTCAGTGCTCCCTGGTGGGGAGGGAGCCCAATGGTTTGCCCACCCCAGAACCATCCAGGGGTTTCAGATAAAGATGTTGCCAGTAATGGCAAAGACCTACTTGCTTCTCACAGACAAGGATGGAGGATTCTGAGTACTGGCTAATTAAGCTATTTTTCTTTAAAAAAAGCAGAAAGAAATGTAGTAGCATCTCACCATGGAAGATATTCCACTCATCAACTGCAAAATCCCTCTGGTACCAAAGGTCAGGTCCTCCCAAGGCTCCACAGCTCCTTCATAACCACGGAGAGAAGAAATACATCCAGAATCCAGTGGCAAATATTTGGCCAGTGACACGAGGATGGGCCAGGTTTCCCTCTCTGAGGGTGACAGAGAAGATGACCCGGATCTGCCTGAACTCCCGAGACGCGTGATCAGGAGGAGACGTCAGCTCTCGGTAGGGAACAAGAGATCTGCTCTCCATTTCTAATCCCAGTTTGGCCATCCCTGAAGGACGACTCAGAGCGAGTCTTCTGCCTTCCCCCATGCTCTGCTAGACCCGTGTCCTGCTCCAGCCCGGGCCAGCTGGCTGGTGGAGGGTGGAGAGGCAGCTCCCCTGCTCCAGCACGCTCCTGGAAGGGAGTGGGGAGCCCAGATCTGCTCCTCATTCTTTGCTCTGGAATGTAACTGAGCAAGAACAAGAGCTCCATGGGGCTGCTCCTCTGCTCCTGGGTACCTTGGAGATGGCACTGCCAGGGTTCTGGTGAATTCCCTCCTTGCCCAGAGCTCAGCCCTGGGGGTGAACGGCTGCCCTGCTGCCTCGTGGGGCCCTGGGAGCAACACACGGGATGGGAACCATCGCTGGGACGTGACAGGAGGGGTCAGAGCTGGGCTGGAGGCCCTTTCCTCTCCCCAGTGCAGCTCTGTCCCCGTGTCCCCAGTGCAGCTCT
>NW_009953004.1:1974518-1977766 GCF_000747805.2 Chaetura pelagica
GGGGCGGCCGGTGCGCAGGGGTGCGGGGTTTGCCAATCCAGGCAGAACGGGGGGGTTTCCGCGGTTTGTTCTGCGTTTCTAGCACCGCAGCTGCCTGAAGGAACCGTGCTGCGGGGGGAGCAGCGCTGCGGGCTGGGGGCTGGTGGCCGCAGGGTGACACCGGGTTGGGGGGCTGCCTGCTGGGACCCCCAGACCGCCCTGCCAACTGCCTGTGTGGACACCGGGTTAGGGGGCTGCCTGCTGGGACCTCCAAACCGCCCTGCCAACTGTCTGTGTGTGTGTGAGGTGACACCGGGCTGGGGGGCTTCCTGCTGGGACCCCCAGACCACCACCCCACAGCCCTGCCGACTGTGTGTCCGTGTGTGTGTGGGACCCCCACACCACAGCATTCTCCCTATTGCACCCCACTGCCCACCTGGATGGGGCTGGGCAGGTGTGCCAAGCCCGAGCCAAGACAAAGGCTGGACAGCTCTTTTGAAACACTTTCTGCAAACTGCATCTTATGCATAAAAAAAACCCAAACAAACAAACAAACCCCCTAAACTGAAGCCAGAGGTGCCAACGCGTCCAAGGGCTGGAAGTTCTGGATTTCTGCTCCAGCCATAATGGCTGGGGGGGGGGGGGGGGGGGGGGGAGCCAAGGCGTGTTTAAAACGTTTAGATGTGGTGCTGAGGAATGTGGCCGAGTTACGTTTATGGTCGCACTCAATAATCTTAAAGGTCTTTTACAACCAGAACCAATCTGTGGTGCTGTGATGCCGTTTGCAGCAGCAGTAAGATCACAGCAGAGGCTGCACCCTGGCCAGGATCCCCTGCCCAGCCAGGGTTGCCTCTCAGCAGCCAGAGCCCAGCCCTGGCCACGCACAACTCCCTCTTTGGGTTTAATCTCTCCTTTTCCTTCTGCTCCAGACTGGCCATCCATCCCGCCAGCTCCAAGCTACCACTCAGCCCTGGTTCTGAGGAGCCCTGCACTCCTTCCTACAGGCCACTTCGTTACTCAGAAGTATCTGAGGGAAGCACCTGGAAGGGATTACTACAGGATTTCAGTCAGAGTAACAGGAATAGTCTTTCTTAATGCCATTTTAGGCCAGCTTGTCCAACTGGGCATTCTCAGAGGGCTGCTGCCCTGAAGGGCAGGAGGTACAAGCCAGAAGTCTGCCACCACTCTCGCCTGGTGCCTGGCTCCCACTCTGTTGAACTTCACAGGGTCACACCCCCCTCAAATACCCAGTCTCTCCAGGAACAGATTTTAAAACCTGGTGGCATCAGCCCCTTCCTAAGGCCAGTGTATGGGAGCAGCTCTGAAGGAAGAGGTACAGACTCGTATGGGTGTAAATTGGAGCACAGGAGGTTCAAGGTGAATATCCAAAAAAATTTTTTTACTGTAAGAGTGACAGAGCCCTGGGAGAGACTGCCCAGGGAGGTTGTGGAGTCTCCCTCACTGGAGACATTCAAAACCCACCTGGATGAGTTCCTGTGTGATGTACTCTAGCTGACCCTGCTCTGGCAGGGGGGTTGGACTAGATGATCTCTCGAGGTCCCTTCCAGCCCCTAAGATTCTATGACCATCTGGCAATGGGGAGTTTGTTACTGTTCACTTTGTCAATTGATTCTAACCCCACTGATGCTGCAGTGTGAGACACATCCTCAGGCAATCCTCTGAGCTCCTGTCTGGGAACTTCCCCAGCCTCCTCCACCATAAACGCAGATGCAAGAAAAAAACCTCTTTTGGGTTTTCTGCTCCAATATTGTCTTTTCTACACACTCCTTTTAGATCTCAAGAGCCGATTCGTTCTAGGAAATGTGTTTCAGGCCTCCTGCTTCTGACAAGACTGAAATATTCCTGACTATGCTTTTTAAGTCTTTTTGCTAGTTGTGGATCAAACTCTGATTGTTGAGCAATGATTTTTACATCTCTCTTTTTAACGGTCTTTTCTGTTTTCCTTCCTAAAACACAAATGCAACCTCCTGAGGGATGCCTCGTGTCTCTGAGAGCCTCCCATGTCCCACCTTCTGGCCACATTTGATGTCTTAGCCATCCTTGATCCTCCTACGTGCTTCTCTGACAGGTGACATGCACTTGGTCAGTGCTTCCCAGGTGGTCTTTCAGTAACCTCGGTGCTGTGTAAAATCTTCTCATTCTTTTAGCTGTCCCTTTCAGTTTTTCCCTCCCAAGCAGCTTTCTCACTGTTACAGAGTTCCCCTTTCCAAAACAAAGAACAGGGGATTTCTGTGGTTTTTGTTTCTGGGATCAGTGTAGTGACTCTCATGTATGTATTGGTCATTTCTTCAGTGTGAGGGTGGTGAGAGCCTTGCCCAGGTTGCCCAGGGAAGCTGTGGCTGCCCCATCCCTGGCAGTGTTGAAGGGCAGGTTGGATGGGGCTTGGAGCAGCCTGGGCTGGTGGGAGGTGTCCCTGCCCATGCAGGGGGTTGGAACCTAATGATCTTCTAGGTCCCTTCTGACCCAAACCATCCTAGTATTCCATGATTTATGATTTAAGTGTGGTTTCTTAGGTGGATCAGGCTGAATTAAAACAAAACTTCATGCTACAACATTTGCAGTAACAGTTTTCTCTGGGGCAAGGTCAGCACCCCATGCCAGTGCAGTAACAAGCACAACCCTCAGTAGTTTCACTTTGGAGGATCTGCCTCTTGCTGCCAGTAACAGAACCAAGGGAACTAGTTTACTCCCTCACTTGATTAACCCAGTTCCTACAAAGCAACCATAAGTATCTGCAAAATCACTACTCACATTGTCACCATTTGACTCAGGTCCGACAACAAGGCTCTCGATCCCCCAACAATGCTCTCGATCCCCTCCCCCCAACCCAGGTAGGGAAGGAGAGAGAGAAAAAGAGAGAGACTTGGCTGGATTGAAAACTAAACTACACAGCTTTAATTAAAACACTAATGAATGATACAAGAAAATATATACAATTATATACAGATATATTCAGGAATGGGCAAAAGCCTCCCGCCTCCCCCCACTCCAGCAACTCCCACAGCACTTCCCTGAACTGGGAAGAGTCCCGAGGAATCCCGAAGCTGCTGCTGGAGAAGATCAGAGAGTTATGGGGGTCAGGAGAGATCAAGCCTGAGGATCGACAGTGATGGATGGACAGAGTCCTCCCTGGATGCCGGCCATGGACAGAAGAGAAGGGGAGAAGAAGAAGGAAGGAAGTTGTCTTCTGTGATCTCTGACCTTCCTCTGAGCTTACGTAGATATATGGAATGGAATATCTCTGGCCA
>NW_009953004.1:1979508-1985006 GCF_000747805.2 Chaetura pelagica
TCGACGGTGATGGATGAACAGAGTCCTCCCTGGACGCCGGCCATGGACGGAAGGGAAGGGGAGAAGAAGAAGGAAGGAAGTTGTCTTCTGTGATCTCTGACCTTCCTCTGAGCTTACGTAGATATATGGAATGGAATATCTTTGGCCAATTTTGCTGTGTCTGTCTAACTCAGCCTCCTACGGGGGGTCACAGATCTCCCCATAGTGTCTGAGCCGGCAGAGTGCAGGTGCAGCCTTGAAGCCTCAGTAGTTAGAAAAACATTCCACTGTCTTATCAGCCTAGCAGAACACACTGTTGCTAGTTACAAGAAAGCTTACTGAAGGAAAAAAAAAATCAGTAAAAAGAAAAATTGGCTTCATCCTGGCTCAAACCAGGACACACATGTAAGTGAGTATTCTACGATTCTGTGATTCAAAGAATGATTAGTTAGGTCCTGTTCTCTGCCCTCAACCAAGTCAAGCATTGCTTCTCCTTTGGTGGCTTCAGCTGCTCCATAAAAAGCTATCAATATTGCCCAACCACCCACCCTCTGATGCAACAGCAATTGGGCCAGTGGATGTTTCCCACTGCAGTTGTGCTTTCCGCCCTTGCTGCCTCCCTCGCCTTCATCAGGTCTCTGGGAGAAGTCACCAAACCTGTTAATAACCTCCCTGGTGTGAGGTGAGGAAATATATTTTCTGGTTTAGAATGTCAGATGCAATTATCTGTCCTAGGATGGAGTTGCTCCAGATCCCAGAGTTGCCTGCTATAGAGGGAGTCCAGACAACTAACTCAAATGTGAGCATCTGCTTTTGGCCAGATGAAACCTGCCTGCATTGCCCTGGGAATTGTTCTGGTTTTGCAGATTATATTCTTTATGCCTCCCAGTATGGCTTTTGCATTTTTTGCCACCGTGTGACCTTGCAATAAAGGTGTGTCCCAGCTCTGGGGACAGGACTCCAAGCAGAGCTTGGTGCAAGGCCAGGAACTGGCAACACTTTCGCCCATGCAGGTGGGTCCTGTGCTCTTCAGACCTGCCTTCCCCTCCTCACGTATGCTACCACAGCTTCATATTTTTGATGAGAGAGAATTATGACTGTCATGTTAGACATCATGAGTTTGAGACCTGCCCAGCACGGCATACCATGTGAGAACTGTGCAGGAACAGGCAAATAAAAGATACTGTTGGCAACTGCTCAGCTGATGAAACTACTCACTTTTCTTTTGTGCTTTTTCTGGCTCCATTTCAGTAGCAGTCTCAGTTGTGACTGCTTTTCCAAATTACATCTTCTTTTCAAGCACCAAAACTGGAAGAAGTAACTAAAAGGCACACTTGCTGCTGACAGGTTGCTTGTCTGACTGCAATGGATTGAAAGTTCTTCTTATCTGTATTTTGTGTTTAATAAAAGTCTGCACTTCAGTTGGTGCTTGCAGTCGTCCCCTCTGCTACTGAGGACAAGGTCACAGCTGAGCCAGAAGGTTTTACTGAAGTGAAGATGAACAAACAGACTCGATGAGAATTCCAGACCAACCAACAGACTTAAAACCTCATGTTCCTCAATTAATAAGCATTAAATATTTCACTGCAATCAATACTGAATTTGACACATAAATCAATTTTCAGCCAGGCCAAACCATCAAATTACCCAGGACAGACTATAAAATTAACCAAGCACAAACACCTTCTGTAGATCAATAATCCACTCATCCCAAAAGTTATGTAGAAGAAGGACAATGGATTTGAAAAGCCACACACAGAACATGGAAATGTCTTCTATAATATTTTGCCACAAACCAATGTATATATTCATATTAATTGTAATATCTGGGCATAGGAGCAAATAGAGAATCCTACTTTCCCTTCCTTCTGAACGCAGGATGATCATAAGGTGGTCCCATAGCCACATGAGCCATGTTGAATGTATCCAGAGCCTATCTCATGCTTGCTGCTGGCTTAGAAGTCATCAAGGCAGGTGTCAGCAAGGTGTCAGGGCAGCATCTCCACACCACAGCCATGCTGTCAGCACCTCTGGAGACATCTCATCCACTAGAGATCATGGTGTTGAAGTCAATCACTCAAGAGTGACTTTGGTGTATTTTGCCTTTGTTCAGGAATATCTTGATCTGCTTCAGTTCAAGGTGATCTAGGAGAGCACTCATCAAGTACCACAGATCTTCTCTGACATTAGGAACAGGCTCTCCTCCTCAGGACATTCCTGCCTTGGGCAACAGCAGGACAATCTACATGAGATACTGGGAACCAGTAAACATCTTGAAGGCAATCCAACATTCCAGATGTGGTTAGCAGCACCTTGGAGGCTGCTGGAGAGATGCAGACCCCTGAGATAACTGGTCAACACACATAGCTGGCCAAGTTTTGCCCTATTTCACAAAGATTTGGGGGCAAAACCTGAATTCAGCTGGGATAGTTTCAGCCTGAAAGTATTTTCTTGCATTCGGGTTGTCCACCATTCCCCAGTTTTCTAAAAATCTCTCAACACTTGAGCATGGGGCTGCAAGTGTTGTGTGGTCTGCTCAGGCTCTCTGGAGGGCTGGTTGTGTGGGTTAGTTTTGTGGTGACACAGTCCTATGTTTCTGTTTGCAGGCTGGAAGTTTCTACCTCTGGAGTCAGTAACCTGGTTCAAAGACCTGTCTTCAGAGAAGCAGAATTCAAAGCTTAGCATGAAGCTTTCTCATGGAAACAGCAGCACAAAAAAGGATTAACTTCTGGTTTGTTGCTTTGATTTACTCTTGACGGACCCCAGTGATAAGACATCATGAATTCAGGTTTAGGTGTTTTTGTACAGAATAAAAAAAAAAAAAGCCAGTTTGGGCAAAATAAACCCAAAAAAGGTCACATGGTACAAAATAATAATAATACAGAATAATCTTACTCTCCTAGGCCTAATTTATTAAAAAGGCTTAATTTCACTGCAGCCTGAGGGCCAGGCTGGGTGTATCCACACCATTCTAACGTGTCATCAGATCATTTTGGTATTTCCATGCCCCATAGGTCACTATAAGGTCCTCCTGGAGTCTTCTCTGTTTCAGACTGAACACCCCAACTCCCTCCCCCTGTCCTTATCAGAGAGCTGCTCCAGCCCAAGGATCATTTCCATGGCTCTTCTCTGGACACATTCCAGCAGCTCCACATCCTTCCTGTGCTGGGGGCACCAGAGCTGGACACAGTTCTAGGTGAGGTCCCACCAGAGCAGAGCAGAGGGGCAGAATCACCTCTCTCAAACTCTTGGCCACACTTCTTTTGGTGCAGCCCAGGATGGAGTTGGCCTTCTGGGCTGCAGCTGCACATGGGTGGCTCATCTCCAGCTTCTGATCCACTGGTACCCCCGGGTCCTTTTCCACAGGGCTGCTCTCCAGTGTGACCTCCCCCAGCCTGTGCTCATAGCTGGGGTTACCTGGGCCCAGGTGCAGGAGGGTCCAAGGTACACTTGGCCTTGCTGAACCTCCTGAGGTTCCCCTGGACCCATTTCTCCAGCTTGTCCAGGTCCCTCTGGATGGCATCCTGTCCCTCTGGCACTTCCTATGCTTAACTCTATGCATAAAGTAACTATTCCTCCCACTTAGCCTGAAGGAACCATGCTTCAATATCCATAGGCTGCAACCAGGTCTGTGATTTTCTGCAGGTCTGGATAAGAATAACCATTTCTACCTCCAGCATTTCACAGCAGTTTATCCCATCTATTCAGAGGGAGGGATCTGCTAACTAATGATCAGACAGCTTAGTTTGGGGTTTAATTAGTATTTCTAGAAAAACCAACAGGCTTGAAAAAACACAAAGGTGACAAAGAAAGTGCAGCAAAGAGAATGCAAAGATCAGTAATGGATTTTAAATCTGTGCTTCATTTGCAGTGCACGTTTTGATCCAAGCTTTCAACCCAACTGCTTGTCAACCAAGTAGTTCAGGAGAAGCTGCTGACAGACTCTTCAACAAATTCCTGCTCCTTTTCCACAAATGTACAAAGACTTCTCAGAGAACAGACAGGATGAAACAATAGCTGCAAGGAGACAGGCAAAACCCTTCAAGGCAACTGACAAAAGCAAATGAAGCACAAACTTTGTTGGTAACGGAGAACTTCTGCTCCCAGACACAGACTCCTGGAGAAAGACTAAATTTCAGGCAACAGAAAGTTCAGAAGATGGAGAAAAGTGCTGGAAACAGTATTTAAAATCTTGATTAACACAGGAGAAGTTGAAGGTGCCATGATTAACAGGTAACGAGGGAGAAGGAAACCCATTGATACAGGAACATGTTCTGTTTATACACACAGGAAAAGCAAAACAGAAGAAAATCTTATCAGTGACAGAAAAGGAGAACAAATAAAGGAAGGCACAAACCCCTCCTTCCCCCCTGTATCTCCTGTGCTTCAGCCTTCAAATAAAATCAACTGCCACCAGTTGCTAAACTCAACCTTTTAAGGAAGATGACAGCAAGAGGTAGAGCAGGACAGAACAGGTTATGTTGTGTTTGGTTCTGTGGTTACACTGAGGTTGGCAGTGCCTGGAAAAATGCACCTCCCAAGTCATGGATATTTTTTAATAACTACAAAAAATCATGGCATTTGATGGTTCTACACTGACTGGAGAACGTTGGACCCGTGGAGGGAAAACTGCTCAGCTCAGCTCCAACATTCAGGAAGATCATAAACTATCCAGATGTAAGGACTTGGAGAATGAGGCAACGTTAAAAAGTGACAAATCCAAAAGTCACCACAAATTTGTCAAGAACAGGGGGGGAACAGCTGTTCAGAGAGCAGCACTGAAAGAGATACAGGGATTACAGGGGATCAGAAAAGGAATCTGAACCAACGTGGCTATTGCAAATGCCACGCTGAGATAGGTTACCTAATTAACCTGATTATTGGATGGAGATGTAAAGAAGAATGCAAAGCTGCCAAGAGTCCAGAGCAGCCCAAGAGTGAGAAAAGGTTTAAAAAATATGGCCTGTGATGTCCTTAGATTTAGGAGGATTTGTTTAGTCTAGAAAAATGACACGTAGGAATTTGGCACTGTGTGAAATTATCGAGTTATCCAACACGTTAGTGTAAGTTGATGCTAACTGTGCTTAACATCTGCTAGACTTTGGGGAAGAAATTTACATTCACAACCCAAGTACAGTTCAGACGCTGGTTTTAAGGACAGTTTTGAGTGCTGAAACAGGCTATCTAGGAATACTGCAGGCTTTGAGAGAGGCAAGACTGCCTGCTTCAGGTGTTAGCTGCAAAGTCCTGAGGGTGGTAGCAATAAACACCTCGTGCTCCCCCCGAAGAACTACACAAAATGGATGGTAGAATCCCTGACGGAAACCGCAGTTTTGGTGCAAACCAGAGCCTGTTTCCCCTTGATCCCCGCTCAGCTCCGAGCCCTCACTTCCCGGCCTACCTCAGCCTCGCAGGCCCAGCTGCCAGAGAGACCAAAAAAAACCCAGCTTGGCGCCAAAAAAACGGAGGCCGAACATCCGCAGGGTGACCCCGGGGGGGGGGGACAAAAGGCGGGTGAG
>NW_009953004.1:1986581-1987145 GCF_000747805.2 Chaetura pelagica
AACACGCCCCCCCCCCCAAAATAATAATTAAACCACACACACAACCCCTTAACAAACCCACCCCGGGCTGGTTGTTTTTTTTTTTTTAAACCCGACCTCCCTCTGCGTTTTCCCGGGGTGGGTTTAGGTTGAAACGCCGCTTCTTTCTCCTGCGTTTTGCCTTTGTTCTCCTGGTGTGTGTGTGGGGTTTTTTTTTCCTCCCTCCCTCCCTCCTCCTCCTCCTCCTCCTCTCCCGCTCCCTGTCAGAGCAGATGGCTGTGCAGTGGGAACCCGGGGCCGTTAGGCGGCGCAGGATCCGAAACCGCCCTCGGGAAAGGGGGAAAACGGTTCCAACAAACATCCTGGAGAAGTTTTTGAGGGGATCAAACCCCCCTCCTCAAACCGCCCCCCCCACACACACACACCATCCCGGGTGGGGCCTCGAACCGGCGTCCCCAGGGGGGAGGGACGGGTTGGGCAGCGCCAGGGGGGTGGGTTGGCGATGGGGACGGTGCCTCCTGGTTATGGGGGGTGGGGTGGGGTGGGGTGGGGGACACACGGGAGGGACGGACAGACACACGGACA
>NW_009953004.1:1988842-2003536 GCF_000747805.2 Chaetura pelagica
GCCCTCTCTCGGTTTCCCTTGCAGGCGGCAGCGGAAGGAGAGGCAAAGGAGGAGGTAGGAGCTGCTCGCGGGGGGGTTCTGCGGCGCTTAGGAGGCCCTGGGGGGGGTGGGGTGGGTTTTGGGGGGGGCTGGGCCTGGGGTGGCCCAGGTGCGGCCCCTCAGGGTGGTGCTGGAGGTGGGCAGGGGGTGCAGCCTGGCTGCTGAGGCCGCCGGTTCTGCTGGGGACACGTTCCCTTCAGCCTCACAGCTCAGTGGCAGAGCTTTAAAAACCCCTCTGGAAGCCAAGAGGCTTTATCCCAGCTCGGTGGGATGGAGGGGCAGCAGCAGAGAGTGGGGACGGTCGCAGAAAGCTGTACTTGTGGGGTGTCATGGCCATAATGCCCCTCGTTTCATAAATCCTAGGAGTCCTGTGGGGCCTCATGACGCAGTGTTTGTGCCGTGTTGTTCTGGGGTGCAGCCCTGAGAAGGGACTGCTTTCTGTGCTCTCTGAATGTTAGTGACACATCTTTCTTTACGCAGCCAAAGAGAAGGTCAGCTAGACTATCTGCTGTAAGTACCTTTATGAACTCCCTTGGCGTTACGTGGGGTGTGATGCTAAGGTCTAAGTTGCAGCTGTAAAGGAACTGTTTGGGGTTTTTCCGCGGGTGTTGGGACAGGCTGGTTTGAACACTGCAATCTTTAAACCTAAAATTCCTGTCCTGTGTTTCCAGTCCTTGAGTATCAACACATCCCAGGCTTTACTTTGAGACATTTCACTGGAGATACAACATCTGTGTTAGTAAACATTCAGTCTGGACACATGGGTATCCAGACTGAAAAGAATTCTGGTTTCAAGATGCATTTATTCTCTCTGGGTGTTCTCCATACAGATACCTGCTCATAGCTTGATGAATTACATGCAGCTTGACCCTTGATTTTGAAGACCCAACTGCTGGGTAAAAGGAGACCTGGAGGGTGTCAGTCTGTGCCACAGGGTAGGGTTCAGGCCAAAGGCACAGCCCTGAACAGGCTTTTGGCATCCTGTTCTATGCCAACCCTTTTTCAAGCCATCTTGGACGTGCCAAGTGGATGACAGTTGCTATTTGAAATAGAAAGGACTTGGTTTTAGTGAAGTTATGTCCAAATGTTAATACCTTTGAGTTTTGAGACATGCTTTCCTGAACAGCAGGCGTGGGTTTGGGTACTGAAACATAGTGATCTGTCTCTGACATTTACCCCTTCCTATGAATGAAGCAGACAGCTCAACTCTTCCATAGTTTTAGCAACAGGCTTCCTAAAACATTTGGAGCATTCCTGACTGTTTCTCATGTCTGTTTCCTACAGAAACCTGCTCCACCTAAACCGGAGCCAAAGCCCAAAAAGGCAGCACCTAAGGTAAGTGCTTGAACTTCTCTTGAACTGAAGTTACACTTTACTTTCTCAAGGTGTTTAGAGGGAGGGGGGAAAAGAAAACGTCCACAAGTAACCATGTTGGGTTTTCATAATTTCCTCTGAAGGCTGAGTTGTTGTGTGTAAAAAGGAGGTGAAAGATCTACAGATAATTTTGTCCAGTTCCTAGTGAAGGAATGTGGTAAACTGAACAGATTTTCAATCAGTTGTGGTGGGGCTTTGCTGCTGCTCTGAAGTCTCTTATAATGCATTGTTGGGAAAATGATGCTTTGAATAGAGATCAGAGGCTCAATTAGAGAAGGCATTGAAAATCATGCTTTTAATTACAGTTTCTTACTATGTTTTCATGCGAAGGCACCCTTTGCAGTTAGTGACCAGTTTATTGAATTTTCTTCACTGGAGATAAAGTTCTACATACCTGTTTCCTTAAGCTGGATATTTTGGGAAATGTTAAAAATATTGGCATGTCTGGCAGTGTAGTTAGAGAAGAAATTATTTAAATTTGTTCTTTTGAGCAACAGTTTGAAATTTCAAAGAGGCCAGTTTGCAAACCATGAGGTGTTTCTTTATGGCCCCATTCCTGTCACACAACAGGCACAGTTTGCAGTGTGGTTTTAGATCTGTTGGGATTTTGCACCTGGAAAACAGCAACGACAGAACTTCCTTGTTCTCTTTAACCTGTATTTTCTGTCATGGTTAGGAGTGGTTGTACAGGCAAAACACAGGTGTGAGGGATGCTTTGGTCAGAGAGGAGGATGAAGGGCTGAGAACCAGGAGGTTTCTCCTGTACTTCCCAAAGGTCTGCACATGGCAGAGCAGGGCAGCCAGCTGCTGAAAACTCTTCTGCCTCCAAGTATGGAGAGGCAGAGATGTCTGGAGGAATGGACAGGAAGGACAGCCCTGCCTGTTGGTTTGGGCACCCTGCATCTCAGCTCTGTAACTTCCGTGGTGTGCAGAGCAGATTTTTTTCCCCATTTGCGTCTGGTCGTGCAGCTGGATTCCTAGATCCCATTCCTGAGCGGCAGGGGAAGCTGGAGCCCTGCTGCTCAGCATTCCAGTGGCAGCCAGCGGCTGGCACACCCGGGATTGCATCTCCCTCTAGTGGGAACTCACTGCTGGTGGTTGCTCTTCCAGTCCAAGTGCCCCAGAGCTGCCTTGGGGCATCTCCAAAATTCTGGCTCCAGTCCCTGCTGGTGACCCGTGAACTGGTGACCAGTGCCCGGTGTTGGTGTTTTCCTTTTTCCAGTTTGCTTTTTTTTCTTTTCATGGAAATATCCCAGGGTTTATACACGAAAGCTGAGTTGACAGAATCTTAAAAAGTTGTGAAAATGAGCAATTGGAAGTGAAGGACTAGAAGTGAATGTCAGAACTTTGTGTGGTCCCTTTCTGCACAAGCTGGATGGTGTGGTCTCCCTCTGGGATCACTGGGAAGTGGTGCCTTGGTTGTTGCTCCTCACATTGTCCCCCAGGTGGACTGGGAAAGGGTTGATCCTCTTACTTCTAAGGTGCTGGTTTGAAGGCAGGATACTTGAGCTGCATTTTTTTGCTCTCTGGAGCTCCTACTGCTGGATCAATATCTGTGCAAAGGGGGGTGTCATTTAATTCTTGTTTCCCCCAAATGCTTCACTTTGCAGCCTTCACGTTCTCCAGATGGTTTCTGTGTGGCAGAAGAGATTTCACCTTTTAAACTTACCTGTTTTGAAAAACATAGAGCTGGGAAGAAAGTTTTTATCACTTTATAAAAGACATGGCCTTATTGCTGAATGCCTATAGACAGGTTGTTCAGGAAAATGAATACAGTGGTATTAGCTCAGAACTAGCTGAAAGAATGGGAGAAACTTGGAAATTGGAAAAGAACAGTATCTCCTTGGGTATTTTTGTTCCTGAACTCAGTTGGTGGTGGAAGGAGGTTTGATCCCTTCCAGAATAGCTGGTAGCTTGTTCCAGAAGCCATGGATCTTGCAGAACAGGGATGCCAGGATCCTCACTCAGCTGTGTTCTCTCCAGTCAGATTCCAGCCATAGAAGCCAGTTGCTGTGGATTCTCCTTAAATCCTTTCTTAAGAGGAGCTTTACCAGCAAAGTGTGGGCTACAGAGAATTACACTTTTAGCTCTGTTCATACTTTGCTGTCTTTTTTTTTCAGGGGGTAGGGGAAAAGATCCCCTTCTCCAAACAAGCCTAGATCTTTAAAAATCTTTTATGGTTTATACTGGGAAAGCAAGTGACCACCATGTGTGTGGAGCATCCTGGTGCTGCTGGAGGAGCCCTTCACCCTGCACTACCTGGATCTGTTCAGGGGACAGGGAGCAAACCAGTGCCACAGTAGTATTGCAATTCTCAATCTTCCTGCCAGACAGGACCAGAATGCTTGGGTGCTGGTGTTGCTGTGATATTTATCTCTCTTCTGCCTCTCTTGAAAGTTGGAGGACTGTGCAGCCAATGGAGGAGAAGAAAGAGGGAGTGGAGGCTTAGTCTTCCCTTCCCTCCTCTGGTGACTCTTTTCCTTCTCCCAGAAGGAGCCACTGCATACTTCTGATAAGTGAGTCCCTGGGGAGGAGGAGAGGCTCTCTGGGCACAGCCCAGGAGCAGGAGACTTCTCACACCATCTTGCAGTAGAATTTCCCAGGTGGGCTGAAGTCCCTCAGAGTGGCAGGTCAGAGAGGAAAGAGACCCTCACACATTTGGGTGCTAACCTCCTGTCTTAAACTGTGTCTGCATTGCTGTAGGATTTAGTGTTAATTTTGGTGGATTTTTAATCATCAGGATCACTGAAGAATCAGTTGACTTTGCCCCTTATACTCTTGAGTTCACCCTTAGCAAGGATCTCATTTTTAATGTGAATTAATCTTGTGAGGTGTTGAAATAACAAAGTGTACTTTTTGTGGCTTCTGGTCACTGAGACTGCTCCATCTTCTGAGTAGATAGGTATAAACAGCCAGTAATTATCTGTTTTATCTTCACTTACATGTGAGTAGTGATTTTGCAGATACTTATGGTTGCTTGGAAGGAACTAGGTTAATCAAGTGAGGAACTAAACTAGTTCCTTTGGTTCTGTTACTGACAGCAAGAGGCAAAGTGAAACTAAAGAGAGTTGTGCTTGGTACTGCACTGGCATGGGGTGCTGACCTTGCCCCAGAGAAAACTGTTACTGCAGAAGTTGTAGCATGAAGTTTTGTTTTAATTCAGCCTGATCCACCTAAGAAACCACATTTAAATCATGGAATACTAGGATGGTTTGGCTTGGAAGGGACCCAGAAGATCATTAGGTTCCAACCCCCTGCATGGGCAGGGACACCCCCCAGCAGCCCAGGCTGCTCCAAGCCCCATCCAACCTGCCCTTCAACACTGCCAGGGATGGGGCAGCCACAGCTTCCCTGGGCAACCCGGGCCAGGCTCTCACCACCCTCACACCAAAGAATTTCCTCCTCATGTCTCACCTCAATCTCCCTCTTCCAGTTTTAATCCATCCCCCCTTGTCCTCTCCCTCCCTGCCCTTGTCCCAAGTCCCTCCCCAGCTTTCCTGGAGCCCCTTCAGGCACTGGAAGGTGCTCTAAGGTCTCCCTGGAGTCTTCTCTTCTCCAGGCTGAACACCCCAACTCTCCCAGCCTGGCTCCAGAGCAGAGCTGCTCCAGCCCTCCCATCACCTCCGTGGCCTCCTCTGGACTTGCTCCAGGAGCTCTGCGCAAAGTCCTGGTCGTTACTGAAGTGATGCTGTTGAGTCCCAAACTTGTCTGTCACACAAATGGTTTATTATAGTAAGGAAGATTTCTGGGCAGGGAAGGGGGAAAGCCCTTTGACTACAGCTTTGTTGCAGTTTTGTAAATGGGCATTAATAGCACATCTGAAGTGTTCTGGTATTTCCACTGGTTGTACATGTCCTTTGTGTTCTGTGCATGCCTTTCAGCAGCACAGCAGAAATACAGGCCAGTTCAACTCCAGCATTTTTTAGCTAATTTAATTGAATGCCTATTTAAAATAGGAATTCTTTTAACCCAGACTGTGGCTGCTTTTATATTACCCACTTCCCAGTAGCACATTCAGGACAGAATAGAAGGAAAACACTTCTCCTTAGACCCTTTGGTCTCCTCGTTGTTGGTTGGAAGCTCAGGGTGTAGGAGGAGGTTGTAGAGCTGAGGATGTGGCTGTGCAGAGGGACAAGGGGAAATGAGCATTCACCACATCATGGTCTGTTTATTTAACAGAAAGAAAAGGCAGCAAATGATAAGAAGGAGGACAAAAAGGCAGCAACAAAAGGGAAGAAAGGAGCCAAAGGCAAAGATGAAACTAAACAAGAGGATGCTAAAGAAGAAAACCACTCTGAAAACGGAGATACCAAAACTAACGAGGTACTTTAGCTTCAGTGAACATGGGAATAGACACACAGGTGTTGGTAACACATCTGCAGGAGCTGAGGGCTGGGCCTCCTGGTCAGAAGGTGTGTTGGCACTGTCATCCTCTAAGGACAGACCAGCTGCAGTCCCTGCAAGGGGCAGCTCCAGGAGAGCCTGGCAGAAGAATTACACTCTCCTTCAGGCTCATTCCTTCTGGGCCCTCCTGCAGGTGGTCTGTGCTACCTGAGCATCCCTGGAAGGCCTGGCACAGGAGCAATGAGGAATGTTTGGGGAACAATAGAGCTTAGTAAGATTGCTATCCAACCCTGAGCTGACTTTGCATATCCTCTCTGGACTGCTGGATTGCCTCTTCTGCTCAGCACGGGTTGGTGCTGTGCCAGAAATCTGGTTTTAAGTTTTACCCAATTCTGTAAAACAATTCTTCGTCTGAGAACAATTCAACAAGAGATCTGCAAAGTCTCTTGATCCTGCAGTCTCTTCCTCACAGGTTCTTCCTGTATCAGCAGCTCACCTGAGAGCTGCCATTTGCTAGGAGTGGCCACAAGCTGCAGTCAGCTCCTGATGACCTTTTCCTGGCATATTTCTGGCTGACAATAGAAGCACAACCTTTGCTACAGGCTCCCTTTGCCCCTGGAGGCACAGACCAGGCTGTTGTGTCCTCTGTCCCTTTTGATTTCCAGTGATTTCATCTGTGGAGCATCTTTATCCAGTTCATGGGCCCTTCATTCTTGCATTTTTTTAAAGGAATTTAGGAGCTTCTTTGCTAAAGGTTAATCCAGGGCTAAAGTGATTGAAAGGATCTTTGATAGGATCTTTGCAATTTTCATGTGTGGACTTAAAAAGTTAATAGCAGACATGTCTCTAGAAAGCAGGTGAGAATCAATTCCCCAGAGTCTGGACACTGACAAGTGTTGTGGTTTTGTGTGTAATTCTTCCCCTTTTTGGTGACTTTTGAAGGTGAGGACTTGAACTTTGCCAGCCCATGATTGATCCTAATCTAAAAGAAGTTCTAAACTTCTGCCTCTTTGGAGGCACATCCCAAAATGAACTAATTGATCAACTAATAAATTGTTTTTAGTTTGTAGAACCACCAGCCAACGGGTTGCTGTGTTGGTATCTTCTGTGCCTTCTTGTCTGTCTACACAAAATGCTGTCAACAAACAGCTAACAAACTGCTCTGTCTTTGCTGCTTGCTGGAATTCCAATTAGCATTACAAATAATATTTCTATTTTTCCCAAACACTTTTATAGGCACCAGCTGCTGAAGCATCTGATGATAAGGAAGCCAAGTCCGAGTAATGTTAACCCTGCCCTTTATCTCCATCATTTGGTATCCGTACCTCCATGCTGTATTGTTAACAGAGAGGAATATTTTTATCAACTATTTTATAAATGCAGGTTTTTTTAGCATGAATTTAATTATGGAACATCTTCATCTCGGTTACTTGGGAATGAAATCCCTGACAAACAAAACAAAACCAACAACGACGACGACGACAACAAAAAAATCATTGTTTTTAAATTTTGTGATTGTAATAGTTTGTATGGTACATGGAAAGAATAAGTGGTGGTAGCTTTTGACTTCTGTCAGTGTGTCCCTTTTTGTGTAAGTCATGCTTACAGACTCCAGATTTTAATTTTTCCCCTTGTATGTGTTGTATGGTTTCTTAAAGTGGGGAGGTCTCAAAACAAATAACCGTGTTAAAACATTCCAGTGGTTCTGTGGGTTTGCTTTTATAAAGAAGGTGAGCTATTTTCATGAATAAATAATAATAATAATAAAAAAAAAAAAACCTAAGAGCTGGAAATCTGTTGTTTCCCAAATGTAGTTTTATTTTGTCAGTTTTGAAAAAAATAAAGAAATAAAAAAAAGTGTAATCATGTTTTTAAATGAAATGCAAACATTTCTTTTCGAAGGGCAGGTCGGTTGTGTATGTACCCACTGTTAGGAATTTTGCTGGATTTATCTTAATAAAAAAGACTCCTCAAAAGCTGATTGTGGTTTGTTGCTTGTGCTGCAAACGTCCTGCTGGAAAGCCACCACCTTCCAGAAGAGTTGCAGTAGCCCAGGGACAACCTGTGCAGCTGGAAGGCTTTGGGCCATAGCACCTTCAGGGGCTTTGGGCTCCTGTCATCTTCAGTTGTGTCAACAAAAACCAGTTTATGGATCAGCCTCCCAGCAGCCACAGTGGGAACTGGTGGTCAGATTGATGAAATTCAGCAAGGGCAAGTGCAGAGTTTTGCATCTGGGGAAGAACAAGCCCATGGACCAGGACAGGTTGGGGGCTGAGCTGCTGGAGAGCAGGGGAGGAGAAAGGGCCCTGGGGGTCCTGGTGGGCAGGAGGATGAGCATGACCAGCAATGTGCCCTTGTGGCCAAGAAGGCCAGTGGCACCTGGGGTGGGTTAGAAAGGGGTGGTTGGTAGGGCAAGGGAGGTTCTGCTCCCCCTCTGTTCTGCCCTGGGGAGGCCACATCTGGAATGTTGTGTCCAGTTCTGGGCCCCTCAGTTCCAGAAGGACAGGGAAGTGCTGGAAAGAGCCCAGGGCAGAGGCACAGAGATGCTGGAGGGAGGGGAACATCTCCCTGCTGAGGAAAGGCTGAGGGAGCTGGGTCTGTTGGGCTTGGAGAAGAGGAGACTGAGGGGCCACCTCATCCATGGGCACAAATCTGTTCAGGGCAGTGTCAGGAGGCCAGAGCCAGGCTTTGTGCAGTGATGTCCAGTGACAGGACAAGGGGCAGTGGGTGCAAACTGGAGCCCAGGAGGTTCCATGTGAATGTCAGGAAGAACTTGTTTGCTGTGAGAGTGCCAGAGCCCTGGGCCAGGCTGCCCAGAGAGGCTGTGGAGTCTCCTTCTCTGGAGACATTCCAACCCCCCTGGCCACGTTCCTGTGTGATGTGCTCTGGGTGCCCCTGCTCTGGCAGGGGGGTTGGGCTGGGGGAGCTTTCCAGGTCCCTTCCAACCCCTGGGATTCTGTGATGCTGTGATTATTCCAGTCCTGATGACACCAGCTGGGAACTCCAGCCAGTGTTTCCAGCCCAGAGCTGACTGGGAAACCCCTGTGCTTCCTCCAGGAAAAGTGGTTCACCTGGTGTTGCCCAACACACCCTGAGCACCATGGGTGTTAGTTTTATGTGCCTGTTAACTGGTGATTTAGAGGGAGGTTCTTTCTCTTGTAGAAATGCTGCAGAAGCTCAGAGATGACCACATGTGCATCAAACC
Source organism: Chaetura pelagica (assembly GCF_000747805.2). NCBI lineage: Eukaryota > Metazoa > Chordata > Aves > Apodiformes > Apodidae > Chaetura > Chaetura pelagica. The sequence continues at coordinate 1,997,805 of NW_009953004.1, forward strand.
AGTATAAACCATAAAACTATTTTCTGTCAGAGTGGGTGTGCTCATAGTCCTGCTTCAAGTGTGTCCTTCCATACCTGCTGTTTATAGTTTTCTTCTTGCAACATGTACCAAAAATGTTCCCATCAGCTCCTTTCTCCTAGCATGATTCCATGGATTTGTGCAGAAGTGCATCCCATTGGTGCCAGCTCCATTATTCTGGGACATGACAGACCAGTTAGTGGGGGGGTTCATACTGGTTTTACCTCACCTCGTGGCTGTTGCTACAGCTTTTCTATCCAACTTCATCAAGGACACTTCACATTTTCTTCTTAAAGCCTCCTTTTAGATGATGTCTCTTCACCTTGGGGGCCAAATACACATATTTAATAATAAGAAAACCTAATATTTTGCATGAGATTGTTTCACAGCCCAGAGATGTGAAAGGGTTTGAACGTTTGACCTCAGATCCAAACTCCCAAAGAGCATCTCAGTGCCCAGTGTCTGTGCTAAATGTGTGTTTCAGGAGCAGCACCCAGGGCACTGGCCACTCCAGGGTGTTTAATGTGGATGTAATTGTCAAGGCCCACAGCACCTGGAGGTTTTATTCCACCTTTTGGTCTGTAGAACAGCTCTGTAAATGTGTTAACTGAGGGTTAACTGAGCTGGACCTTCCTGGGCAGGAAAGGTGAGAGTATTGAGGGGCCTTTTCCTTGGCAGTATATTCCCTTGACCCAGCCCAGACACAGGGACCTCCAGCCACACTCCAGTGTCTCTTCAGTGAAAACCTGGAAAGAAGTCTCAGGACTCTCCTGCCTGCTGGAAGGATGGTGAGCTGGGGGTGTCCTACGTGCTGCTGGGATCTTCTCTGCATGTTGTGGACCTCATTCTTCCCATGGGCTTTTGCCATGTGTGTGGTGACAGCCATGGGGCAGCTGGGCCACCTTGCACATCTTCACTTGGCATTTTGGCCTCCTGGGATCATTTTTGCTATGGGATGCACAGATTTGTCTGACAAATTTAGGGTAATGTAGTCAAATCAGGGAAGAGTCTCAATGTCCCAGTCTGAAGACAGTGGTCCAAGTGTTACCCTGACACCTACAATTCATTGAGTGAATTTAGCCTGCTTGGGAATAACAAAAGATCACCCAGATGCACAGCAGTGGGCTCTGGGTATGTGCCTTTCTAGGGGCTGACACTGCTGCTTGAAGGTGGGGAGAAGCACCAGTGGGCCTGTACTGCTCCAGGGGGGAAATGCATCTTGGAATGAAATGGGGTTTATTCCCCCTGCCCCCAGTGGCTTCTCTGAAAGGGCCTAAAAGAGCAAATCCATTTCCATAAGGAAGGTGAGCTCCTTCTCCTGATCTGGGTGCCATTGAACCACATCCCTGGCAGTGTTGAAGGGCAGGTTGGATGGGGCATGGAGCAGCCTGGGCTGCTGGGAGGTGTCCCTGCCCATGCAGGGGGTTGGAACTGGATGGTCTTTAAGGTCCCTTCCAACCCAAACCATCCCATGATCCTGTGACTCCCTTTGGCTGCAGCCACTGAGCATCCTGAGCAGTGACACTTCAAGTACAGAAGAGTCACTAGAGTTGGTTCTTTCTTCTCAGCAAAGGGCTCATCCCTATGCCAAGGCATAACCAGCCCATCATACTCTAGCTGAGGTATGTCATGTTTCTCCATTTTAAGCTGGAGGTTGTTCCACAGAAACATACAATTGAGTGTTTGGTTTTGTTTATTTCTTCCTCTTCTAGCGCCAGGGCCAGAGTTGTTCTTAATTCTATAACTATTGTTACAATCAGATTCCTGTTTCAAATAAGTACAGAGAATTGCTTAAGAACTTTTCAGACAAGCCTCCTTGCTCACATTCAGAACTGTTCTGAGCAACGGGGTATTGAGGGAGTTGCACAACTGAATAGACTGCCTGTTTGCTGCCAAATCCCCCTCATCTCTTGCTCCTGATGTCTAGACACTGAGTTGCAGGCGAGTTCCACGTCAGCTCAGCAGCTTGTCTTGCTTTTGGTTCTCCAAAAAGCAGAGATCTCAAAGGGAGAGAACTTCTTCAGTGACCTGTCAGTTGGGTGTAGCTGCTTTCAGGTTGAGTTGGAGGATGTGGAGAAACACTGAGATCCTTGGCTGCCTGCTTTTAGCTTGGGGAATCATGGAATCATGGGATGGTCTGGGTTGGAAGGGACCTGAAAGATCATGTGGATCCAACCCCCTGCATTGGCAGGGACACCTCCCACCAGCCCAGGCTGCTCCAAGCCCCATCCAACCTGCCCTTCAACACTGCCAGGGATGGGGCAGCCACAGCTTCCCTGGGCAACCTGGGCCAGGCTCTCACCACCCTCACACCAAAGAATTTCCTCCTCATGTCTCACCTCAATCTCCCTCTCCCAGTTTTAATCCATCCCCCTTGTCCTCTCCCTCCCTGCCCTTGTCCCAAGCCCCTCCCCAGCTTTCCTGGAGCCCCTTCAGGCACTGGAAGCTGCTCTAAGGTCTCCCTGGAGCCTTCTCTTCTCCAGGCTGAACACCTCAACTCTCCCAGCCTGGCTCCAGAGCAGAGCTGCTCCAGCCCTCTGCCCATCTCCAGGGTCCCTGTGGAAGAGACGTAAAGGGAGGTTGGAACAACTTGCTGTTGTTAGAGCTTGGACTGTTCAGCAGTGCCTGCACAAGGGGTGTGTGCAGCTGCTGCCCTGGAGTGTGCAGTGAAGCCTGGGGAAAGGAGGAGATGTTGCTGGTCATGATGGTTTAGATACTGTCACTTGAGGTATCATATAATCACAGCATGTCAGGGGTGGAAGGGACCTCTGAAGATGATGGAGTCCAACCCCCTGCCAGAGCAGGACCAAAACCAGGGCAGGTCACTCAGAAAGGCATCCAGACAGGGCTGGAAAGTCTCCAGAGAAGGAGCCTCCACAGCCTCTCTGGGCAGCCTGTCCCCGGGCTCTGTTACCCTCACAGCAAAGAAGTTCTTCATGTTGAGGTGGAACTTCCTGGGCTCCAGTTTGAATCCATTGCCCCTCGTCCTGTCCCAGGGCACAAGTGACAAGAGCTTGTCCTGCCTTCTTGCTGCCAAACCTTTCCACCCTGTTACCTCTGAGCACTATCCCTGCTGGTACCTGCTAAGCAGGAACCCCACTAAAGGTTTAGTCTCACCTGCAGAGAAACCCTGTGTGCCCAGGTGGGTGCCCCAGCCTGTGCTCAGCACTGGTGGGCATTTGGGTGGGCAGCAGTGGGGCTGTGGGGGGACAGCAGGGTGGCCTGGGGGGCAACCAGCTCTGGGGCCACGTTGCCCTGTCCAACCACAAAGACCAGCAGGGCAGAACCGTGGAGCCCAGAGGGGTGACAGAGAACAGTGGCCCAACTTCAGTGGAGCCAGGTTAGTGCTTTGGAGTCCTTTCTTGCTCAGGAGGTTCATCATAACCATTTCATTTAGCAGAGCAAGGCTCTTCACTGGGATTCTTGTCTTGCTGTTCTTGCCAGGCTTGGTGCACGAAGGTGACTGGTGCTAGAACTTCTGGTGCAGGCTCCTGGTGCAGCTGAGGTACCTCCAGGGGGCTTCTAAAGCTTGAATGAAAGCACCAAGACTTCCCATTCCTGGCAAGAATGCCTCTTCCTACAGGAACTTCAACACAACTCGGGCAAGAGTTTGCTTATTGCTTTGTCAGAAGAATGAAAGGCTTTGAGAAACTCAGCTCACTGTCCTGGAGAGTCAGGTCTGAAAGGAGGGGAAACACCTCTGGACCCCATCCTGGTGTCCAGCAGCAGCACAAGGGGGAGGAACAGGGGAGGAAGAGCAAGGCTGCAGGAAACAAACATCACAACGAGGTCCTTGGGATTCAAATAGTAATTAAGGAAAAAAAAAAAAAGTAAAAGATGTGCTTAAAATTGGGGGGGGAATAAACAAAAACCATAGAGAAGGAAGGTCTCTGTAGGTCCATCCCACAGCCACATCTGCTGGGGGTGAGGTGGCTGCACACAAGAGCCAGACAATCCAACAGGTCTGATTTGCAGACCAAGAGCAGCTTCCCTGGTAGTTCATGGAGTGACACTGGTGTTAATCTGATGAAGCAGAGAGAACATTGAATCCCCTGCCCAGAACTGAGTGTCTCCTCTGCCTGGCTGTCCCGGGGCTGATGTTCCCTCCCCATGCAGCTGGCACTGCAGCCCCTGCCATGAAACCTGATGCCCTGGATGGGCTCCAGAGAGCTGGGAGCCCCCCTCGGGCCCCACCACTGCCTGGCTTTCCAGGAGCCTCTCTCATTTGGAGAGAACAATGTCAACGTGGCTGCTGGCCAGGCTGTCCCAGCGCCCACTGAGATGGGAACTGGGAGCGCGGAGGTGGGTGACAGGAGTCACGGGGGGTCTCGCTTCTGAAGGGGGGTGACTGGGCTTGGGGTGACTGGTGGATGGGGAGAGGAACCCTGTGCTGCTCCCACACCATCTGTAGATCCCTCTGCCAAGGCTGCTGGAAGAGGACAGCAAGGGGAAAGGAGCTGGGAGGGCTGGAAAGTTCCCCACCTCATGCGGCACCAGCGAGGGAACAGCCCAAAAGGTGGGACCTGGACATCTGGAAGTGGGGTCCAAACCCTGGACCTCCTCAGACTGAATGGAACACCTGAAGGCAGGGAAATAAAGTAGGTGCCTGTGGGAGAGGAAAGGAATAAAAGTGGCTAAGGGGAAAGCTCTGCTTCTCAGAGGGTGGAAATCAAATTGACACCATAAAGCTCTGGGAGGCATGTTCATACAATTGGACACATCTTGAACACTTCCAGATGTTCCTGAAAAGAAAAAAAAAAGGGGGGGCAGAGCATAAATAAGGCAGGCAAAAATGCTGTATTGAAACCTAAAAATAGAGTGGTCAAGATTCAAACCAGGTTTGCCTCCCTGGCAGCAGGGAATGGATGCCACCCCAGGGGAGTCCAGCTCGTTTCGCCCCCGTTGGGCCCTCCCAGAGCAGCTGTGAGTCCCTCCTGGAGCCCCAGTGAGGAGAGGGCAATGCAGAGGATGTCCCAGAGAGGTGCAGAGCACTCCTGGGGGGAAATTCCTAAAGAATTGTCCCAGATTGGAAATGCCTCCCAGTGCTGAGGCACCAAGAGCTGCTCCCTGGCAGTGCCCAGTGTCCCCAGCACTGCTGGTGGGTGCCAGTGCCCACGGGCTGTCCCAGGGCAGCATCCTGGCTCCCACCCTCTGGGTGGGAGTGGGTGTCCTCAGGGATGAAGCCTGAAATTCCCAGGCAGAGCTGCTTGTAAGTTATCTGAGAGCTGAAATCCAGAACATTCACCGGGGGTTTTGTTTGTTTAACACGAACAATTCAGGGAGGAGGGGAGGGGGGGGGGAAGTGCATTTCTTGGAGCTAAAACCAGATGTGAGGCATCTGAGCCACAAAGCCCTCTGCTTCTCTTGTTTGTTTTCCCCCCAGCAAGATAAAAGCAAGTGCAGGGAAGGTTCAGGCTGTGGCCACCCTGGGGTGTCACCCTGGCCACGAGTGGGTCTGCACCAGGGACCCTTCTGGCTTCAGGGCTGTCCCCCCAGCCACACAGCCCACAGGGGGGCCTAGGGCTGAGCCTCAGCTTCCCAGCCAGGCTGAACATCTGGCAGGATTTGGCTTCTTCCTCCACACATCCCTCTGTACCCTCAGGGAGCTGCTGGCCATCACCTCCTGGCCCAGCTGTGGTTCTACCCTGCACAGAAAGCCCCGTCCCTGCCAGGGAGGGAGAGGCTGGAGGCACCTCTCCAAGCCTTCACAGCCC
>NW_009953004.1:2003656-2020903 GCF_000747805.2 Chaetura pelagica
GGGGGGGAAGTGCATTTCTTGGAGCTAAAACCAGATGTGAGGCATCTGAGCCACAAAGCCCTCTGCTTCTCTTGTTTGTTTTCCCCCCAGCAAGATAAAAGCAAGTGCAGGGAAGGTTCAGGCTGTGGCCACCCTGGGGTGTCACCCTGGCCACGAGTGGGTCTGCACCAGGGACCCTTCTGGCTTCAGGGCTGTCCCCCCAGCCACACAGCCCACAGGGGGGCCTAGGGCTGAGCCTCAGCTTCCCAGCCAGGCTGAACATCTGGCAGGATTTGGCTTCTTCCTCCACACATCCCTCTGTACCCTCAGGGAGCTGCTGGCCATCACCTCCTGGCCCAGCTGTGGTTCTACCCTGCACAGAAAGCCCCGTCCCTGCCAGGGAGGGAGAGGCTGGAGTCACCTCTCCAAGCCTTCACAGCCCAGTCTGAGGGAACTCCTGCAGGATCTGCCTGCCCCTAAGGCCACCTCCTATAAATCTCCCCCTGCTGCCAACAGAAATGTGCAAATCTAGGCCAACTTTTCCCTGCTCTGGCTCCATTTGTGGTTTGGTCCTTGGAGTGAACCCTGACTTCTCTGCTCTGTGTTCATCCCTGTGGAGCCCAGTGGGGTCCTTCTCTCTGCTTGGCCCATTACCCTGGGAGTAATTAAAATCATTAATGAGTGTCATTAACTGTTGGAGGCTGAAAGGAGAGCCTTAGCACATGATATCAGCCACAATTAAATAAATCACCCCTCTTTTTTTGTCTTGCAAAGAATTGACAGAAGGGGATGGAGAGGGGGGAGGAGGTTGTGGAATCAAGCAGTGGCAGGAGAGAGGGAATAGGGGTCCATGGCCCTTGTGTGGGGAGACAAAGCAAAGAAAGAGGCTCTAAATGAAGGCACCGAGTGGCAGATGGAGAACAAACTTGTTCCACACAGTGTCCAACCTGGCTGCAAAACTCCCTGCCCCAAAGGGGTCCCCAACACCCTACTGGTTTAGCAGGTGATTAGATAGATTCTTGGGAGGCAGCTCAGTCGGGGTGTTGGCCACAGAGATGTGTCCCCAGTGCAGGGCTGCCCAGCACAGGGGGCTGGGAGAGGAGCTGGGGCCACCCCTGGCTCTGCCCTGGCACCTGGAGCTGGTGGCAAGGGGGACACTTTGGTCTGAGCCCTGCTGGCCATGCTCCTGGCTCCTCGGGGGGAGAACACCTTGCCCGTGCTCAGACTGCACATCTCTGGGCCTTGGTGGGTCACAGCAGGGACCTCAGTGAGGACACACTGTGTGTCCCCAAGTGCTGCTGCACCCTGGAGACCTCAGACACTGTGCATGTCCCCCCAGGGGTGCCCAGGAACCTTTCTCCATGGGAGCTGCATCACAGGCTTCTCCTTCACCCCCCTCATGCAGGGGAGGATGCACAGGGGGGAGAAGGGCACCCAGATCTTCTGCCCTTTGCCAAACTCCAGCCCCAAGCACAGGTTTCCTTGGAGCTGCTCCTGGTGTACAGGCTGGAGCTGGGGTGATGGGGTTGGGGGAAGGTGGCTCAGGTATGAGCTCCCTTGGCTGCTCTTAGGCTCATGAATCTTTCCAACCCCCTGTTTTGGCCTGTTGTGACTATAAATCTTTCCAGCTTCATTTAGAGCTCTAGCCTCTAGGTGGTGGTCATGTCTGAGGATTCTCCTGGAACTGCACTGCAAGTGCAGCTTGACAGCCAGGAAGGACCCTGAGAGCTGGGGGTTAACCAGCTTTCTGGGGGTTAACCAGCTGGCTGGGGGTTAACCAGCTGGCTGGGGGGCTGGTGGCACTGCCAGCAGAAGCTGGTGCCACAGCTGCTCCTCCCTGCCCTGCCCTGCACCCCCTTTGGGGCAGAAACTTGGGGTCTCCATGTCCCCACCCTCTGCTCCCCAGCAGCAGGGACCAGGGCAGCCTTTCCCTTGGGATGCAGCAGAACCTGCAGGTTCCCAGCAGGATGCCCATGTGTCCTGCTGCCCTGGTGACAGGGACAGGGGCTCGTGCCAGTCCTGTGGTGACAAGAAGCAGGGAAACCATCTTGTTGCTTTTTTTTGCATGTCCTGCTTAACTAAAGTGTGTGAGCAAGAAGGGAAAGAAAGAGCAGCCTGTGGAAATCCAAGTGGATGTGAAGATGAGGTCATGGCTCTGCTGCAGGCAACTGAGGGCTCTCCATCAGGTTTAATAAAGTGAGGGTTTTGTTCCTTAAATCTTGGGATAAGTGGGACGTGCTGGAGAACTGGTGCTGGTTATTGTTTGGAAGGAGAGCTCTGGAAAACCAGGCCAGAGGTGGCAGGGGTGTCCATGAGGATATGGAAGTTCAGGCAGGGGTGTCCATGAGGATATGGAAGTTGAGGCAAAGCAAAGCCCTCCTGGTGCCTGCTCCTCTTCCAGAGGTTTTCCATCTGGAGCAGGTGGAAACCAGCACCTGTAACTTCCTCTAAGTTGAAATCTAGGTAGGACCATATGGGATCATCCTGGATCTACCAGTTCTGCTTCAAATGTCCCAGTTCAGCTCAGCTGCCTTTTTTTTCCATAGAAATCTAATACCTTCAGGGCTCCTAAATAGATGTTTTCTTTTAATTTCTTCCTGGGGCTTTTCCTGGGGCAATGGGCAGATGAAACCAACAGTGTCAAAGCAGAAAACTTGGTCCTGTCCTGGTTAAACTGGTAGCACCAGATCTGTGGCCACTCCAGGACATTCTAGCTCAGCAATTATAGCCCTCCCTGATGGAGTTTTGTTTCACCTACCTCAGATTTATCTCCTAGGACTTGCATTAAATAAACTTCTTCCATAAAGCAGAGAGGCCATCCAGGAGCTAAAAGTGAAAACCAGAAGGCAAAAGGTGGTGGAAAAAGGTCTCTTGCAGGTCTTGGGAAGTTCATGTGTCCAACAGGGTTGGCAGCATTCAAAGAGGACACAGCTCATCTTGCATCAGAGATTTATTTTCAAGATCCTGATCTTGGTCATAAATAAACTGCAGGTGCCAACTGAAGGAGCTGTCTTTGACCTTGGGAGCCAAGTTTGTCCCAGCTTCTGGAGAAGGAGCCTGTATGTTCACACCCCCAGTGAAGAGCAGAGAGACACACGAGCCCTTGGCTGCATGTTCTGAGATGTGGGGTCTGGTGTCTTCTCCTCTCCAGGCTGAACACCCCAGCTCTCCCAGCCTGGCTCCATCATCTCTGTGGCCTGCTCTGGACTCTCTCCCACAGCTCCAGGTCCTTCTGATGTTGGGGGCTCCAGAACATATAGAAATAAGATATAAAACTATATTTTAAAATATCTGTATGGTGTGGTTGTGGGTCATGTTCCTTAAAACAAGAGGGACTCCCTGGTGGGTGCTGGAGGCCCTGTGTGATGTCCCAGCACCCAGATGCCCCGGGGGCTCTGAACCCCTGGCTGGTGCCCCGTGTGTCCCTGCAGCCACCCCTGGGTCAGTGTCCCCTTAGTCCTGGTTCTCCTCTCCCTCAGTGAGGTCAGATCCTGGGTTTGGTTATTGCCCAGATCAAGCTCTTGCCTCTCCAGCTCACTTCAATCAAGTTCTGCACGACAAAACCACGAGCTCAAGCTCCTTTTGGGGATCACCTGCACCCAGAACCTTACGAGTTTCATCACCAGCCCGGATGATTTTTAGGGTCTAGGTTTTTATTCATGACAGCATTGGCTGGCAAAGCCCATGACATCATCCCCTTGGAAGAGAAATTCTCTGGAGCTGCTTCTGTGGTGACAGGGGGTTTGTTTAAAAAAAAATAAGACAGATTTTTGTTCCTTACTTTCTGGGCAATTTTCCTGCCAGTTGCTGGAAAACAAGATGCTGAAAGGCTTGAAAAGTGGGAAAGGAAAGGGCAGAGAGCAGCAGTTTTAACTTTTCTTTTCTTTTCTTTTCTTTTCTTTTCTTTTCTTTTCTTTTCTTTTCTTTTCTTTTCTTTTCTTTTCTTTTCTTTTCTTTTCTTTTCTTTTCTTTTCTTTTCTTTTCTTTTCTTTTCTTTTCTTTTCTTTTCTTTCTTTCTTTTCTTTTCTTTTCTTTTCTTTCTTTCTTTTCTTTTCTTTTCTTTTCTTTCTTTCTTTTCTTTTCTTTTCTTTTCTTTCTTTCTTTTCTTTTCTTTTCTTTTCTTTTCTTTTCTTTTCTTTTCTTTTCTTTTCTTTTCTTTCTTTCTTTTCTTTTCTTTTCTTTTCTTTCTTTCTTTTCTTTTCTTTTCTTTTCTTTCTTTCTTTTCTTTTCTTTTCTTTTCTTTCTTTCTTTTCTTTTCTTTTCTTTTCTTTTCTTTTCTTTTCTTTTCTTTTCTTTTCTTTTCTTTTCTTTTCTTTTCTTTTCTTTTCTTTTCTTTTCTTTTCTTTTCTTTTCTTTTCTTTTCTTTTCTTTTCTTTTCTTTTCTTTTCTTTTCTTTTCTTTTCTTTTCTTTTCTTTTCTTTTCTTTTCTTTTCTTTTCTTTTCTTTTCTTTTCTTTTCTTTTCTTTTCTTTTCTTTTCTTTTCTTTTCTTTTCTTTTCTTTTCTTTTCTTTTCTTTTCTTTTCTTTTCTTTTCTTTTCTTTTCTTTTCTTTTCTTTTCTTTTCTTTTCTTTTCTTTTCTTTTCTTTTCTTTTCTTTTCTTTTCTTTTCTTTTCTTTTCTTTTCTTTTCTTTTCTTTTCTTTTCTTTTCTTTTCTTTTCTTTTCTTTTCTTTTCTTTTCTTTTCTTTTCTTTTCTTTTCTTTTCTTTTCTTTTCTTTTCTTTTCTTTTCTTTTCTTTTCTTTTCTTTTCTTTTCTTTTCTTTTCTTTTCTTTTCTTTTCTTTTCTTTTCTTTTCTTTTCTTTTCTTTTCTTTTCTTTTCTGTGAAGATGCCGTAGGTACATTAAGGCTGGGAACTCCTTTGGGTCCTGCCCAGCCCTCCTGTGGGAGCAGGGAACCCACCACAGCTCCTCGTGCAGCTCGGGAGGATCTCAGGCTGCAGGAGATGAAACAGAACGTGGCGTTGGGAGGAAGCACCGAGGGGAAGGAGAGAGGCAGCCCCGGGACCCTGCACCGCTGCCACGAGAAGGTGCCACACGGAGTTACCCAGCGGTGCTGCAGCACCTCCCTGCCCATGCACCCACCTGAACCAGCCCCTACCTCTAGCTTCCTCCTCCTCAGCTGCTCCGGAATGTTTCCCTCTGCTAGATCCTCTCAGTGCTTTGAATCCACTTGCCTTGGTTTCCCCTGAAAGAAGCAGTTGGAAGGCAAGGATCTCTGGTATGCAAAGCTCTCCCAGGCTTCCCAGCCCCATCCAAGGGGGTTTGGGGGGTGAAATGCATCCATATTTATCCCAAAATAGATTGGAATGTTGTCTTCAAAAGAGCCCTCAGGGAAAACATCCCGAACTCTCAAGCTGTGTCCCTGGATGTCAGCACTGCTTGTGGAATTCCCTTGGAGAAAGGCAGCCTGTGGCAGCAGGACCCACCACACGGTGACATCCAGAGCCACCACCCTTGGGAATGGCAGCCCCGGGGCTCTGCAGGCCCTGGGTGGAGCAGGAGGCTCTGCCTGGGATATCCAAACCTGGGGAACATTCCCCAAGCTCAGTGGCAGGGCCAGGACCCAGCCCTGGGATCCTGCTGCAGCTCTGACACACGTCAAGGTGAAGCTGCAGCTTCTTGTTCTGCATCCACTGGCTTGGGGGGGGGAGGAAGAAAAGGCTTTTCTGCAGGAATTCTGGCTCCAAGAGGGATGGGGGATGGGGAACCAAGCTCTGCAGAGAAGCCCCTTGGGAAAGGGGGCAGGAAAGTGGGGAAGAGGGAGAGGGGACAGGAGGAGTTTCCTGGTTGTCCCCTGGAGCAGCAGGGGAAGCAGCAGAGCACCAGGGAAGTGCTTTATTACTTAGAATGTCTTGATTTTTGCAGCAACTCATCACCACAAAGAAAAAACTAGAAGTCCAGATGAGGTGACCCTGCTGGCAATTCCTGCCTGGGGGTGCTGGGCTTCCCTTGGCTTTTACAGACAGGCTGAGCTTTCCCAAACAGACGGGGTAAAACCATGTCCCTGTGGAGCCTCCAGCAGCTCCTGAGGTGGTTCCAGTGGGATGAGCTGAACCCAACAGGCAGGGAGGGGCTGGACTCTGTGTCCCCAGCACCTGCCTTCAGGTAGCTCTGGCCCTGGGTCTCCCCTCACCTGCTGGAGCTCCACCAGGTACATCCCACCACTGGAATCCTTAGCAGGTCCCTGGGGAGGTTGGGTTTCCAGCAGAGCAGCTTGTAGCCCATCATCTGGATGAGCTCAGATTCAATCCTCACCAGATCTCTGCTTCCCAGTGGAAATGTGGGACAACCTTCATTGCTTGTTTGCACTGGTTTAGCCTCAGCTTGCTGCAGAAACTGGGGGGCTCTGCTTTCCCCTGGCCTTGTGTTTTACCCCGTAAATGCTCTTTGACTCTGACAAGCAGGTGAGGAGCCTGACAGGACAACTCCTGTTTGCTTCCAGGATCTGATAGACCATTGAATTTCCACCTGTTGATCCTGTTTCATATGGAAACCTTTTGTTTTAAGCACTTCTCCTATGAAGACAGACAGTCTGTCTCACCTCAATCTCCCCTCTTCCAGTTTTAATCCATTCCCCCTTGTCCTCTCCCTCCCTGCCCTTGTCCCAAGCCCCTCCCCAGCTTTCCTGGAGCCCCTTCAGGCACTGGAAGCTGCTCTCAGGTCTCCCTGGAGCCTTCTCTTCTCCAGGCTGAACACCCCAGCTCTCCCAGACTGTCAAAACAAAAGATCCACGACCATCCTCTCTAGATGGAAGCAGAGATTGTCCTTCCCTGTATGCAAGGGAATGTTATGTTCTTCTCCATGTGCAGACCACACTGGAAGTGCTTGGGTCCACTCATTCCTGAGAGAAACTGATACATTTTTTTTTATATCAATGTCTGGGAATAGATCAGAAGTTCATCAGGCTAAAGGAAAAAAACTGCAAAATACAATATTTCTTACTTTTTCTGCTCCCTGAACATGTAAGGTTGCTTTCCAACACAGGGTTCATTTTCAGGGGAGTTATTTTCTTGCCACAGAAGTATTGCCCAGGCTCAGGCAGGTCCTGAACTGCCACCCTTTGAGTTTTCTTCCAGGCTGGTGTGGCATTCAGGATGTACAGTGAGAACAACCCAAGAGATAAGTGATGGACTCTGGAACTCAGGATATCTGTTGTCTGTCTTGTGGCATCTGAGAGTTGAAGGACATCTGCTGATGGACTAAAGAGATGTCTCAGCAACCCACCAACCCCCTCCTGACCTGAGAACTGGGGAGTTCAGTGTGGGACGTGCTGAGACTGGAGACACAGGAGTTCTACAGCTGGTGCTGGGAGCAGAACATTCAGTGATAACCAGGCCTTGATATGGAAACCTCCGACTTAGCAGGACAAGACAAGGAGTGCCAGTCTCAAGCCACTTCCTAGGACAGAAACTCCACCCAAGGAACTAATCCTGTGGTGCCAGTTGACTCAACCTCCTCCTTTGTAATGGCTGAGCTCATCAATTAGCCAAAGACTACACAGCCCCTGGCATCACACCTGCCCCTGCTAGCACAGAGAAGGTCCAAAGGGTTTTTCCCTATGCAGGGAGAGGAGTGGGGGTGCAGTGGGCAAGGACTGTATAAAAACCTGGGACTCTATGGGTGCAGGGAAGCACTTCTCCCCCTGGAACTACTTCCCTGCCGACGACATCGCTGGACCGTGGGTGGTAACTCTGCTCTTGCTTTCTCCTCTCTCTCCTGCCTCTGTTTTCCTGCCTGTCCTATCCGCTCTAGGGACTTTTGTTGTGTTACTGCAATAAAAGTTTGTTGTGTACATGACATCTGACCTCCTTTGTGTCTTCATTTCACCATTTGGGATCACCTTTATTTATTAAAATTGCCACGTACCCGAATACCGGGTCGTGACAGCTGGACTTGTCACAAGCCCTGGGGGACATGGGGGGACACAGGGGACACAGGGGGACACAGAGGGACACAGGGGGACACAGAGGGACACAGGGGGACACAGGGGACACGAGGGGACACAGGGGAACACAGGGGGACACAGGGGGACACGAGGGGACAAGGGTCCCCAAGCACTTGGGGGGCAGATCTGGCTGCATCCAGGGTGAAAACATCCCCCTCCTCCTTCCTTACCCTCTTCCCCCAGCCCTTGAGAAGGTCAAAGACAACCCAGTGTCCTTCCTAATTAGCACTAATTAACAACACTCATCTGGCTGGGGTGTCATCGTGCTCTGACACGGGCAAGAACGAGCCCAAATTTGCCCCAAAGAGCTTCAAAATCTCTGTAAAGCCTTTTTGTTGCCACACAGGTGCCTTGTTCCTGCAGCCCAACCAATTCCTTTTGCTCCCTGGGGAACTTGACTAAAATAAAGACTTCAAATCTGAGGGTCTGGGCAGCCAGAAAGAAGGATGTAAAGAAAAGGGTTTCCCTGCTAAGGAAATATTTCTGGGTGAAATGGGTTCTGTGACTGTGCAGTCAGATTGGATTTTATCTGTAGGTTCAGTATTTAAAGAAATTATAGCATGGAGATGTTAAAGTTTAATCATAAAGTTATCAAAGTTTAATCATAAAGTTAAATGGGAGATGCTTTTTGGGGTGGGAGGGGGGACTAGAATGGGTGTAATTACAGCAGGCACAAAGTGTCACCCATGAGCCTAAAACCTGGGACAGGGGTGGCAGCCCATGGATGTGACAGAGCCAGGGCCCTTGCTCCCCTGCAGGGCCAGGAGCAGCCCAAGCAAAGCAGCTTGGAAGGGGTTTTGGGTGGGTTTGGTTTTTGTTTTCTTCCCTTTTTCATTCTGAACCAACCCTTTCCAGAGGAGCCAGCCCAGGGGAGGTGCACCTGGAAGACCTGAGAGCCGTGCAAGCCTTCCAGAGATGGATGCACCTGGATAAACCCAGCAGATTCCTCACACACCTGCCTGGAAGGAGCAGGGTGCTGGTGACACTGGTGGGGGAAAAGGCTGGAGCTGGGAATACTGGGCAGTAGCCCAAGCCAGGCAGGAGGATTGAGTGGTGGAAGCCAAGCTCCCTGTGCTGTGCAGCTTCTCCTGGCCTTTCCCTTTCCCTGGGAATGCCGAAGCAGGAGCCCTGCCAGGAGCATGAGAGCACTTTGCTGTGGTTCAGGAGATTACCCAGTGCTCTCCAGCTCCCTGCTGGAAAACCCTGGGCAACACAAGGCTGTGCCCAAACACAATAGCAGCCCAGAAGAAAAGCCCCAGCCTGAACAATGAGGCCCTTTGCTCCTGTAGGTCTGAGCTGGGCTCATTGTCTTGCTTGAACGTCCTGGTTTGTATTTAGATTCCTAACGTCTCTGGCTGGGGGGGAGGGAGGGAGGGGGGGGAAGGGGCAACCCATTTAATTCCATAATCCCCCTAAGCCTTGGCTTCATGCACTCCCCCTGCTCTGCAGCTGGGAATGTTACAGGGGTATTAGGGGTGGTTTTTGCAGCGTTGCCCTGGAAAATGTCCCATCATTGCTGCTTTCTTTTTTTCTGCAGCTCTTGGAGGGAAATGGTTCCTGCTCATGAAATCCATATTGTCAAAAAAGAAACAAGACTTCTTGGCAGCTCAGACAGGGCTGGGACCTCAGGGCTGCCCTGCTGGGTTTTTTTTTTAATCCCTGGGTGAGGTAGCTCAGAGCCTGGCTGCAAAGCACCCCAACTCTAACATGAAAGCACCAGAGGGAGATTTTTTCGCAGTGAAAAAGAAAAAAATCTCTTTTATTTTTTTTTTTGGCTGAGGAGGAGGGTGGGGCTGCAGGGAGCAAAGCAGAGTCCCCAGCTAGGGGATGCCTGGGTCCCCCCCCTTGGGAGGGCTGTTCATGCAGCAGGATGGGTCCTCCTGGCTCCCCACACACCAGCACAGCTCACACTCTTGGCCCTCAGGGTGCAGGGGATGGAAGTGCTGCAGGAGGAAAGTTCCAGCAAGAGTTTTTGTCCTGTTGCTTTGCTTCTGCTGACTGAAAAAAAAAGAGTCCTCCAGCAGGGGTTGTCTGTTCACATGCTTGTAAGAAAAGCAGTCTTAAAGTAGTGAAGCATCTCAGGAGCCTCTGTTCTCCTTAAACAGACCTGAGAAGGACTTGGGGATGATGGTGGAGAAGCTCAGCATGGGCCAGCACCATGTGCTGGAGCCCAGAAACCAACCCTGTCCTGGGCTGTGTCACCAGCAGCGTGGGCAGCAGGGCCAGGGAGGGGATTGTCCCCTCTGCTCTGCTCTGCTGAGACCCCACCTGGAGAGCTGTGCCCAGGTCTGGAGCCTCCAACACAAGAAGGACATGGAGCTGTTGGAGAGAGGCCAGAGGAGGCCACAGAGATGATCCCAGGGCTGGAGCAGCTCTGCTCTGGAGCCAGGCTGGGAGAGTTGGGGTGTTCAGCCTGGAGAAGAGAAGGCTCCAGGGAGACCTGAGAGCAGCTTCCAGTGCCTGAAGGGGCTCCAGGAAAGCTGGGGAGGGGCTTGGGACAAGGGCAGGGAGGGATGCCCATGCAGGGGGCTGGATCCACATGATCTTGAAGGCCCCTTCCAACCCAAACCATTCTAGTATTCCTATGATGCCATGATGAAATTCCTCTGCCCAGGCTCAGCTCCCAGCACCTCTGATGTTTGCTCAAACCTGATGCCCTCAGCCAGCAGGGAATAACACCTGTGCCAAGAGGTTACCTGGCTCTCAATGCACTGCATCTCCCAAGAAAATGTTCCTCAGCCATTCCAGAAGCCCCTTGGAAAGAGCTGTGGCAAAACCAAGCAGCACAAACATGAGGGTGTGGGGGCCTCACCTACTCAATGGGCAGCAGCAACAAACCAAGATGGGAAGAAGGGTTTGGAAGATGGT
Organism: Chaetura pelagica; assembly: GCF_000747805.2. Taxonomy (NCBI): domain Eukaryota; kingdom Metazoa; phylum Chordata; class Aves; order Apodiformes; family Apodidae; genus Chaetura; species Chaetura pelagica. Next base: position 2,014,447 of record NW_009953004.1, read on the forward strand.
CAGGGCCTGGCAGACGTTACCTGTGGCAAACTAAGTCACCCAAACAGGAGGGAGGAGCCAAGAAAGGAAAAAATAACAACCTAAGAAACTGAGATTTACACAGGGATAGAAGAGAGAGAGATGTCCAGACACCAGAAAACACATGGGGAGAAGAGGATCCTCAAGAACAAAAAAGTCAGGAACCTTTAGACTGAACAGGGAACATGGAGAACAAACAGGAGCTGTTTTTCTTCACCTCTCCAGTCTGTGCAGCTGCCTCCTCTTGTTCTAATCCAGCAATAAGAATGAAACACCTCAGGAAAACAAAGGTTGGGGATGGAATTCTGTCTTTTGTGCCACTTTTAGATCTTCATCTCAGGTCTACTGGCCTTGCCTGTTACTTTCCATCAGACACCAGCCCAGCACTGAGCCACATGGAACTCAGGGACTGAGTCACATGCAACTCCAAAGAAAAACTCTCTTTTTGGTGTTCAAGAAACCAAAGGGAACAGCCAAAAGGGCAGGTACTTGCAGGTGTTGAAAAAACACTTCACCAGAGATTAAATCAAACTAGTTTTCTATCAAGAAAAGCTTGAAGGGACCTTCCAAAAACTCAAGTCATCTCCAAAAGGAACTGACAGAGAGGACACACAGCCTAGAAGGCTGCATCTCAAGCCCTCCTAAGTTAAAGCCAAATGTTTTTCTTTAAAAAGAGAGGTTCTGAAAATCAGTGTCTCCTGAGGAGAGACTTTTCCCCAAAATAAGGAGCTGGAAGATTACAGGGAAATCTATTTGTCCATTAGATGATGCGTGTGTGAGAGAACTAAATTAAATCTGTGGGTCACTCCTTACCAGAGAGGGATTTATGGAGGTTTCCACATGAAAGCCTTCCTTTCTGAGGGGTAAGATGGAGAAGTTGTAGAATAGATGTAGAAGAGGCTTCAAACGGAATAAATACAATTAACAGCACCACAGTTCCTGCATGGGACAGCATCTCCTGAGAGCCAGAGAGGTGCTCGTGGCAGGATCTGATTCCTTACCTCTGGGCTCCATCAGCCCTGAGATTTAAGGACTAGAGTGATGTAAGGACCAGAACGACACACGAGCCCAAACCTTGATGGATGCAGAATCATGCAAACCACTAGGAAGACCCAGGAGAGGACCTCACTGAGGAGGTCTTGGCAGGGCTGGCGTTTCCCCAGAGCTCCGCACGGCGCTCGGAAGGCAAACAGACCGTAAGGAATTCTCAGGGAGGACAGGGAGAACAAATCCAAACAAGCCTTGATCTGGCACTGCCTGAGCCCGTGGCCTGCCCACGTGTTGGAGCTCTTTTCCCACAGGAGGGAAACCCAGGAAAGGGGGAGAAGAAGAAGGGGAGGGAGCAGGAGGTGTGACTCACTGAGCCCGTTTCCTTCGCCTCACGGCTCAGCTGGAGCATTAATTTTGTTAGGGACTTGGAAAATTCCTTTAACAACTCCCACTTCCCTGGGAAAACTTAGAAAACCCAGTTTTTTGAATCCATCACCTCACCCAGCAATTAATATTTCATGTCTATTTTTTTAGAAGACCACATCCATGAGCCTGTTGACAATGGATACACGTTCTGGGCATCGTGTAAATATTAAAGACAAACCAAATCTCAAATCATATTTCAACTTCTTTTTATTTCAATAAAGCAGCACTGCCTGCCCACGTGTTGGAGCTCTTTTCCCACAGGAGGGAAACCCAGGAAAGGGGGAGAAGAAGAAGGGGAGGGAGCAGGAGGTGTGACTCACTGAGCCCGTTTCCTTCGCCTCACGGCTCAGCTGGAGCATTAATTTTGTTAGGGACTTGGAAAATTCCTTTAACAACTCCCACTTCCCTGGGAAAACTTAGAAAACCCAGTTTTTTGAATCCATCACCTCACCCAGCAAATTAAATTTTATGTCTATTTTTTTAGAAGACCACATCCATGAGCCTGTTGACAATGGATACACGTTCTGGGCATCGTGTAAATATTAAAGACAAACCAAATCTCAAATCATATTTCAACTTCTTTTTATTTCAATAAAGCAGCACTTAAAAAAAAAAACCCCTCTTGTTAACCCTGCCTGCTTCTTCACAAAAAGAGCTAATGCTTTTGCAGAATTGACAAAGTGAATGAAGATGTAAACATGCTGACAATTTAAGAGAGAAATGATGTGGGATCCATGGGGATTTAATTTATTTAAATTATATATTTAGCTGAGGGAGCTCCAGGAAAGTTTGCACATCCAGCTATGGGGGAAGAAAGGGGATGAATTCCCAGTTGCAGTCAGACACTGAGCTGGCCTGAAGGAAGAAAATGAAGGGCTTGGCCCTAAACCCCCCCAAAAAAATCACAAATCAAACACCAAAAGGTGATTAAAAAAACTGCAGCACGACGTGTAGCTGCTGAATTAGCCCCTCTGGGAAGCACCAGGTGGTTCTTGTGGGGTGAGAGCCCTTCTGTGCACCCCCAGCCCTGTGCCCATCTCAGGAGAGGGGTGGAAAAGGTTGGGGACAAGGGGCTTGACCCCACCCAGGGACTCCTGGGGGCACAGGGGCAGAATTGGAGCCTTGGGCAAGGATGTCACTGACTGCAGTGGTACCAGCAACAAGCACAAAACCTACCTTGTTGCTTACAAGGAACAGGGATGTTCCTGCAGGGTGACAAGCACTTCCAGCTGTAACGTTGACATTTGGTGCCTGCATCTCCTGGAATGATCTCCCTGGTCCTTCTGCTGGCTGAGCTCTGCGGGGACACACGTCACTGCTGCCCATCCCACCTGCATTTCACCCTTCCTGGAAATCTCCCTGTTCTGTCTGAAACCAGAGACTCAGGTCCACGTTGACACAGCATTCTGAGATGTGGAACTGCTCTGCAAAGCTGGCAAATCCTGCAGGGATGTGCATCCCAACAGCTCCCCCCAGGTAATGGCTGCCAGAAGACACAGGAGATGTGGATCATTCCATGGAGCAAGGGATGACGCTGCTCCGGGCAGGGGGCATTTCAGGCTTCAACGACTGGGTTTTAAGACTCACAGGAGGAAAACCCACCGTGTTTGCATCACGCAGAACAGATAATCGATCAACTTAGACGACTCATTTGAGGTAGAATTTAGCAACAAAGGCGTCCTGACCGTTTCTCACCAGCCTTTCCTTTGGGATAGTCTTGACTCCAGCTCCTGGGTCTCGGGCACCATCTAGAGGAAAGATTGGAAGGACGCAGCAGGGAAAAGAAATAGTATTTAAATACTAGCAAAAAAAACTAGGATAGATCTTGTATAATACCCAACAGCTACTCGGTGTTTCCTTAACAGCTCTTATCAAGGGAGAAAACCTGGATGGAGATCTGGAGGACAGGGCACTGATGTGCACACACTCCAGCAAAAGCCCTGACTGTGATTATTGCTCATTATTTTGCACCTCATTTCGTTGGTCAGAAGAAATACAAACAAAATTAATGGGGGGGGTTGCTGATTTTAGAGACCGCCCTAAAGTCAACCTTGAGTTTTCAATACCCATATTTGCTTACAATTGCTTAGGAAAAAGCACCAGTTCCCAAGTTTCTTCTACCTCACTCTCATTTCTGGAGCAGTTAAAGGAAACCTTGGATTTAATCTCTGCAGCAACTTCTGTCCTTGTTTAGCATTTGGCTGCCTATGAACAGCCCAAGATGAGCAGGATGCACATGGGAAACACTAAAAAACACCCCAACCAAGCTGAAAATGCTTCATTTGCTCTAGTCTTTAAATCCAAAAGGACTCAGATGAACACATTCCCATCTGCATTCCTGAAAAACGTCTTCCTGGGAAGTGCTGAGAGGTTTCTGCACCACCAAACAGGTGGGAGTGATGTAACAGCAGCTTCAATTCCTAAAATGCTTGAAAAGGCTTTCATTCTTATTTAGCTTTTTAAAAAGAAGGGTGGAAAGAAACTGTTCCCATGTGGCTCTTCCTTGAAGCATCTCAGCTTCTGAAAAACCTCTTGTTGCTCAGATTTCCACGCCAGGGAGAAGGTTCTCCTGGACTACTCAGTGGATTGACACCATGGAGTTCTGCTCTGGAGAAAGATGAAGCACCACAATCAAACCTGGCTGCCAAACTGGGAGATTTAGGACCAGTTCAGAGGTTGCAGAGGATCCAGCAGGAGATGAGTCAGGGAGCTGCAGGATCTGAGTGTGGGATCCAGCTCCCAGGGGCTGGAAGCTGAGCTGCAGGATTACTTAGCAGCCAGAGGAGTCCTGCAGGGGGAAACCCAGGAGAAGTGGGAAGAGGAATCACCCACAACTCTTAGGGGATCAGTGGGAGCACGGGAAGAGGGTTGGGAAGCAGTGCAGAGCAGCAAAGCTGGCCAAGGGAAGCCACAGGGGGGCTGCTGGGGGCAGGAGCCACTTCCCTTGTGTGTCCCCCGGGGGCAGGAGGCCACCCCCTGCCTGTGCTCTGCAGCACCCACCCAGCAGCTCTGCTGGGGGGCTGAGGGAAGGACACGGGGTCAGAGGAACCTGCTCCAGGAGCACCTTCTGTCCCAGGAATTGTTTTAGTTGCTGTAGAAATTCCCATCAGCTCCAGCTAAAATCATCCTGCCTGGGGGTGCAGCTTCACGTGTTGCCACCCCCAAGCTCAAACCAAAGCAAAGCTGAAGAGGTTCAAGTGAGGCACCGACTAAAAGGGGCCAAAAGGAAACATGACATGCTCATCAGGAAATGCATCAGGTTGGACATGAGGAGGGAATTCTTTGGTGTGAGGGTGGTGAGAGCCTGGCCCAGGTTGCCCAGGGAAGCTGTGGCTGCCCCATCCCTGGCAGTGTTGAAGGGCAGGTTGGATGGGGCTTGGAGCAGCCTGGGCTGGTGGGAGGTGTCCCTGCCCATGCAGGGGGGTGGATCTGGATGGTCTAGATGATCATTAAGGTCCCTCCAACCCAAAGCAGCCCATGATTCCATGGCCTGTCAGCAGCAGCAGCCCCTGGGACTGCAACACTGGGAAGGTGGGAGAGTCTTTAGCCGGGAGAAGCCACTGGAAGGGAGGTTGGCAGCTGGGTTAGGGGGCACCTGGTGCCTCTGCCAGCCCTGAGCTCATCCAGGAACCCACCTGAGAACCAACCCCAGGAGCTGCCAGGGTGAGCAAGGCTCTAAATAGACTGAGGTTGAGAACTGCAGAGGAGGAAACAAAGCAGAGCTGTGCACAGCAGGGAGCTGATCCCAGCTCCTGGCACAACAGCAGCAGTGCCCATGGGAAAGCTGAAGGCCAAGCACCCAGCTCCTTCTCCAGAGCTCCTGGTCAGGTATTCCTTATGGGAATAGCAGGAGGAGCTGTGAGCCAGAACTGCACAGAGAGCCTAGTCATGAGCAGATGCTATAAATACATGCTAAAAATGAACTTATCCTTCATCTTTCATCGACTGATGATGACTCAGCTCTTGGGATGAAGATGAGTTGTCTCTTGATCTTCCAGTTACGACAGGACTTGTCACCCTGCCAGGGCTCAGGGAGTTCTAATCCCAAATGCCAGGTATTCACGGAGGCAAAACACAATTACACACTAATGAATGTTGTCAATTCACTTCCTATGTTTTAGCAACCTGTTGCTGAAGTGACACAGAACTCCAGAGCTGTGACAGGATGATTCCCATGCAGGAAATATTTGTGTCCCTTAGGAGTACCTACAGTGACTGGTACTGAGCCCCTTCTTCCCCGAGGAGAACAGGGGCCACATCAATCCTATTTTCATTTCCTGGACACTGGCAGCAAACAGTTTGAATTTGGATCCTAAAGCTGCTCAGCACCCTCTGTAGCCTTGTCAGGGCTGTGCCCCCCAGGACCTATCCCTGGCTGCAGGGACTGAGGACAGGCTGGGAACAGCTCCTCTAAAGGTGGGGACACTTCTCAAATTGCCCAACACCAGGCAAACCTGTCTCAACACTTTTGCTTATGGTGGATTAAACAATTCCATAGGGTCACAGAATGGTTTGGAAGGGACCTTCAAGGTCATTTAGTCCCAACCCCCTGCATGGGCAGGGACACCTCCCACCAGCCCAGGCTGCTCCAAGCCCCATCCAACCTGCCCTTCAACACTGCCAGGGATGGGGCAGCCACAGCTTCCCTGGGCAACCTGGGCCAGGCTCTCACCACCCTCACACCAAAGAATTCCCTCCTGGTTTCCCACCTAAACCCACCCCCTCTCAGCTTCATGAACCCACCCAAGGACACTGATGGTTCTGCACACCCCGTCCATCCCCACAGCTGCTCTGTGCCCAGCACCTCCTCACACCCTCCCCACAGCCCAGCCCTTCTCCCCAGCAGCCAGGGGAGCTCCCAGCCCCCCCCTGCATCCCCTCCACAGCCCACCCCAGGGCCCGGCACCACAGCCCGCCTGATTCCCAAATCCCTGCGCTTTAGCAACAAACTATCTTCCCACCCTGTGCTCGGTGGGGTCTCCAGTTACCCACCGAGCCGGGCAGGCAGGCAGGAGGGCGCCGC
>NW_009953004.1:2022952-2056014 GCF_000747805.2 Chaetura pelagica
AGCCCGTCGCCGGGCTGAGCTGCTGCTCTGGGTCAGGGATTCCCGGCCTGCAGCTCAGACCCTGCGCCTTCACCCGGCTGGGCCTGCTCTCCTTTTTTTTTTTTTTTCTTAACACATCTATATTTAAATTTGTTGGTTGTGGTTTTTTTTCGCAATGGGATGTTGGAAGTGTTTAAAAGGCTAGGAAAAAAATACACGGAGCGGGTGGTTTTTGGTAGATATAAACCTTGTGAGTATCTGTCACTGAGAGAGGTCAGCTTCCCCCCTGTTGGAGCTCTGGGGTGCTCCTCTGCTTCCCAGCCTGGAAAGTCCTGTAGCTTTGTGTCTGATGGGTGCAAACGGCCTTGTTCTCATTTCTAGGAGCTCTGGACAATAACGTGTGGTGCTGAGTTAGCACTTTGCTGTTTGGAATGCTGTGAATTTACTAATAGCTTTTATAACACGCTGATCGTTGCTGTCTCCTCACCTGGAAGGAATTGAAAGCACATCCTTCCTTCTCCATCCTGCCCAGTGATGCGGGATTTGGACAGGACTGTTGCTCAAACTGCTTTCTATCTTGCTCAAGAATGAGTTTTCCACTTTAGCAATACTGTAGAGGCTCAGATGCAGATGAGAGAACTCCTTGTGTCGAGTTGAGGCGTTTGTACCTCCTGGCTTTCCCTTTCCAGAGTGTGTTAGGAATTTAAGATGGACATTATGCTTCATCATTCCTCCTGTGGGTAATTCCAGGCCTGTGTATTGAGTGAGCAGACACGGAGTAAGTACTGCATTTTGATGCTGCAGGATCTTCCTAGAGAGCCTGGAATCTCACTACAGGCTGTTTCAGGTTTAGCTTGTGGCTGGACCTGGGACCTGAGGGGAATGCCAACAGTGGCAGTCTGAAGTCTGATTTCTGACATTCTAGTTTTGCTTCATCAGTTACATTAACTATATGCCTCTTCCTTTCAAGTAGAAAAGACTTAAAACCTTTTTTTTGTGTTTATTAGATGGCGTTGTAGAAACTATGTGTTTTCCTTAAAATTTCAGAAACAGGAGGCAAACTGTTGTCAAGTGAGGCTTGAAATGAGTGGGAAATTTCTTCTCACTGTACAGAATAAGCAACATAAAGTATAAGATTTTTTTTTCCCCCTCTGTCTTAAACTAATCAACAGTGATCCATCCTTTTAGATTGCCTTTTAATTTAGTACCAGTTCACTGTTTATTATGGTTTGCAATAAGGACCTGGACTATAATTGAATCATTACAGTGAGACAGGTTGATGCTAGGTAGGATGAACTGAGCTTCTCTCTATTAATCCTCAGACTAAAGCTCTCACTGTTGAGAAAGTTGGAGAATGGCCTTTTTTCCTCTCATTGCTTAGGGCCTGATGTACTTGGAGTTTGGACTGTGGGTTGCAGATGATTTTGTATTAACCTGAGCTACTTAGTTTCAGGGCTTTCTGGGTGTCTGAATGTAATGTTCAGCACACAGCCAGGGTTGGGAAGAACACAGATAATTCTGACCTTCATTTTAGTTATCTCAGTCACATAATGAACCAAAACTAAATGGTTTTAGCAATCGAGGGTCAAGTTTTCCTACCCATTTCTCCTCTTTGAACACTTTCAGACAGAAAACCCAGTTCAGTTCCAATCCCTGCCTTGTCTGCACCTGGTCAGGCAGGCCTGATAATCACACCCAAGCAGAGCTTACAAACCCATAGAAATTTGGGCTGTTGGTGTTTTTTTTGTTGTTGTTGTTGTTTGTTGTTACATGTTCTGCTTTGGTAAATCTGACAAAGTGCTTCTTGTTCTAATTGCTGAGGTTTCAACTTTGTTTTCATTCTCGCTTTGGCTGTTTAGGTTAGCATTGGTATTTTTCAGAAAACAGGCTGCTGCTCTTGCCACTGAGTGTGTTGTTATTGCTCCCAGGGCTTTGGAAACAAGAAAGATGTAACAATTGAAATCGCCTACGAGGTGGCTTTTATCTAGGGTATGTTGACTCCCACTTCAACTCCAGCTTTTAGTCAAGGTCTGAAAATTCTCTGTTGAGATTTCTTTTTCTTTGTTATTTGAACTTGGTCTTTTACGTTAAATGGCAGAAGAGTAATTTAAGGCACACCAATAACCAAACCCACACAGAGCACAGCAGCTCACATGCATTTGTTTTCCCTTTGTCTTTTCTGCTTATTTCCACTTTGGAGTACTTTTTATGTGCAACATGTGGCTGCCTGTCTTAGGTAATCACCCAGGTGTACTCCAAAGTGGTTTGTACTGTGTTACTGACTGCTGGTGGTCTTGAGACACAAAATGTGTTTGTAAAGGGGAGGGTCTTCACTCTCCTTTTGCAGGCCTGAAGTTTGTCAGACTTGCACACAATTAGTCTTTCTACTTTCAGTTAAGCATAGCAGCTCAATGTGGAGTCAGCTGTTGCAGAGACAAGTCAGGCTGAACCCGCTCAGATTATCAGACCAGCGAACTGCTGCTTGAAATTCTCATTATTCCTAATAAAGATGACAGGCTCTGGTCTGGTTTTCAGCCTTTCTGATGGGCTGTCCCTTCTGGCTCAGCCCATCTTTCTCTTTGTGCAGAAGATATTGTGTCATTTGCAGGCAAACCAGGAAAGCAGCTAGTGCTGGACAGTGGAGAATTTACATCTGGGAATGGCTGTGCTGGTATGGAACAGCTTATGGGATTTGGCTCAGAGTTCCTGCCTTGCCCATCTGCATTGATTTAAGCACAGCTATGAGTCTGAGGTGCTGGTATTTATAGATCTGGCCAATCCCAGCATTAAGCAGCACAGAGATGTTACTGTTTTGGCACCTCAAGAAAATGACATCTGGTCGTTTGGTAGTTTCAACCTGTTCTCTCTGGGGACACCAGTGATAGTAGCTTTTTTAACTCACTTGTATTTGAATACTGTTGGCATCTTGTGCAAGTCCAGGATCTGAGCTTCCTTTTGCTGAGATTCCGTATTTGAGGTCCTGACTCATTTCCTGCTTGCTCAGCTGCCTTGGTCCTCTTGGTCTCTGCTGCTTTTTCGTACAGTTGTCAATTGATTCTTCATTGATGGGTGTTTTGGCAGGTGAGGGAAGTGTGGTATGACTGCCTGGAGGTTAGAAATCTGCTGCTGAGGGACAACTGCCTGGGCACAAAGCAGCCTTCAGAGGGCTGTGTTGCTGCCTGTGTCTCCTCCATGGTGCAGCTCTTTGGTCAAATTCAGTTTGTACTTTGAAGCAATGTCTTGCTGGGCTTCCCAAAAGAGGTGTTTCAGAGCTATCTGGTTCTGATGCCTGGGAGGACAGACATCTTATAATAAAGTAGTAATCACCAGGAATCTTTGCTTGTTTGTTTCCCAATTATTGAAAACTTCCTGGGAGGAGAAATTGTCAGCAGTCATACCAGGGGATTTTGTTTGTTTGTTCAGCAAACTTCTTGCCTGTCTTGGCTGTCCAGTGCACACTCTTTGCTCAGTAGTCTTTGAGATTACGTGGTAACTCTTCCAACATCAGAAGCAGGAACAGGTTTAGGGGTTTGACTTTCTCCCAGCTCTGACGTGACTTCGTTAATAGTTCTTCACTTGCAGTTATCACTACAGCAACTTATTTGCATACTGGTTCAAGCAGTCATGGCTGTGGTACATACACCTGTGGCTGTTGATGTCAGTTGTTCAAAAAGAATGAATTTATTTCCCCCAATTCTGGGAAGTGTTTTTACATCCACAAGACCTGTGTGGTTACTGTGACAGAATTTGTCTGTGGCACTGTGGTATTCTTGTGCTCTCACAGTTTAACCTTTATAGAGCTTTTCTTGTGCTCTCACAGTTTAACCTTTATAGAGCTTTTCTTGTGCTCTCACAGTTTAACTTTTATAGAGCCTTTCACATCTTAAGGCAACAAACCATTTTCCTCTTTATAATTTATCCCAGAGTACAGAACTTGCTCTCACTGAGCACGTTTTCAGCTCTTCTGCATTATTTTAACAGGCTCTTCTAAAAGCTCTTTTGGGCATGTTTCTGACCTCAATTTACTTGTCTCTAATTTTTTCTAATTTTCTAATGATCTTCTAAAATGCTTTCTAGCATTCTAAAAACACTTATACTGTCTTTGAAGAGGAGAGAAAATCCTTCCCATTGTTTAGTTTTGCCATGTGGGGTTTGGACTAGCACACACTAAGAGGTGTGACTATAACTGATGCTAAGCTTTGCCTTTTTCCATCTTTTTAATGAAAATCTGATTTGAGGAGACTTTGCTTTTCTCAGCTGTGTGTTTGTAGCTTCATGTCTTGGAAATATACTTAAAATCCATTTACAGTTGTCTCACACAGAGGTGAAGGGAAGGATTTTTGTTGCAAGTTCTTTTGGGAACCTGAAAACAGAATTACTTGTTTTGCTCTGGGCTGTGGTTTAAGTATTTTATCTGGAACTTATGGAAAAAAAAAAAATCTTCAGGAGGATTTGCTGCTATTGCTGCTTTGCCTCTGTGGCTGCTTGGTAATAACAGTGATAATATCCAGGGTAAGGGCCACTTGTTTAGGCTGTTCTGGCTTGTAGAAACATGAACATGTGCAGGGAAAGAATCATAGAATGGTTTGAGTTGGAAGGGACCTTCAAGATCATCTAGACCCAACCCCCCTGCATGGGCAGGGACACCTCCCAGCAGCCCAGGCTGCTCCAAGCCCCATCCAACCTGCCCTTCAACACTGCCAGGGATGGGGCAGCCACAGCTTCCCTGGCCAACCTGGGCCAGGCTCTCACCACCCTCACACCAAAGAATTTCCTCCTCATATCTCACCTCAATCTCCCTCTTCCAGTTTTAATCCATCCCCCCTTGTCCTCTCCCTCCCTGCCCTTGTCCCAAGTCCCTCCCCAGCTTTCCTGGAGCCCCTTCAGGCACTGGAAGCTGCTCTAAGGTCTCCCTGGAGCCTTCTCTTCTCCAGGCTGAAACCCCAGCTCTCCCAGCCTGTTCTCATAGCAGAGCTACTCCAACCCATCTTTGTGACCTCCCCTGGACTTGCTCCAGAAGTGTGGTCCAGCCTTTCTCCTGTGGCATGGGGTGGTTCTGGTGGCAGATGAGGTGAGCAGGACGTGTCAGTGGAGCAAGGGGTCCCTGTGAGATGTGCTGCTCTGTGCCATGAGCTGCAGGTTCAATGGCGCTTAGGAAACTTTGTAGTCTCATGAAACTGCCCTAAAATCTGGATGCTTTGGCAGCTTATTGTGTGATTTAACTCTGGCTCCGTGATGGGTTTGTCAGCTTTCCTGGTCTGAGCATGGATCAAGCAGATGTCTGGTATCCTGAGCTGCTGCTCAACGTCAGGATGTCCCAGGCAAATTCCCAGCAGGCACAGGCAGATAACTGCCCCATGCACCATGGGTCTGGCACATCCAGCTTTCATCTTCAAATGCTGGCTGCTCCCTTTGCTGTTCTGTATGGACCTGTGACTTCATCTGGGGGTCTTCAAGCAAAAAAGTACCTTTCCATTTCTGAGTAGGTGCTGTGAGTGGGTCAGGACTGCTTGTTGAGCAGCTTGTGCTCTCTGCACAGCAGGGTATTTGCTGCCAGGCTGAATTCAGCTCCTCTCTCTAGACATAGCATAGTGGTGATACTTCCAAACCAGTGTGGTCCTGAGTGAAGAGAGAACCCTTTTCCTGCATTACACTAGGAGAATTGTTTGGGCTCTCTGAAAATATAACATTTGACAGAAAAACTTGGGTTTTTTTTTTCCTACCTGGTGCGAAATTCCACAGCTTCTAGATTGCTTACTGTTTTTAATCTTTTAATCTTAAGCTTGATAAATTGCGTGAATTGGCAGCTGTTGGCTGAGAGGTGTATTACTCATTATCAGTGATGTATAAAAGAATTTCATACTCAGATTTTATTAACTTGCAGGTTCTCTCTTCAGAATTGCCTTTGTTTCAGATCCTTTCAGTTCCCTCAGATGCTGAAGGGAGGCACAGGATGATAAAATATGTTGTACCATTGACACTTTTATAGTATCTCAGGAATGATTAAGAACAAGAGGTAGATACGGAAATTCACATAATCCTTTTATTTCATGTTGACTTCTGTTACATCATGTAATTTATGATGAAAGACAAGTCATGCTTATACATGGAATTTCAGTGGCTGTACAGTTGCGGTGGCACCAATACAATTTTGGAACTGTGATTCTGGGGGAAAAGAAAAGAATGGCGAGAGAAACCAGCCAGTGCAAGAGAACATTCATGGGCTTATTCCTTGATGCTCAAGGTGTAAAAAGTCACAGAATGGGACCATGTTGATACTGTCATCAGGTTTATCTTTCCTACAAAGGCACAATTCTTCTGTTTCCATCAAAAGGCCAGAACTATATATTTTATCATGCAGCCACTGGAAGGGTGTGTGGAGAAACCTGTCTCTCTTCTGTGAGAGTTTCCATTCAGATTGGGAGAGTTCTGGTTGGGTTTAGTTCAATGAGAATTTGTACATGTTCCTAGAAAAGCCTTGGGTTGTGGGGTTTTTTTTTTGTGAAAATCTTGTGGGTGGGATGGTGTCGATCCTGCTTGTGATGCAGGTGGTTTCATTCTACCACACATGACTCACTGCCTTGAGCCTGGTAGCACCACTGCTGTTGCCCAATTGGAAGGAGTAATTTCCCAATGGACTTGCAGCAATCACCTGTTTGATGACATCGTTCAGTGAACAATGTTTTGGCAGCAGTTTGGAGCCAACCACTTACCTTTTCCTCCTTCCTCGTGTGTGCCACTCCCTCTGGTGTGCTGGGCCTGAGCTGGGCATATCCCTGGGGGCTTGGGTAAGCAGGGGACCAGGGCCAATCTGATGAGGCTCTGCTGTTTAAAGAAGTGGTCCTGGTCCTTGCTTTCCACCAGCTCCCTTGCTGAATCACAGTCAGCTTTGCTAATCCTGGCACAAAACCTTCTCTTCCTCCTCCTCCTCCTCTCAGGTGACCATTCCCAGCCAGTGGAGCTGCAGCAGTAGGTGAGCACCAGAGATGGTGCAGAGGGGGGGCTTGGAGCTGGTTTTAGCCAGGTTGGAGAATCATTCTGCCTCATTGCACCTGCACAAAGAAGTGTCCTGCCCCACCAGGAGGACACTGCACAGTGTTGAGCACTCAGGGCCCTGTCACCAGCACTGGCCTGGGACTGGACACCCCTGAAGTGGTCACATAGGAGAGAGGGCTATGCACAGGTACATGCCTGCTGTTATTACTGTGAGCACTGTCCTGGCCCTTTCAGCTCAGCTTTAATATTATTTGGCATTAGTTTGTGGCTTCATGAAACAAAAACTGGTTTATGACAATCTCTTTCTTCATAATATTGCAAGAGAGAAAAAAGTTACACACAGTTGTAACACAACTGCCTTTTCCCCTCTCCATCACAGGTATTTATGAGCTGGGTGAGCTGTTACTTAGCTGTTGATTTTTAAAAAGTAGGAGGATGTGGCCCTGTGTCCTGTGTTGAAGGAGCTAAATAGGCTCTGGTGTTGAGTTTTAGCTGCCAGCTAATAAACACAGTAGAAGTCAGGGAAGTGCAGGACATTCTGGATAGTAAAGCACAATTGATTTGCTGTTTGAACAGACTGCTGGAAAAATGGTTGTCTCTCCATAGAAAACAGTCTCTGTCTGAAGGGAAAAAAAGAAGAATGTTTTCTGGACGTGACAAAACAGGAGCTTACACACGTGGGTCTTAAAAGATACCTACTCCCAGTAGCTAGAAACCAGAGACTGGGTATTGCTTAGGATAATGGTTAGGGTTTTTAGGCTTTAACACAGGTGCTTCTTAGAGTGATGTGTCTAGCAAGAGTGTTTCACAAGAAATGTGAAAAGAATGAACTGAATGGTTAAAAAAAAAGACTTAAAAAAAGTCCCAGACGATGCTTTGTTTCATCAGAGCACTGCCCTGGGAACTCTTGAGTTTCAGGTATTTTTGTTTGTTAAGGTATATGCTAAATTACCTGGAATTTCTGGTCTGACTTTTTCAACACTATGTCACTTGAAAGACATCATTGGAGTAATTAATTTTGAGGAGTATTCAGGGCTTTTAGACTTGCTTTTAAGAACTTCATGTAACTTTAATACTCAACTGTGAAAGAAACAAATACCCATAGAAGCAAGAATTAAACCATTGTCAAACCTCTGCGTTGTTTATATGTTTAGGTGGCCGTCAATGCACACATCCCTCCGGATTATCTTCTTAGGATCTGTGAGAGACTTGGACCCCTTTTAGACAAGGAAATCCCACAGAGTGTCCTAGGTGTGCAGACTTTGCTAGGTGTCGGGCGCCAGTCTCTGTTAAGGGCAGCAAAAGGTAAGATTCTCAATATATGTGTGACTGAATTTGATTGTCATGATCAAAACCTCTTTTGTCTCTGTTCGTATTCTGGTATCTGTGTGTGTTTGTGTGAACCCTGGTTTCTTCCCTATGCTTGTCAGCTGCTTTCTTGTTGCAGTCTTGCTAAAATACAGTTGTTGCTGGCTGTGTGACATACATCTTTGGTTGAAAATGCCACCTGAAGCAGCTCTTGCCCACAGTTGCCTGCTCTTGTTACTTGCTTCCCCTTCTTTCCAGGTTGGACTGGTGTTTGTGTCAGTGAGGTGATGAAGCAGATAGAGATTTGATCCATCTGAATTACAGACCTTTCTTTCCTTCACACATGCCTGTGTCTAACATAACCCAGCAGTCTGTATATTCTGCTGGGCTATTTTTCAGGCTGTTTTGTTCCGTTTGTTCCATTGTTTGATTCCCTGGCCATGCAGGCAGATGTGTCAGCTTGAAGGGCAGGGTGGCATTTGGGGCAGCATTTAGAGGGTGGAAGGAGGAGAGACTGATTTTCCATGGATAATTCCTGCTCATCCTGGCTGCAAAGTTCATTTGAATGAAAGCCCCCATTCCTTGCATGAATAGGGTACCAGTCCTAGGCCTTTTGAAAACTGCTCTGCTTGAGATAATGATCCTGAGAGCAGTTTTGTGTTACAACTAAACAGATCTGAGAGCCATCTGCTATTGAGGAGTGGTTCCTCCCTTCCCTCCTCGCTCCATGCCCCTGCCACTTCCTCTCTGTAGGAACCAGAACTTATTTGATCCAGTCATGAACCGATTCAGAGAGCTAAAATGTTGCAAAATTTCTTACTGCTGCCTCAGTGCATTAAATTAGCTGGTGGAAGGATGGGAGTGCTGGAAGTGACACAGGCAGCAGGAGCATGTTTCTGGGATAGAAGGAAGGATGGGAGAGCAGGACCTTCCTGTTTCAGTGGCAGTTGAGCACTTAATTTACTGCATCCTGTGAAGTCACACTCTGGTGCTAACACGGCCTGTGGCATTCTGCCCATGCACTGCTGTCACCTGGGGGGGTTGTGCTGTTTGCAAACATGTTTCCTTATGCAAAGTCTTGGGGCTGAGTCTTGTTTTGCCTGTGCTGTGCTCTCATTAGGGAGGCCTGCAGAGCAGCATTTCTTCATTTCACATTCAGTTTCCATCTTAGAGGAGAACAGCAACAAGATGTAAAAAGAAAATGAACATTTTTTGGTGCAAGGAAACAGAAGTTTCTTAGGTGAATTAGGGGACAGAGGCTAGATGAATCACTGAGAGATGTAGTGCAGCCTAAACCACATGATAAATTCATTGAAAAGAGGACTCTGCTAGATGTATGGTGAGGGTTTTTCCCCCTCAGAAAAAGGTGCTTTGAGGTCCTGTTTGGTGTGCAAACCAGAGTCACAGCATACCTTTCCCAAAGTTGACATACATGGATTTCCACCCTCCCAGTGTGTATCAGCATGAAGTTTCCATTTACCTTTACTATTTGTTGCTGTTTTGATCTGGTTTTGCAAGTATGAGTTCTGTTCTCATGAGTCCCACTGTAATACTTTGTGGTGCAGCTCAGGTTTTAATCAGAGGGTGTTCTCAGGAGGCTGTTTGAGTCACGTCAGCTTGTGCACTTCATGTTCAGGGATCTAAATGGTGATACACAGATCCACCAATCTGGGGCACTATCCTTCTGTTTCAGTCCTTATTCACCGTGGAAGCTCATTTCTCTCTTTCCAGATGGCCAGAAATGGAAGAAGTCCAGGTCTAATTTCTGAGGCTGTCTGAACAGTCTCAGAAAAATCACTATTGTTCTGGAGAGAAGGCTCTCTGAGGCCAGTTGGCAGCAGAGAGCTGGAGAGTCTTTAGAGAAAACAGTCTTCATTTTAGAAACAATGTTTTTTTGGGGGGTGGGGTGCAGGGGAGGATCTGAAAGGAGGGCATGTTGCCACCAATTGCCGGAAACCAGATTTATTGGGAGAAAAAAACCCAACACCTCACTTCTCCCACTCTCAGGGAGCACATGTGTGTCTGTGTATTCTCAAACGTACAGTTCGTGAGATCCTGTGTGTGTTGGGATTGCAGCAGGACTAAAAACATGGCAAAGTTCAGTCCTGCCTCAATGCAGAGTGCACCCACTATTTCTCTTCTCTGTTTCTTTCCATCAGGCTAGACACCCTGCTCACCAAAGTGAAACAAAGAGGAGCTGAAACCAGTCACATTGCTTAGGGACTAGAAATCAGAGTAGCAACCTTCTTTAAGTCTCTGACAAACTATTTAAAAAGACAAATCTTCCTTTGGGGTGCGGGGTGGGGTTGCTTGATGGTGTGGATTCCAAGCAGAAGAGGCCAGTTGGTCCCAGTTGGTGTCACTAACCTGCTGTTGGTCCTGCCC
This sequence comes from Chaetura pelagica, assembly GCF_000747805.2. NCBI lineage: Eukaryota > Metazoa > Chordata > Aves > Apodiformes > Apodidae > Chaetura > Chaetura pelagica. The sequence goes on from NW_009953004.1 coordinate 2,033,621, forward strand.
AGACTTCAGGCACACGCTATGGAAAGGCTCCGCGTTCGCAGCCCTGCACCGAGGCCGCCCTCCCGAACTGCCGGTCAACTATGGGAAGCCGCCAAACGTGGGTGAGTTCTGAAACATACATAAAGTGTTGGCTTTTTTCTTCTCTGTGTTGTTAACTGTGGTTCCAGCTACAGGTCACTGGCTGAAACATTCCTAGGGGTCTGCTTTAATGGCTTTTGTTTTTGACATTTTGCCATGAGTTAGTCTAAACAAATATTTCTCGGTGGCAACAGAGTAGCTCTTTGTGTTATTTGGCCTTGGCTCTTCCATGATGTGTGTGTACATGTTAAAAATATTGTGGCCACATTAGAAAGCTTTGCACCTTACCTTCCAAGGTGCTTGAGTTGTGTTTTTTTTTTTTATGATACCCCTAATGTGTGCATGCGTATAAGATGGAGTAGGCACAGGAGCATGTAGGCAATCTTTCCATTCAGAAATCTGAGGCAGAGCAAAGCACCAGGCTCCCAGAGAACTTTTTGTAATCAAGAATTCATTTTAGTTTACTATGACAGAAAACAGACTGCCTGCAACATGCCTTTCCAAAAGGGAAATCATCATGAAACCAGTTGTTTGTGTTAACTTCAGTTTCAGTTGTCCACAGAGGCAGAGAAACAACTTGTAGCAAGCTCTGCCACATGCAGGCATTCAGCTCACATACCAGCAAAGAGCTTCTCTCTTTTGCTTAACCTGAATAGTAGTCATTATCTGTTTTTATAGCAAACAAATTTGATTCTTACAGGTGTAAATATAAGTTGTGTGGGTTATGATTTATTTGCTTCTTAGAGTGTTTTATTCTATATTGATGTGCATTAGTGCAAATGTTTAGACTTTTCTTGGGGTGTAAGGGTGTTTCTCCCATTGCTTTGGAGGTGCAGGGATGATGAGGGCAGTCTTCTGTTTCTACCATGTCTGCTCCTCTCTTTGTGCTTCTGCACTTTTTTTTTCGTGGCCAAAAATTAATCCTTGTCAAGACATGAAGGTGCCTAAACCTGAGCTGTTTGTGGTTGAACTCCATAGTGCCCTTTGCACAAGGGCTAGGCTGTTATGGCAGCAGTGTGATGGGCTAGCAAAGTTAATTATGGGGCTTCCATAGGAAAAATAAATGGATACTTGCCTGGAATTAGTGCACGGGGAACTATTGCATTAGTATTTTCCTGTTTTTTGTCAAATAATTTACAAGCCATACTGTGGACATTAAAAAAAGAATGATTTCCATATATTAATATGGTTACTTCTGGACATAACTGTATATTTATTCTTTTAGGATGGTTCTGTAGTTATTTTTTTGTTAGCAGTGGGCTGCTGGGTTGCTAATAAGTTGTAGGTTTGCTGCACACACTCAGCTTCTGTAGTTATATTTCTGTAAGGGCTTCTGGATCAATTCTTAAATAAAAAATGAATCAGACCATGTGGTTTTGGAATTTGTGGTGCTATTAATGAACCATACTAGCAGATTGGACTCCAGCATTTGTCATGCCATCATAACAAAGGTCTGTGCTGCTTGCTTGGTGACTAGTTCATCACTTTGGGAACAAAAAGATTCATTGGTTTTGGTGTTTTCCTATGAATTTTTATTCAAGAAATGCAAAGGTATGGAAAAGGTCTTTTATAGCCTGAAATTAATTGGTAGAAGTATTGGTTCTTGGAGGAGTACAGTCCTCCTTGATGTGGGTACATAAACTACAGGTAAGAGAGGAAAACATGTCTAAAGATTAAAACAAGAAGTTGACTATAGTGAAGCTGTAGAGGAGGCAGGAATTTAGTTTTGGGATTCCCCATTGTTAATCCTGAAGTGGAAGTCACAAAGTTCTGCCCTGGATATTTGTGCAAAATGGGTGGGATTTTTTTCTGGTGAGCAGTGGCAGCACAGATGCCACAGTGTGTGTGTTGTATTAAAATGCAAGATGAAGCAGAATGCCCAACCTCTTTAATATTTCAGTGTAATTGTGACTTCCCAAACTGTGCTGGCTTAGTCAGATGGAGTTTTCTGGAATTACTTGCTGAGGTAGTTGGGCTGAAGTCATAGGCACCCATAACAATGTGTGTTCATGGGTGAGATGAGGTGATTGTGCAATTGCCTGTGTAGACAGGTCAATAAGGTATGGAAGGAGCAGCTACAAGTTCTCTTTTATGGTTTCCCTTCCAGTGATAGCTAAGCTTGCCACCGTAAGTGTGGTTTTCTGCTGCAAGAATGGGATTGCTTGTGGTTGTCCTTCTTGCTGGAGGAGTCCTTAGCTGCAGGGGTTTGCCTTTCTGTCTGGATGGGGTTGGGATGGGACCTTCTGATCTGTACTCCAAAATAAAAGGTCATGCACAGTGGAAGTGGAGCAAGAAATCAGTATTGCCTTTTCCCAGCATGTTTGTGTGGAGCTGGGAATCTTCTGGTGGGGGGAGTCTCCAAGAAAGTGCTGACCTGTGGAAGTTCTCAGGAACAAGTTGTTTGTGTGTTGAGTCTTGGACGTCTTTGGTGATGTGCTGGGGGAGGAGAGGAAGGGGAGATGCTGTCATAGCTTTCTGCTGCTGAGAGGATAACATGGTGAGGATGGTCTTTTAGACAGTTTCTTCACAGTAGTGCCATGTTTAGGACTCCCTTTGTGCTCTTCCAGTTGGAAAATGGGAAGATGGGCAATCCAGAACCTCAGCAGTGGGAGTTGTTCACATATGATTAACCTGGTTTTGAATATTCTTTGGGTTTAGTCAGAGCCTTTTCTGTTTCTTTGCAGACAACACAAAGCAGGTTGGAAAGAAAATTGTTTTCCCTCTCTAGTTGATCACTTGGGCTCTTTTAACTTGGGGTAACTGCTGTTGGTTAGAAAGTAACACAAAATCAGGAATCAGAAGGTTCACAGCATCTCTCAGAGAATAAACAATTCAGCCCTATGGAAGTGTCAAGGTGATCCAGCTTCCTTAGGCCTGCCAAGCAGCAGGGCTCCAATGAGGGCAGAAAATCAATCCTGTTCCTCTGCTGCACAGGAGCTCCATGAGGTCAGCAGCTATGAAAGCTGGAACACTTTGTCCTGTTGGTGCTTTTACTGCGTCAGACTGACTTTGTGGCCACACATCCACTCTCTGAGGTGATATTTTGCATGTGTGAGCCAACTGTGTTTATTTCCTGGTGTTCTTATGAAATCCAGACTCCTCCTGCACCCTGTGAGTGGTACTAATCTCCATGCCTGAGGAGGCCTTAAGTGAGGTCACAGCTTACTCACTTGTTGCTAGGTCCTCATGACAAAGCTACAGTGCTTATTTCAACAGGTAAAATAAGTGAAGTCAAGTCATCACCCTTAATAAAGGAAAAACTATTTTTAAAACAAACATTTGTACCAATATTCTGTTTTTCTATTTTTGCTTGCAAAGAATGGAGTGAGGCAGGGCTTTATAGGGAGAAGAGGAATTCAAGATGTTTGAAAACTGTTGCTGCTAGGTGACTTTGTCCATGCTGAAATGTTTTAATTCCTTCTGAAGTGGTGACTGAACTTGGAGATTTGTGATGTTTGATACTTGCATTTGGGTTTTTGGTTGGGTTTGGTTTTTGGTTGGGTTGTTTTTTCTTTTTTCACTGAGGGATGAGTTATTCTTGCAGGGTTTTTGGTTTTATCCTTACTAGGTGAGCTTTCTTGCAAGGGTTTTTCTGTTTGTGCTGTTATCTCTAGTGGGGTGGATTGTGAATTTAAGAATTGCTGTTGTACAGTGTATGTGAGTTCACTCTGCCTCCTGCAACTTGCTCTAAGGTCTGGAATTTTCCTGAAGGTTTCCCCTCTACCCCAAGGTAGCACTTGCTGCAGCAGCTGCAAGTGCAGAACTTCATTTGAGAAGGTGGCCTTGCCCTTTGTGGGCAAAACTAACTCACTTTTTCTTAGCAAGAAGTCTGGATATGCTCACTTGTTAAGTGAAATAGCTTCAGTGCAGTTCTAAACGTTTTTCCTGGCAGGAAATGATGAGGGGGTAGACTTGGCAGCCCAGGATGGCATGAAGCACAGCAGCTAATTAGACAGCTTGCAAAACGTTTTGAGGGTTACTATGTTGCTAATTTTCTGTGTTGGAATCAGGCTTTTAAAATGATTTCAGGCTTTATGAGCACAATCATTTCATTGTGCTGAAGGAAGCCAACTTCACAGGGCTTTTTGTCACATGTGGGCAAGTCCCTCTTTAGATATTGTGGATTCATCTTCTACCCCAATATAGAAAAGTGGAATTGGGGATATTTGTTTTGTTTAGTGTTTGATTTTCTTTGCAGTTCCTTGGAAGGCAGTGATAGTTTCTGAAGGGTGGGAAGGCAAAAATCTCCATCACAGCTTCGTGTGCATGGCACACATTTCTGATATACCCTAAGCATTTTTGTGGTGAGGGTGGATACTTTGAATACTGGCTACTTTTTCTTGATAAGAGGGTACTCCTCCTGGCACAACAACAGTTCTGTATTTGCCTGAAACTCAGGATTGAAACATTTCACGAGCAGTGCTTTATATTTTATAATTATCCACGGGAGAATGAGGAGTCTTGTCCCCACTGTGCAAACAGGGAAATAAACAGAGAGAAAAAAATAATACATGGAATTACTTTCACATCCTCTGAAGCTGAACTGATTGCAAGGCTGGGAATTGACCAGAAGGGTGAGGTGCAGAGTGTCAAAAAAGGCAGTGTGAGCCTGACTGCTCTTTACACCTTGAAGTGTTTCCTTCTTGTGATTTACAACAATCAGGAGAAGCACATTTCCAGAAGGATTGCATGGGAATGCAGTAGTACACAGAAGGCATGCTGATTATTTGGAATATTTTGAAATGGGAGTGTACCTTTTGGATTCACACAGCTCTTTGGCTTTGAACATATATTTATTTTTGAAATCACATATAGGAAATGGTTTCAAGGCAGATACACTGTTGTTAGGTATTTAAATGGTTTAAGCATGGAAAGGCAGAGCAGAATTACCTTATTGCTACATGACTGCATCTCTGGCTTGGCATAAATGTCCACAGGGTGAGGGGGAAGGGAAGTGTAATAGTTTCAATAATGTAGCTTTTAAGCTGTCATACTTAAATATTAAAGAAAACAATGTGTAGGCAAATCTGACTGTACCTTTGTACAACATCTACCACTGCAGGATCTCTGTTCCCGCCTGCAAAAGGTGGGGAAAAAAGGGTTAAAGATTTCATTTCTACTTTAGTAGAGGAGACAGTTTCATTTGACAGTTCCTGGATAACAGCAGGTATCAACTGAATAGCAGGTAGATAGGAAATGAATTTAGTTTAGTGTGTTTTGCTTTTTTAGTACAGCTGAAGATGTGTTTCTGCATGCAAACCAAATACTGGCTGAAGGCGAGGTCAGCCTGGGAGCTTTGGTGCCTTTTGCAAGCATCTCCACCTTTTGTGCAGCTTGTTGGTTGCTGGTGTGTAGTGTTTCAATGAAAACCATGTTAGAAGTAGTCTGAATCTCAGAGCATAAAGCTGAGAAACAAAAATACTTTCTGTAAATCTGGAAACAATTTCTTTTCCAATTTATCTCCCTGCTTGGGTATGAAAACTTCAGTCTTACCAACAAACAGGAGTGTGTGGTGGGTGTGTGACCCTCTGGGATGATTCTTCTTGGCTTGGTAGAGTTTTAAAACCACGTTCCATCATCTTTTTCGATGTCGATAGGCAATTAGGTGATGATCCAATTAAGAAAATGGGTCAAGTTGTTCACTAGACTTCTAAAGTAAAGGCTTGAAAGGCACTGAAGAGCTTCACCCCCACCTGTGAAGCCCTGCCTATGTCAAGGCAAGATAAGGGGTTCCTTGAGGGAGCCTGCACCAGAATGTTGAGGAGCAGCAACGTTACGTCTTTAAGTGCCATTGAGAAAACATCTTCAAAGTTGAAAATCTCAAGTTTGAGTGGTGTAAGTTAGGGTATGGAAAATTAACACCCCAAGGGATCTCCCATTATGTGTAATACCAAAGATTAGAATTAGGATCTGTCTGTTCTACAGCCATAATGAGCTTTGTTTGTTGAGGTGTCCCAGGCCCATACCTGCCTGTTTGCTGCTTTTCGTGTCCTTGTTTTACATGATGTGTTGGTGCACTCAGATTTCCAGCTGTTCTTCTAAGGTCTAGAACGTATCAACATGAAATAATTGCAGTTTTATCTCATGACTTCCATTCTTTTGACTGGGTTTTTTTCCATCAATGCCACATATTTCTTCTTTAACCATGAAGTTTGATTTAGCTCTTGTTTCCTTTGAGTTCTAGACAAAATCTGCATCTTAATTTTCTTTTGTGTTTTCTTTTTCTCTCCCAGTAAATATAATTTCTGCCAGGCAATTAACTGGATGTGGGCGTTTCAGCCACTTGTTCCCAACATCCACCTACCAACAGATGAAGATGCACAAGAGGATTTTGGGGCACCTCTCATCTGTTTATTGTATAGCCTTTGATCGCAGCGGGAGAAGAATTTTTACAGTAAGTTTAAAACTAGTACTTTTCTTGGAAGATTTCTTTGCTTGGTTTGGTTTCTTGCTTTCTCAAGTCCCTCAACAGGTTCTTAGCTACTGTTTGAGATGCAGAGATGGCATTCAGAAAAAGCAAGGAAGAAAATATCTTGAAATGTATGAAAACCCATCTCTTCCTGTGCTAGTTTTCACTTTTCACTTAATTTATAGAATCATAGAATGGTGAAGGTTGGAAGGGACCTTAAAGATCATCCAGTCCCAACCTCCCTGCTATGAGCAGGGACACCTCCCAGCAGCCCAGGTTGCTCCAAGCCCCATCCAACACTGCCAGGGATGGGGCAGCCACAGCTTCCCTGGGCAACCTGGGCCAGGCTCTCCCCACCCTCACACCAAAGAATTTCCTCCTCATATCTCACCTCAATCTCCCTCTTCCAGTTTTAATCCCTTCCCCCTTGTCCTCTCCCTCCCTGCCCTTGTCCCAAGTCCCTCCCCAGCTTTCCTGGAGCCCTTTCAGGCACTGGAAGCTGCTCTAAGGTGTCCCTGGAGCCTTCTCTTCTCCAGGCTGCACACCCCAACTCTCCCAGCCTGCTGGGAGATCCAAGCTGCTCCAGCCCTTGGATCATCTTTGTGTCCCTTCTCTGGACCCTCTCCATGTCTTTTCTGTGCTGAGGGCTCTAGAGCTGTAACTGGTGTGTTAAAATCCCTCCCAGCTCTGGTAGACTGCATCAGCTCTTTGCTTCCCCATTTAGAACCTTACAGCAGAGTTGTTCCAGGCCAGAGCTTACAACTCTCACTTGAAACATGTGCTCATTTTTCTCTATTTATCATCTTTCTTGCTGAATGGACCTGCAGCATTCTGGCATTTAGGGTTGATTTGCATGCTCCTTGCTGGCTTAAATCTTAACACTTTTTTTTAAACTACATTTTACCTTTTGATAACCTTGGAAATGCTGGCAATCCTTTCCTTACATTTCAGTAAAACCCTGATGATAAATAGAAGACCTCATTAATTCACCTGCAATTTACTTCTCTACTACATTTTCTTTCTAGAATTTGTAGTATGTCAGTGAATTTATGAATATTATTTGTAAATTTTTCTCCAGAATATATTAACATACATTTCTCTGATGCTGCCCCTGCTTTTCATACTACAAATTTAAAAATAAACAGATTCTTCAAATTAATAATGCATCTTTGTTCATGTTATAATTCCTGTTTTCTCTTTGCCCTTGTCTCTTATCAATGGCTGTTTAGAAACAGATTACCTGGCAGATTAATTGTTGTCTTTGTTGTAATTGTTGTCTTAGCTTCTCCACTCATTGTAAAGTGGTCAAATAGAGATGTTGTGAGTGATAACTACTCTGGGTCATAGTGAGGGTCTCTCCATTTTTGTTTACACCTTAAAGAGATCTTTCTCATCTACAGTGACATGAAGAACTGGAAGTGATTTGTGTTAGAAATGAGCTGCAGTCAATACATTGGAATTTGAAGTCAAATTATGTTGATATTGCAGTGAGCTTTATTGTGCTTCATTCCTGGCTCTGACCTGGCAATCCCAGCCACTGGGGTTGGTGCTCTTTGTTGTGTCTGAGCAGTGGAAAGGTCTGGGAATTGCCTAAAAATATGAAGTGATGTAGCTGCAGCTGTAGGTAGAAGTACTTTGCAGTGGTCTGTGCTGGATGTGCTTTTGAGCTGTGTGCTGCCCTGGGCTGAGGGCTACCTGGCACAGCACTGCAGCTGCACTGGGTGCTGCAGGGCTTGCCTTCTGTTCCCAGCAATGGAGCCTCATGGTGCAGCTGCCCACAGCTCCAGCAGCATGGCAGAAGCTCTCAGATCCCTCAGGTGCTCATTTTCTTTTTCCTAAGAGCTTAAGCCTTGTGCTCACTTGGATTTTACTGTTGGCTTGGTCCAGCTCACACAGTTAAACGACTTTTGGTTGTGTGTAATGAAACGTCTTCTTAAATTTACCTGAATTATTACTGAACTGTACTGAGAGGAGTTGTATTAGCAGCAATCATCATATTTTAGAGGAAACCTACGACAGTGGCTTCTGTTTTATAAAGATCTAAATCCCTGACCCCACAAGATGATCCCAAACGTGAATAGCTGTGCCTCCAGCATCGCGCTGAAGCCACTCCTCTGGCAGGTTGATGGCACCCTGGTGGTTTAGATACTTCTTCATCTGCAGCAAACCTGTGTGTGCTGAACACTCAGCCCATTCTGTCAGATAACCTTTGGATATCTCTTGTGTGGCTTTAGGGGTCGGATGATTGCCTGGTCAAAATCTGGGCGACAGACGATGGGCGCCTGCTCTCCACCCTGCGCGGCCACTCGGCTGAGATCTCAGACATGGCAGTGAACTATGAGAACACCCTGCTGGCAGCAGGCAGCTGTGATAAGGTGGTCAGAGTGTGGTGTCTGAGGACCTGTGCCCCAGTGGCAGTGCTGCAGGGCCACTCAGCTTCCATTACTTCCATACAGGTAAGGAATCACTTCTTTTTCCTAACCTCCCCCAAAATGGGAACAGTCAGAAGAGGTGTGGGTTGGCAAGTGGGGATAAAACTTGTCTTTTGGGCTCTGCTTGGCTGTGTAGATTTGCCCCAACTTGAGGGTGCTGTTTCCTGGCAATCTCACTCAATAGCCAATACTGCCCGAGGGGCTAATCCTGCTTATTCCAGCTGTCTTTGGCTCTGTGTTCCCATTGCTTCTTCCTTAGATCTAGCAAATGTGCAGTCACCAAGAGCACCAAGTCAACCAACTGAGCCAGGGAGAAATAACTGGTATCTTTGGTAGTAGTCCTCATAGAGTCATGGAATGGTTTGTGTTGGAAGGGACCTTCAAGATCATTTAGTTCTGAGCCCCCTGCATGGGCAGGGACACCTCCCACCAGCCCAGGTTGCTCCAAGCCCCATCCAACCTGCCCTTCAACACTTCCAAGTTTCACCTCAATCTCCCTCTTCCAGTTTTAATCCCTTCCCCCTTGTCCTCTCCCTCCCTGCCCTTGTCCCAAGCCCCTCCCCAGCTTTCCTGGAGCCCCTTCAGGCACTGGAAGGTGCTCTAAGGTGTCCCTGGAGCCTTCTCTTCTCCAGGCTGAACAGCCCAACTCTCCTAGCCTGTCCCCAGAGCAGAGCTGCTCCAGCCCTTGGATCCTTACACAGTGACTGACCTGACAGTCATTTGTTCATAGAGAATGTTTATTTTTCACCATAATACTGTCAGCTAAAAATCCTTAATCCACATTCCTTGTTTTCCTTCTTATCTCACCTGTGCCACAAGGGGCTTGTCTGGGTATTTTGGCAGACCTGGATGCTGCAGCAGCCACAGATCAGTTTGGCTCAGGGTTCACAAAGAATCTGTGCCCAGGCAATTTCAGTTGTGTGGCAGGTGCCGAGTGAGCAGTAGCAGAGCAGGAAAAAGATGGACTCAACTGCCAGCACTCAGTTCTCTAGTGGTGGCACAGCCAATAATGGATAGTAATTTACAGTTTATTCACTTTTAAAAATACCCAACACACAACGGCCAGGCAGAAACCAACAAAACAAAAGTCCAGGATAAAAAAGGCAATCCCTGCCATTTGACAGGTTATGCACATAAAGGGGAGAATGAGTGGGGATGTTTGGCTCAGAATCCCTCTCTTCTGGAGCCTGATTCATCACACTCTTCCCCAACATGCCCACAGACCCTGCAAGTCTCATCTCTTCTCCTTCTGCTTACACTTCCAATTTAATCTGATTTTAACTATGCCATAAGTTAGTTGAAGGTTATTGTTTTGGAGACCTAGTTACAACCTGATTTAGTCTTTTGTGTAATATTTGTTTATATTTATATGCATCCCTCACAAGCTTTATGCAAAACTCTGGTAAGCTAGCTAATAATCACAATCCATCATGGCTTTTTGATTAAACAGGCCTTGATCCCTTTATCAGATACCACGTAGCCAGGGGATTAAAGGTATTGCTGCAGTTATGAAATCAAAGTGAGAGATTTCTGGATGAAAAGCTTCCCTGCTATTTAGAGAGGCAGAGGAGAGGTTCAGGAAGAGCAGGGGAGGGAGGGGGATGTCCTACCACACTGCTCTTTGGGTACAGGTATCATTTTTGTCTTTGTTACCATGTTTGATCCAGTTCTGTCCTAGAAATAAGCATTTCCTCACATTGTTGCCCCATAAAGAGGGTCTAGGCTTGTTTCATTTCTCCAGTTGCTGTCTCCTGTGTGGGAGAAACAAAGACTTGCTGGTCAAAATGCAGCTGTTTTCCATTCCTCTTCTTTAATTTTATGGAAGCTGAGAGTGGTGTTCATCCCTGGTACTGGTCTCTACTGAAAGCTGATATGTTCATGAAGAAGCTTCTTGTCAACAGCCATTTGCATGTCCAGGGAGAAAAAGAATCAGCTGGTTTAACTGTTGCAACTTCCTTTGTAGTTCTCTCCAGCAAGGAAAGGAACAACACGATACCTCACTTCTACTGGTGCTGATGGAACAATCTGTTTCTGGCAGTGGCATGCTAACACCATGAAATTTAAGTAAGCCTGTTTAGATAACTATAGTGATCTTAAATAGAGGGGAAATTGATTTTGAGGTTCAGCCTGGAGAGGAAATGCTGAGATACTGAAATAAGGGTATGTTCTTTCCCAAGGAACAAGTTTCTTGGGATGTGTTCTCCCTTGGCCATGCTGTGCATGGGTGCTACACCAGTCTGTGGGGCAGGGGGGGTTCCTTATGTGTGCTGGGGGGGTGTCTGGCATTGCTGCTCAGCAGGGAGACAGATCAGTGCTGTTATTTCTGGGTTTTGTGCTTTGCAAGCCAGCACTGTGGAAAAACTTGCAGCTTTTATCTTTAGGACTAAATCCTTGTCCAAGATGTACAGGCAGGGGAATTTCTTCCTTTTAATTAGAAGAACACACATAGAGATGGCATCAAACCTGTGCTGTATAGGGAGCAAATGCTACTAGATGAGTGGTTTGCCAGGTTCTGTTTTGAATAGATCAGAACTGGTGAATATCATGAGAAATAAATTAACTAGTCTTTTCAGTGTAGAAACTGATGGGTTTATACTGAACCAAGGAAACAAATTCCTACAATGAAAAATAAATTCTAGCAAACACAGGTGAGAACTGTGAAATAAAGAGATTTAGGGTGAGCATATTGACCTTAATCTGCTGGGCTGCAGTGCACTGTGCTTGTTGAATAAATGAATGAATGAAAAGTGAAACTGTTGTGTTGTTGCACACAGGGATCGTCCTGTCAAGTTTGCAGAGAGGTCCAGGCCTGGTGTTCAGATCTCTTGTTCATCTTTCAGTTCTGGTATGTATGCACTGCAAGGTAACTAAAAGCATTTTCTGAGCTGTAATCCCTTTGGTGAGAGGACTTTTACTTCTTTTTCAATACAAACCCCTTTTTCAGTTAATTACAGCACTGTCAAATTGGGATTGTTGGAATTTTTCTGTGCTGAGCAGCTGCCTCAAGCTGCTTTTTCTCTTTCCTCCTAGAATTTAAGCTCAAATGTCTTGACCACTTCCAAGGAAGACTACACTTTCAGGCTGTTGTTTTGCACAGGAGAGCTTTTCCTTTGTCACATCCTTTTAAGCTTTCATGTTGTTCAGTTTTTGAGTGAAAATTTCTTGAAATCTGGCAGCCTGGTGGCCACTGTTTGGAGGTTACACTTGTGCTGATCTCCCAAATTTGGCCAAGTTTTAGGAGGATTGATTCAGTGTGTTTGAAAATACCAGCTTAACTGGCATCCTTTGGTGCAGCTTTGAACTCTGAAAAAATAGTGATTGTTACCAGCAAAATTAGGTAATTTCTCATTAACTTTTGCTATCAGAAATTGAGAGCTGTTAGAGCCATGTGAGCCTTGCCCCCTCATTCCTTTTTCAAAGCCAGAAATCCAGAAATTACTAAAACCACTTCAATGCTGTAAATTACACAACAGTGCCCTTTTTTTTGTGCCACGTTGCAAATAGAACAAAGATTAGAAGCCAGTAGCTTAATCACTGACTCCCAGTTCAGCAATAATTTTTCTCCTGTGCTTCAAATAGATATTGAAGATGCTCTTCAAGATCTTATTTGATATTTACCAGTGGGGATATGAAACTATTCCCTGCCTCATTTTCCTGTGTAGGCTGATGGAGATTGCTGTGCTAATTTCTGAGGGAAATCAGAAGAGCTTGTTGGAGGAATATTGTAGCTTCAAATCTTCTCTTCCTTGGGTCAGAAAGGTTTGCAGGTGGAAAATATTGTAGAGCTCCTTGTGCTGAAGCTGATGTGACCAGAGCAAAACCCAGATCCAAGCAGAAGTTGCCAGAGTCAACTTCTTGGTGCAAGGATCTATGTTGTGGTTGCATGGAAATCTTCTGTTTAGAAGTGTAGTTTGCTGCTTTAAGAAATAAAGAAGTCATTAAAATGAGTTGTTCCTGGACTGGCTTCTCTTCTCACAGCAGTCACTGTCTTTCCTAGGTGGCATGTTCATTGCAACAGGGAGTACTGACCATGTAATCAGAATTTATTATCTGGGCTCAGAATCACCAGAGAAAATGGCTGAGTTAGAATCTCATACGGTAAGAGATGACTCAGAAAACACATCTTGTTCCCTGTTTTACCTTCTTTCAGGAACATAGGTTTTGTACATCCTCCTGTTCAACTTGTTTTCTGCCTTGAGAGTTTAGTGAGCTCTCAGCAAGGGTGGTGGTTAAATGCCTGGAAATTTGTCCTGTGTTTATAATTCCTCTGAGGCAGGAGATGTGTGCAAAGTAGGGCTGATGTGTTGAATTCCCCCAGGAAGCTGAGGAATTAGGTGGTTTTCCCATATTCTTGAAGAAAATCTGTGTCAGAAAGAGGAATGAAAATAGTTTTCATGCACGGTGTCATTTTTCCTATTAAATTAATCATTGAGTATTTCACTTTAATTGTGACCACAAATCCACATAACAAGAAAAAACCAAGTTAATTCAGGTTTTTTCAGACATACTTTGGCTCATTTAGAAAATGAATCCAGCTTAAAGCATCATTTTTCAGGCAATGCAGAAGGGTTTTTGTAAAAAATTCAAACCATTTCAAATATCTGCACGATGGTTTCAGTGTTAATTTTCAAGTTTGAGTTGTGAGAGCTTTTATTAAAACCATTACATGTCACAATTGGAGTGAAACCCCATAAAGAAGTGTCACTAAAATGGTATCAAATGTTTCTTAATGTTTTAGTTGCTGAGAGCAGGTGATGATTGTATTATTTATTTAGTGCATGGTAAACAACATAGCAGGAAGGGAAGTTTATGGCAACACTGCTGCCACTTGTGAGGAGCTTGGAGCATTTATCTTTGAACCTTGAGAGCCCAGCTGCCCACCTAACAATATCTGATGGGTTAAGGTCTCAATTGCTTCTCAGTTGCTTCTCATGGCTCTCACATTCATGGCTCAGAGCTCCAAACAAAACTAACAAGTATTTTGGTGACAAAAGAAAAACTAAAGGTCAATATTCAGCAGTTCAACTTTGGAATGAGCTGTAATTCCTTTAATTTTTGATGCTCTTCTACTAAACAGGCTGCTGTCAGCTCACTCCTGGGGAAAAAATATCACAAATTGGGATACTTGGTTATCAGAGACAGCAGGGGGAGTGAAGACAGCAAGTGCAGCCAGCACAAGTACTGAGCAAAACTGGAAAAGGCAAAAACATGTCTAAAACATACCATGTGGTTTTCAACTATTTAGAAGTGGAGATAAAGCTGAGGTTTGCATATTATTTTTTTTTTGTGAAATAATTTTGATGCTCATGAATGTTTGGTCTAAAAATTGCAAACCAGCTGTGATCTTTTGTGCAGTTGTTCTTTCTCCATCCCATGGGTGCTGCACCACCCAGGCCTTCTGAGCTCCCAGGGTTGCTCCTTCCTGCAAACTCTGTGAGTGTGAAAGGTGCAGGATTTCTCAGGCAGAGTTTACCCCAGGGTGGGGACAGTCCCATGTCAGAGAGACTGTGCTCAGGCAAGGGCAGAGCTTCCTCCTTGAGGGTCCAAGTGTTAGGGAGACTGAGTCAGAACTTGTGTCTGTCTCTGAGCTGCTTCAGGAGCAACTCAAAATCATCACAAAATCATCACCTCCCTAAAGTTTCTATGTGTGAAAACAATATATCTGGGGAAGTTCTACCATCAGGTGTGACTTTCCTGTTCCTGAATGTATAGGACAGCATGTTGAAGGAGATGTGTGGGATGATGCAATTTGCTAAATAGAAGGTCATCATGAAGATCTTTGGGGATGAGTGTTTCAGCTTCCAGAGCACTTATTACTGTGTGGTTTTTTTTTACTTAGGACAAAGTGGTTGCAGTCCAGTTCTGTAACAATGGTGACAGGTGAGTGTCACTTACCCAATTTCCATGGGTTTCTAGAATAATAATCATGAGCTTTCAGATTTTAAAACTTCAAATCATAGAATCAGGAAATGGTCTGGGTTGGAAGGGACCTGAAAGATCATCCAGTCCCAACCCCCTGCATGGGCAGGGACACCTCCCACCAGCCCAGGCTGCTCCAAGCCCCATCCAACCTGCCCTTCAACACTGCCAGGGATGGGGCAGCCACAGCTTTCCTGGGCAACCTGGGCCAGGCTCTCACCACCCTCACACCAAAAAATTCCCTCCTCATGTCTCACCTCAATCTCCCTCTTCCAGTTTTAATCCATCCCCCCTTGTCCTCTCACTACAAACTGTTGTCCCAAGCCCCTCCACAGCTTTCCTGGAGCCCCTTCAGGCACTGGAAGGTGCTCTAAGGTCTCCCTGGAGCCTTCTCTTCTCCAGGCTGCACACCCCAACTCTCCCAGCCTGTCTCTAGAGCAGAGCTGCTAAAGCCCTCAGAGCATCTTTTGGGCTCCTCTGCACTGACTCCAACAGTCCTTCTTATGCTGGGGGCTCCAGAAGTGGACACACTTCTCCAGGTGGAAGTGCCTGTGCTAAGCCAGGATCCTGTCTCTTACCTAGCAATTAAAATGCTCCTGATCAAATGCATGAAGGTGCCTGCAGGCACGTCTGTGTGCCAGGCTCTGGAGCACAGCTGGCTGGAGCATGGTGGGATAAGCTTTGACTGGTGATCAACATCTTAATGTAAATGTTTTTTTGCCAGCTTTTGCTCAGATCCCTTATTTTGCTTGGCAGGAGGTTTCAGGGATGTGAGCAAGCAGGAGCCTTCCAAGCAAAACTGTAGCTTTGCCAAGTGGAACTGCACTTGTGCTCAGAGATGTTTGTCATGGAAAATGGTGTGGGAATGAACTGGTGTAACTGTACTAACAGTTCCTTCCAAGCACTGTGAGAGCACAGGTCTTGCTGAGGGTCACACAGACACTGAAAACTGTATGCTACAAGGGTGCTTTTAGTGGGAAAGGGATGGCTTCCTTTTTACTTTAATATAAAGAAATAAAAATATAACAAATGTCACAAGCATTGTGATGGAAAAAAATCCACTCAGGGAAACTGAAAAGGTAAACCAATCACTTATTTTAATAAAACTGCATAAGCTTGCCTTCTTACATCTAATTCTGTGTATAAATGGAATATAAAGGTGCTGGCTGGCCTGTGAACATGTTTTTATTTGAGGAGTTTTTAAAAAATTCTCAACCAAAATGATTTCTGTGGTGATGGCCAAAGCATTGAAATGCATTTTACTCAGATAAATGCATTTTCTGGAGGCTTGAATCTTTTAAACAAGGAATTGAAGAATGAAAATACTCATGTTCAACTTCCCTACTTGTGATTGACTGGAGTGCTTCCCTTCTCTGTCTTCACCCCCTCCCTAATTTAATGTATTATAATTTATGCTGGGCTCCTGGCCATGCAGTTTCCTCTTCTTTGCTGCCACTAGGAACTGCTCAAGAGATTTGCTGATGTCATTCCAAAGGGAAAGTGCAGCTTGTGTGATGTTGAAGTCATTCCAAGGCCATCTGCTAGCTGTAACCAAGTGGAATTGATGTGGCACAGAGACCCCTTTGTACCCTGAAATATCAGATATGAAATTAGGGCCCTTGCTGCCTTCTCACCACCTTCTCCTGATCAGAGATGAGCAAACAATATATAAAGAACAAGTGTTGAAGAAAGATTAAATGCATCCTAGCTTCTGTGCTGATGTGGATGGGTGTGCTCCTGGCTTGCCAGGGTTTTGGAGCTGCCTGTTTCCTGTGGCAGGAGTTCATGGAAGTTCTACCAGCTATTAAACCCTCTGTGTGGGCACATATAGAGTAAGACAAGTCCATACACAAAAGTACACACCTCCAAGTGGAGGTATAATTAGGTCCTGTGATAGGCATGTGGGTATTAGACCAAAAGCAGCAGTAACTTATCCTTACTCAGAATTTCATTATATCCTTTTCCTCTTTTTTTCTTCCTCCCCATAGCTTAAGGTTTGTCAGTGGAAGCAGAGATGGAACAGCAAGAATATGGCACTATCAGCAGCAAGACTGGAAGAGTGTAGTCCTGGATATGGCTACTAAGATGACAGGGTAAAACAAACCAAACCAGAACACACTTCCTAGAAACAACTGCTTGCAAAACAAAATCTACCATCATATTGAAAACTATATATTTATTTACTTACATTCTCAGTCAATTTCAGTGCATGGTTTTTGGGGATGAAAAGTACCATGGCTCTGTCTGCTAAGTGACACAGTTAATAGCCCCCCCCAAAAAATATTAATACATTGGTGGTTCCCTACTCTAGTGGTTGTATTTAGTATTTTACATATGAAGTAAGAATGTCAAATAGAGTTCATCTCCCAGGGATTTTAGTAGAACCTCCTTGATCATATGCTGACCTATGGTTGTTTTAAAATGTCCAAGACAACTGCTGGTGCTGTCATCTTGGAGCAAAGTGATAGTAACAACTACCATAACCAGCCTCCTCTAGTCAGTAGTGTTGGTTTGTTGTTATGTGTTCTGCTAGTTTGGTTGTTGTGCTATGAAGTACAGTTAAAATTATCATGAATATAGGCAAAATAGGGAAGAATGTGTGAGGTGAATGCAAATATGGGCATGTTGAACAGTGCCTGGCATCAAACAGCCACTGTGCCAGGCAACTGACAGCTCCTGCTATGGTTTGATGCTACTCCAGTAAAGAAATGTAGTCAATAATCTTAGTTTAAAAAAAATAAGCATTGCCCATTACAGCTGATTTTTCCCCACCTGTGACACAGGTTCTTTGTCCTGACAACATTTGTTTGTAAATTCATGTTTTGGTTTCTCATATCATTCCAAGGCCTGTATTGCCTGAAAGGATTCTTGTCATATATACCCAGAATGTTTCTTATTATTCTTAACATTGTATTTTGCCTTAAGGTTTTCAAGTAAGAGATGAGACACTTGGGTTTGGTTCTCAGGTTCCATTAGGGTTTTGAGTTTTTCTTTCTGAGATCCTCAAGTGACTTCCCTAAGTGGCCTTATAATTGAATATGCACCATAACAAAAAGCAGGGATGGAGAAATCCATTAGGCATTTTGCTCTGCAGAATTCTTTGTATTTCATGTGGTTACACTTCTAATAAGTTAGCTGTCCAAGTATGATTTGGATTTATTTAGCAGGTTTTTGCTCATTACAGAGTTTACTCATGTTGATGACTGATAAGAAAAATGCCCTGTAGGAAAAGACTGAATAGAACTGAATAGCTTGAAAGAAAGATTTTTCATGAGGATGAACATTTAAGAAGACCAGAAGGGAAATTTGTCCTTTTTAAGGAAATAAAACTGTAAATCTTCATGTTACTGAATATTTTCTGTGCCTGTTTTTTACCACTGCAGAAGCCAGCCTTTGTTCTCCTGCATTAGCAAGTAGTCACAGAGGGGACAGCTGTGCTCTCCCTTATTTCATACTGAATTATTCCTGTTAAATGTTTCTGTGTGTACTTCCTGATTTATTTCTTCTGCTAATTATTAATTTCCTTAGAAACAATGTAGCATCCGGGGAGGACAAGGTGACTAAGCTGAAGGTGACCATGGTGGCTTGGGACAGATACGATGCCACTGTCATCACTGCAGTCAACAATTTCCTTCTCAAAGTGTGGAACTCCTCCACAGGGCAGCTTCTTCATAGCTTGTCTGTGAGTAGAATTCAAGTGGGTAATCCCAGGTGGTTGTAGTTCAGCTCTGAAATGAATCTGAGGCTGAACTGCATCATCGTTGCCCCTGACGAGGAGGGTTTTGCCCTGAAGCATGGAACCCATCTTATCCTTCCTAGCAGGGGGACATGTCATGGGGACAGGAGCTGATGACCAGAGTGCTGCTAGACCCTGGTGAATGCTGGCTGAGAAGGGAGCCCTTTGCAGGCCACCTCTTATGCCCAGATGAGGGGGCTGCAGCTGCCCTTGCTGCTGATGTCCCCTTTCTCCCCACCCCTCTCCAGCTCAGCTGTGCTGAGCCTCAGCCTGGGACACTGACCAGGTGGGCAATGCCAAGCCTCTGACAGAAGTGTTGGCCAAGCCCAGACATAGTTCTAGTCTCAGATGCAGTCAGTTGAGCTGCCCTGGGCATCTAGCTGAGCTGAGATGTCCTCACACCAAACGCTCAGATGTTTGGAGGTCACAGGTGGAGAAACATGACTTTCTTTTTTGCCCTGCTTTCTTTGCAGGGCCACGATGATGAAGTTTTTGTTCTGGAGGCCCATCCATTTGACCAAAGGATTGTACTTTCAGCAGGCCACGATGGAAATATTTTTGTTTGGGATATAGACAAAGGAACAAAGATTCGCAATTACTTTAACATGGTAAGAATGAGCAGGGAAGGGTGGGCTGGGTTTTCTTCCACGTTTGTCTTGAAGCAAAAGCAGATTTCATTGTGTGCCTGTTGTGATCAGTGTTACAGCAGGATTAGGGGAGAGCATGTTAAAAACAAGCCCCTGTGCTCTTCAGTAAGCAATGTCACAGTATGTTTCTGCGTCTTGTGAGGGCAGCAACAAGTCACAGAATCACAGGATTATTGAGGCTGGAAAAGACCTCTGAGATCATCAAGCCCAGCCTATGACCAACACCACCACATCTCCAGACCATGGCACTAAGTGCCACATCCAGCCTTTCCTTGGACACCTCCAGGGATGGTGCCTCCACCACTTCCTTGGGCAGCCCATCTCAATGTCTGATCACCCTTTCCATGAGGAAGTGCCTCCTGATATCCAACCTAAACCTCCCCTGGAGCAGCTTCAGGCCAGGCCCTCTTGTCCTGTCACTGGTGGCCTGGAAAAAGAGCCCAGACCCCACCTGACCACAACCTCTCTTCAGGTGGTTGTAGAGAGTGAGAAGGCCTCCCCTGAGTCTCCTCCAGGCTAAACATCCCCAGCTCCCTCAGCCTCTCCCTATAAGACTTTCCCTCTAGTGCTTTCAGCAGCCTTGTTGCTTTCCTTGGACCTGCTCCAGCACCTCAATATCCTTCTGGAAGTGGAAGCCCAGACCTGTCTTCCATGGGATCTGTTAGATCTGGATATAATTCACATGTAGGGTCATACTATGCAAAAGACTCCCCAGGCAGAGCAGTGAAACCCAGAAAGCCCCTGTGTGTTGTAGTCTCCTGCAGTGGTTGGCTCTGTGCTCCTTTCCTCTTCCTGCCCCCAGTGCCCGGTTAGTTGGGTTGGTTCCAGTACTGAGCAGATGCAGCTGGACTGGTTCAGGATGTGAACTATCCTCCTGGCACGTGGGGCTGTGGAACCTGCTTTTGCAGAGCCCCTGCATGGCTGGGATCCCTGGTGCAGACTTGCCCTCTGTCTGCCAGCAACATGAAATGTAGACTTCTAGGTAGTTGTTTCAGAACACACGTAGAAAGTTATACTGGAATTTGGGGAAAAAGAGGAACTGCAAGGTTGTAAGGCATTGTTCAGATTGGCTTTAATAAGGAAGTGCCAAAAATCTCAGCCTAACTTGGTCTTGAGCAAGATGAGAAGTTGCACATAATTAGGATTAAAGAGTAGTGGGAGCACAGGTGGCAGTTTTGTGAAAATGCTGGTACAGAGAAGGCAGGATTGTGAAAGAAATGTGCTGTGTTTCTGTGCAGATTGAGGGCCAAGGCCATGGAGCTGTTTTTGATTGCAAGTTCTCACCAGATGGACAGCATTTTGCCTGCACAGACTCTCATGGACATCTGCTACTATTTGGTTTTGGATGCAATAAATATTATGAAAAGGTGGGTTGAAGGAGTTTTGACCTGATTTTGTCTAAGTGTTTGTGTTACAGTTAATTCCCTCACCCTGCCCCAGACAAAAGAGTGATTAGATCATGAAGCAGTTGCTGTTTACCTGAATCAAGAAGATTTAGACAAGAGAATCTCTGGACAGAGGAGCAAAGCAGTAACTTCTATCCCTTCACCTCTGCTGGCAGATTTTAGCATCAGGCCTTGGTAATAAAAGACATTTGTGGCAGGAATCTGCTCTCTGTCATAACATTTCTTCTGCTGCTCCTGAGTGTAGGAGTTGTGGTTTATGGGTATGGGACCCATTCCAAAGCATCAAGACAGCTGCAAATGGCCACTGATTTATTTACTAAATGGCTTTTCTTGCAGATTCCAGATCAGATGTTCTTCCATACGGATTACCGACCCCTGATCCGGGATGCCAATAACTATGTGCTGGATGAACAGACTCAACAGGCTCCACATCTTATGCCTCCACCATTCTTGGTGGATGTGGATGGAAATCCTCATCCCACGAGATTCCAGAGGCTGGTACCAGGGAGGGAAAATTGCAAGGATGAACAGCTCATCCCTCAGCTGGGCTATGTAGCTAATGGTAGGCTGTCTGAAACTCCTGAACAGCAGGGTGGTGCTGGAAGGATGGGTTTGTTTCAGTTGTCTTCTGGTTTAAATGCATTGTAGAGGTAGAAGAGGAGATGGGGTGACTTTTATGACATGAAGGAAGTGTGTGGAATGAGCATGACTGGAGTCAAGACAAGGAGACTGCAGTATTCCAAGAGCTGTGGGTTTCTACCAGGAATATGACATCTTTAAAGCCTTGTCCCATCAACCTCAGTGTAACTTGTGTATGCAAGTAAGGGAGCAGGGAAGTAAGAAAAACATAGATAAAAATAGGTTTTGTTTTTTAAAACAGATTTTCTGTGGATACAAACTTTTGCAAAAAGACTCCTTCCATTATTACCCACTGAAGCATAATTTCTTTCTGCTGTTTCTGAGGGTTTGTGTTTATATTTTACATGTGGTCTGCAATTTTTGGGTTTTATTGTAGCTGCTCTTTTAAACACTGCCTCCATTTATTACAGGAGAGCAGAACGCCAGCTGGGCATCAGATGTTTTGCAGAACAGGCAAATGATTGTGCACAATTTTACATTTACTTTTTTTTCCTATGGTGTTTAGTAAAACAGAAGTGAATCGTTTTGTAAGCAGTTGTGGTTTTGTTCTTATCAAGGTGATGGTGAAGTGGTTGAACAAGTCATTGGGCAGCAAACTAATGACCAGGATGAGAGTATCCTTGATGGAATGATCAGAGAGCTGCAGAGGGAACAAGATCTGAGACTAATTAATGAAGGAGAAACTCTTCCAAACCCTCCCCTCAATAGATCCCACTCTGTTAATGGAGGTAAGTGTCCCTTCTTCACCTCCATCATTGCTTTTCCTAAAGCACTGAGAAATAACAGTAATAAGAAGGTGTTAAAGTAAGTTCTGTGCCTGGCTTTGAGGATGCTTTTCTCTTTTGTTCTTACACACACTCGCAACCTGTGTGGAGCAGTTGCACAACCTGGTGATGCCATCAGAGGAATGAAAAGTTGGAGGTGCAGCTCCAGTGGTCTGAACTGGGCTGGATCCCATTGCCTAGAACTCTCAGACTGTCATTATTTCTGTTACAAACCTTTCCTAAAACACAAACATCGAGTTCACTGTGTTGTCTCCATGCCCCTCAGTCAGAGATGATACTTTGTAGCTGCATAATGTCAAGATAACAGGATATAATTAGAGAATGTCAGTGTTGTGACAGACTA
>NW_009953004.1:2056048-2076992 GCF_000747805.2 Chaetura pelagica
TAAACATCTCTGCTCCCTCTGGGTGTTTCCTTAGAAAGCTTGAGATTATTCTCCTGGTGAACGTTCTGCTACTGCGATTTTCTTTTTAATACACAAAGTGATTAAAAATTTAAAACCAAACTCAATCAGATGTGAGCAGCTGACTGGGAGGCAGCTGAGTGGGTGCAGTTGATGCCAGAGAGCAGGTGCTGTGGACTTGGGCTGCAAGTCATCCTGAGCCCTGGAAAATTTTACATCTGCTAAGAAATTAGTTCTGGGTTCAGTGACTAATTGCACACGTTTGAATTGGCTTTCCTGGAAAAGCTCATCAGCATTGCTAGATTTGGAGTTGCTTGTCTTGAAATTCAAGAAGGAATAGGAAAAACGTGAGTTAAAAAAATGCTAAAAATACACTTTTGCTTTGATCTGAATTGATGTTGTCAAGGAAGTGGCCCAGCAGCCAGCTTCAGCTCACGGGAAGTCTTTGCTGTCCCTGTAGATGTGTGAAAGGGAATGTCCAGTGAGGAGTGGTATAGAAATCAGTTCCCTTCCAGGGCTTGCACTGATCCATGGCTTTGCCACAGGAGCTGCCCATTTCTGTGAGTTCATTAGAGTGTGTATAAGGAACCTGAGGTTTAAATAACCTAATATTTTATCTAGGTTTGCACAACCATGGATGCAATTGATTCATGTGCTTAACCATATTTAAGCAGGTGGGAATTCTGCTGATGCATTCCCAAATGCTGAGGTACAGTAAGGCAGGGATGGCAGTGCTTCTGGTATTATCAGCCTCTTTGTCTCACTTTGCTACCTGAAGTGTGTCTTTTCTCCTGACAAGGTGGCACTGCTTTCTTGTGCCACCTGATGAAAAGCCCAGGGCAGGAGCAGTGCCTGTTACACAGGAGGTAAAGCATTACAGGCACAGAACAAATGGAGCTGCAGCAGAAACCTTGAACCTTGCAGCAGTCTGTTATTGTAGGTGTCAACTTCATCTCTTCTTGTACCAGAAGATTTAAGATGAATTATTTCTGAGCCTTTAAACAGTTGACAAGACTTTGATTTGAAGGTCACTTAAGTGCCTTTAAAACCCCTTTCATAGATTATATTCTTTGCTTGCCCTGGATATCTCTAAACTCTAGCAAGACACAGTGGTGTTGCAGGTGCAGACACATCTCCAGAAGGCCAACACACAAACGTCCATCTGAAGCAAGACACCAAGCGACTGAACGTAGAACGTGTTGCTTCTTGCCAGAGCAGAATCTCCATGCAGTCCTTGAGCTTTACATGGTAGATCTTATGGATGGTTTAAAGAGGGTTCTATTCACGTCTGTGTCCCATAGCTCTCCGCAGCCCAGGCTTGGATGTTGCATCTCCACCCAACGTGGGGCTGCGGAGGAGCGGGCAGATCGAAGGCGTCCGGCAAATGCACCACAACGCACCGCGGAGCCAAATGGCCACTGAGAGGGATCTCATGGCCTGGAGCAGGAGAGTGGTGGTGAATGAGCTTCCTCCAGGCATCAGCAAGTAAGATGATGGGGGGGGGGGGGGGGGAAAGATGAAATTGTATAATGTGTAAAGGTTCTTCCATAGATCTGTTAGGAGTTGTTAAAAGTTATGGGTGCCTTAAGAAGAGCGTGGCCAGCAGGTCAAGGGAGGTTCTCCTTCCTCTCTCCCCTGGGGAGGCCCCATCTGGAGCCCTGTGTGCAGGTCTGGGCTCCCAGTTCCAGAAGGACAAGGAGCTACTGAAGAGAGTCCATCCCAGGGCACTGAGATGCTGAAGGGGCTGGAGCATCTGCCTGAGGAAAGGCTGGGAGAGCTGGGGCTGCTCAGCTGGAGAGGAGGAGGCTGAGGGGGGGTCTGATCAGTGCTGGTCCATATCTCCAGGGGGTGGCAGGAGGATGGGCCAGACTCTGCTCAGGGGTGTCCAGGGACAGGACAAGGGGCAATGGGCACAAACTGGAGCTCAGGAGGTTGAACCTGAATATGAGAAAATCCTTCTTGACTCTGAGGGTCCCAGAGCCCTGGGACAGGCTGCCCAGGGAGGTGGTGGAGTCTCCATCCCTGGAGACATTCCAAACCTGGATGTGTTCCTGTGGGATCTGCTCTAGGGCATCCTGCCCTAGCAGGGGGTTTGGACTAGATGATCTCCAAAGGTCCCTTCCACCCTTGACCATTCTGTGATTTTTCTGAAATGTATTGGCTTTTGGGGATTGGTTGGTTTGTTTGTTTTGAAATCTGGACATTAGGAATACAGTGGTCTCTGCTGGAGAGTTGAGAATAGGAATTCCTTCCCTTCATAACTGAGTCTTTCTTCAGTTGTTCACATACCACATTTTTCCTGAAGCTTTTTTTAATTATGGATACTCAGCTGACAAGTTTGCTTCCTAAACTTGTGATTCCAGGAGTGTGGATGCTGCTAGGAGGACCTTGTGCACTGATTTCTTACTGCAAGGGAACCACAAGTATTTTAGTGTGTATATTAATGAAGCTGTCAAGTGATGTGATGGTTTATGGAATAAAAGGGATGTTTCCTCTGTATAAACAGGGTCCAGGAGGAATGTCGAGCTGCCAAAGGTGAAATTGAGATCAGTTTATACACAGTTGAGAAGAAGAGAAAGCCATCCCACACCTTGCAGAGGGTGAGTTGGTTCACTCGGGGAGAGGACCTGGGTGTGAAGCAGTTCTGAGCACTGAACAAACAAGAGGAACAACAAAAAAACAACACCTCAAGCCAATTTTATTAAATTATTTAGGAGATCATTAGTACAAATAGTTTCTCTGGCTCTCTCTCTTTCTTCTGTCACTGCAATTTGTCTGTCTTGATGCTCAAATATGCAAGTGATCAGTCTCTGTCCTTAAGGATTCAGCAGTGGGAAGATGCTGGGAAGGGAAAAGAACAGAGCCACAGTGGGTGTTCAGTTTGACTTGTGGAAATCAGGAGAAATATTAGAGGTGGCTAGCTTGTGTCTTACCCAGAGGCTGCAGGTATTTCTTAGAAAAAATAAATTGTTCTCCATAACTTCCTTTCTGAGGTAGAATTGATACTGACCCCAAAAAGCCTGTGTGAGGACTGAACCGAACCACAAGCGTGTAAAAAAAACAAACCCAACAAATACCCTTTCTAATTCCAATTTCTAGTTGTTGTTTGTAAATGTGATATGATGCACAGTCACCTTGTGTCATTCATGATTAAATCTCTGCTCTTTTCCCTTTGCCCTCCCCCTGCCCTGTGATAACAGAACGATTACCAGCCGGGGAGTGGAAGGTCACTGAGGAGAAACCAGCGCAAGCGGCAGCACGCCTACCAAACCCGCTCCACCAGAGAGCACAGCCAGCAGGGAGCCAACCAAACTGCTCGTGCTCGGGAGGAATCAGAGAGCTCCTCAGAGGTCTGGTGCAGCCAGGGCTTCTTTCTTCTTGGTTCCCTGCTCATAACTTGGTGGCTTGACAGCAGACGTGCTGGGAGCACTAGTAGTGTTCAGGCTCTGTGAGTCTCCGCCTTGGGAGAAGCGTTCAGATCGTTTGGGCAGGGAGGGGATTCTGCCGCTCTGCTCTGCTCTGCTTGTGCTCTTGTGCTCAGCTCAGCACAAGAAGGATATAGACCTGTTGGAGAGAGTCCAGAGAAGAGCCACCAAGATGATCCAAGGGCTGGAGCAGCTCTGCTATGAAGACAGGCTGAGAGAGTCAGGGAGCCTGGAGAAGAGAAGGCTCCAGGGAGACCTTAGAGCACCTTCCAGTGCCTGAAGGGGCTCCAGGAAAGCTGAGGAGGGACTTTTCATCAGAGAAGATAGTGATAGGACAAGGGGTGGTGGTTTTAAACAGAGAGGGGGGAGATTTACGTTAGATATTAGGAAGAAATTCTTCACTCTAAGGGTGTTGAGAAACTGGGATGAGTTGCCCAGGGAGGTTGTTGATGCCCCATCCCTGGAGGTGTTTAAGGCCAGGTTGGATGAGGTTTGTGCAACCTGGTCTAGTGGTGGGGATCCCTGCTCATAGCAGGGGGGTTGGAGTTTGGTGATCTTTAAGGTCCCTTCCAACCTAGATGATTCTATGACTCTAGGATTTGGATTTGTGGTGTTAGTGTAGCAAGTTGATCCTGGGGAGAGAAGGATAATTTACCTCAGTGTCAGTAGTATGCAAAACTAACTTAAAACAGGTTGGGTGTTTTTGAGAAATCTGAAACATTTCCAAGTAAATTTAACTGGGTTGTGTTAAACTACTTGCTTTTTTGGGATTTCATACTGCAAATATATTCTAGGTCACATTCAGTGCTTTGATTTCATCTAGATCTGTAGACTGCTGTTAAGAGATTTAGTATTGGTATTAATCATTGATATTGGCAAGGGAAGAATTTAAAATATACCAGATTAAATATAACTTGTTCTCATTAAGAAAGCATGCAGAGTAAGAAGAGACTGAACCTTGTGTCTTTGTAAATTGAACATCCAGAATAGCTATAAATCTGGTCACTTGACACTGAAATTTATTAATTACACGCTTAAATAAAACTCATTCTATGGTTCTAATACCATTAAAATTCCCATCTCTTTCTATAGAAATTCTGTAGTCATATAGTATGATATTAATTAAGATACAGAAAGAAATGGTGGACTTCCTTTAAGCTAAACCAGTCCTTAAATAGAAAGTTTTTCTCAGGTGAGACAAGTCACATGACTTGCTTGCAATCAGAAATGATCCATTTTAAACTTGGCCCAAAAGTGATACATTTTGCTTTTAATACAGGAAGATGAGACTGTTGGAACAAGTGATGCATCCATGGATGATCCTGTGGCAGCGTGGCAAAGTGAAAGCAGCTCCAGGTAGCTTTATTGCTCTCTTAATTCATCTCATTAACTGATTCTATCATTTAAGACAGACATCTGATATTGTGATACTCTGCTGTCACACCTTTTTGATAGATTAGAAGTGTACACCTAGGTAGTTGAAAATGGCAACCAATAAAATGTATGGTGTCTGTGAGCAAACAAATACTTTGATGTAGTAGAGGAGCTAAGGAATTGTACAAGTTTTGTAACAGTATTGAACAGAAAATCAGGGTGAACATTTCCTGCAGTAGAAATATTGATAGAAGTGCAGACATGTCTTCTGACTGCAGCATTTTCCTGTAGCTTTACTGTGAGCAATTGATCAAATAATTTGCTGAAATACTCAAATTAGAGGGCACTGAGGTTTTCTTTCAGTTCACCTGAGGATGAGATTTCTGTGCCAATCCTGACATCTGTTCCATGTAACCAGAAGAGCAGGTTGGATGTGTGGAACTTTCACTCCACTGTGTGAAAACTGAAGTGCTGCTCTCATCCTTACAACTTTTTATTATCTCCAGTGATTCATCAAGTGAATATTCTGACTGGACAGCAGATGCTGGGATTAATCTCCAGCCTCCAAAGAGACAAACCAGGCAGGCAGCTCGGAAAATCTGTAGTAGTTCTGAAGATGAAAATATGAAGGGAACAAAAGGACTGGAGCCCAAACGAAGGAAACTTAAACAGCCTAGAAAAAAGGTCAGCATTTGAAATGGTTTAGTGTCTTTCTCTTTTTTTACTTGATAGATAAAGATTATTTTTTAATGGTTGTTTTCAGAGTAGAAGTTTTCACCAACAAGTATATAGGAAGAAAGAGCCTACAGATACACAGTAATTGCAGTACCAGTGGTATCAGGGTATTTCTTATGTTTGTTTTGCTGCTGTGTAAGACAAATACACTTTCAATTTTCCTGCAGGTAGTTCTCCAGTACAGGTGGCATGTTTTCTCCCAGATTTATGCTCTTCCCTGCAGTAAGATTTACTCCAAGGTGGTTTTGTGGCAACATGATAACACATCTGCATTGCATCTACATGCTCAGGTTTCTTTTCCCTAGTATTTTTGAAAGATGTTCAGACTATTTCTAAGGGAAGAGATAAAACCTTCTAAGGGAAGAAATACAATCTTCTAAGGGAAGAAATACAATATCATTATTTATGAAGCTTTTATTATATTTATATTGTATTTATATGAAGCTTCTATTATATTTATAGCGAACATGTCTTATTCCCCACTATCTATTTATCTTCTGCTGTATGCTCAGTGTTGCATGTGTTGTAGCATGGTGATTACAGCTTGCATGCTAAATTGAATCCAATGTCTTTAAGAAACCAAGTGGACTGCTTTCCATGGAAGGTGAGCCCAGTGAAGAATGGCTTGCTCCTCAGTGGATCTTGGATACCATTCCCCGCCGCTCCCCTTTTGTCCCACAGATGGGAGATGAGGTAATGAGCTCAATAATGTGGAATTCCAGCCTAGGCTGCTGAGCTGCTTTTGCTCAGGATTGTCATGCCAAGCAATATTTTCAGTGAATTGCTTGAATGTCACTGGTTGCTTGAGGAAAAGGGAAGAGTTCTCAAAACTTGGCCAATCAGTTGCTCACAAATAGCTGTTCTGTGCCTCTTCTTCTGCACGTGGAACTTGTGAGGAGCAGGAAGGGTTGGTCCTGCCTCTTCAGACAAACCTTGCTCACTTCTTAGTGATCCCAGGTTTGAAAGGTGCCCCTTTTTGGGCTGGTATGACTATTTTTAAGGAGAAAAGTGCTTTCTGATGAAGTAAAGAATCATGCTGTATGTTCTCAAAGGGACGATGCCTGATGTGTTCATAGAAACCTTAGAATAATCAGGAAAATAATCGATAAAATTAATGAGACTTTATTTTTCATTTTAAGATCATATATTTTAGACAAGGCCATGAAGCTTATGTGCGGGCAGTGAGGAAAGCAAAAATTTACAGTATTAACATGCAGAAACAACCATGGAACAAAATGGAACTCAGGGTAAGTTAAACAAATACCTGAAAGAGCCAAATGCTAATGTCAAAATTAAAGTGGTAAATCTTAATGTTAGTGTTTTCATTAACATGAAGCCTTTGCATCTGTCCTGTTTCTGACAACAGGAAGCTGGAAGGGTGATACAAAATGTGCAAGTTTGTCTAGTGTGGTATTCTTGCCTGATAGATGAAAAAAAAAGTAGAATATTCAATAAATAAAAAAGCCAGAGTGAGAGTAGTTAAGCAGAGTAATTAAACACTGTAACAGGTTGCCCAGAGAGAGGATGGAATCTCCTCAAAGCTCAAGAGGGCAAGCTCTGAGTGGCTTGATCTAATGCAGATGTTAGCCCAGCCATATGCTGGATTTTGGACTTTATGGGGTCACCTTCAACCCCAATTGTTTTGTAACTCTGGGGTTGTTTTTTCTTAACACTACTTCATGCAGAACCCACCACTCAAAAGCTGTTGGTAGTTCTGTTCACACTCTACAGTGACCTGGACATCCAGGTTCTATTTATTGTTTTAAATCCTGTAGTAAGATGTAAAAGGTGATGGTGCAAAGACCCAAATGGATTCACAAGCTGTGTTGAACAGTGGATCTAGCTAACTGTGTATGTTCTTCCAGTCTTTGAAGGGCAAGACAGTATCTTATAGCATATTTTTACAGAATGAAAGCATTATGAGTTGTTGAAGAAAGTACAAGATTTACATAGTTCTGTCCATTCTTCTTATCCTTCTACTTTGAACCACTGACTCCCTTAACCTCTAATCCCCAGTGTTGCCATATTTTTTTCTGCTTTGCTCAGGTTTCTTGTCCAGAGAAGAGCACCTTATATGTATTAATACCCATACACGTGTATGCTAGTGGTGCTGGCAATGAAAAGAACTGCTTTACTGGAAAAATACCCAGTTACTGGTCCTAGGTTTTCAGTTATTCCAGCTGTTGTCTTCAAAGGCATCATCAGTTGGGAAGGAAAAGGAAGTAGGATTTCACTTAGGATAGAGATCTTAACCACCTGCTGGTGTTTGACAGGATGTGAACATAAAGGCTATTGTTGGATTTCCTCTTTCAGAGGAAGAGTTTCCTTCTATTTCCCCTGTATGTTGCTGTGCAAGACCCTTGGTTAGAGGCCCTTGGTGCTGGCACTGTGGTTAAGACCAGAGTGGTGTGTGTTCCTTGGAACCTCATTACAGAACTTCAACAGTTTGAGTGTCCTGTTCACAAATCCATCAAGGCAATGAGCATCATACATATTATTTGTTTTTTAAGGTAGATTTGATTGGTTTCTAGTGTTTGGAAAAGAGAAGTCTTATTGGTGACATTACCTGAGTTGCAAAGTAGAAATCTGTTTGGTTTTTATTAATACATTTGGTACTTTATTGTGGATGGTTTTTTTTTTGTTAGCAAGTTAAAATGTTTTAATGTCTTGATAAATAGGAACAAGAATTTGTGAAGACTGTAGGAATTAAATATGAAGTTGGGCCTCCTACACTCTGCTGCTTGAAACTTGCATTCCTAGATCCAATCACAGGCAAAATGACTGGAGAATCATTTTCCATAAAGTGAGTAACTGAAAAGTTGCTGACACTCTTCAGGAGAGTTTCTTGCAGTTTAGAAACCTTCATTTTGCTCTTGCAAGGCATGATGGTGTCATTTATTTGTCATTGTGCCAAACCTGAAAACAAAATGCATGGAATGTTGTGTTTAGAGGCTGTATTGTAAGTGTGGAACTGTATTTATGTGTATATGGGAACCTTTTTTTATCTGTTTCATGAAGGTACCATGATATGCCAGATGTTATTGACTTCCTTGTGCTGCACCAGTTTTATAATGAAGCCAAAGAAAGGAACTGGCAAATAGGTGAGTGCTTTTTTTTTCCCCACTTCCCTGTGTTCTGCAACATTTCTGCAGCTGTTTAATGGGATACATCATCTCTGGTACAAGATGGAAAGGACTGTGCACAGAGGGTGGTGTAGCAACCACTGGAAACTTGATTGAATGTTTGCTACAATTTCTGTAGCAGAAAAAGAGAAGATAAATGAGAGAAAGTGACACAAGGCCTGTGACAGCAGTAAAATGTCCTGTTATATTGTAATTTGAGGCAGCTGTGACTAATGAACCAGAGATGTGAAATTCCTCCCTGGAGTGCAACATGTAAGGATTGCAGGAGTGCGTTGAGGAAAGAGGAAGCTGATTCCCCAAAAAGAAGTATTAAACAATTCTGGATGGTGTTCTCTGGCTGAGTGCAACCTTTTTCTTCCAGGGGATAGATTTCGAAGTATAATAGATGATGCTTGGTGGTTTGGGACTGTGGAGAGTCAGCAGCCTTTCCAGGCAGAGTATCCTGATAGTTCCTTCCAGTGCTACTCTGTCCAGTAAGTACTTACACAGCTGTTATGTAGCACACATGTCCACATGCTCTGGGTCTCCTAGACATTAACATACAACTTCAATGTGTCCCTCAGGAACTAGGAGCCTTATTCCCATTTAGACACATCATCAGCCACTTTATTTATCAAATGATGAGCTTACTCCTAAAATGCTTTTAGATAAACAGCGGTGCAGTGAATAAATAGAGGAGGAAAATAAATAAATAGATAGAGGAGGAAAATAAGGAGTTGGCAGGTAGCTGGGGACACCGAGGTGATGAAGGGGCTGGAGCATCTGCCTGTGGGGAAAGGCTGGGAGAGCTGGGGCTGCTCAGCTGGAGAGGAGGAGGCTGAGGATGGATCTCCTCAGTGCTGGTCAGTATCTCCAGGGGGTGTCAGGAGGATGGGCCAGACTCTGCTCAGGGGTGTCCAGGGACAGGACAAGGGGCAATGGGCACAAACTGGAGCACAGGAGGTTGAACCTGAATACGAGAAAATCCTTCTTGACTCTGAGGGTCCCAGAGCCCTGGGACAGGCTGCCCAGGGAGGTGGTGGAGTCTCCATCCCTGCAGACATTCCAAACCCTCCTGGATGTGTTCCTGTGGGATCTGCTCTAGGGCATCCTGCCCTAGCAGGGGATTTGGACTAGATTATCTCCAAAGGTCCATTCCAACCCCACCACTCTGGGATTCTGTGTGATTCTGTGTGATTCTGTGATGTCTTGTTTCTAATAGACATGACCTTTTTCTTTCTAAGTTAGGTAGGGCAAAAGTGTATCATTATATCCAGCTCTAACTTAGGCTTTTAATGTATTCTTTTTAATAGCTGGGACAATAATGAAAGAGAGAGGATGAGTCCATGGGACATGGAACCAATTCCAGAAGGAAGTAAGTGTGTGTTGAATTCATCTCCATATACAAAGTAAATAGGTTGTGGGGTTTTTTGCCACTGCTAGTACTTATTGTTCTTGAATTTTTCATGTTTAGCTGCTTATCCAGAGGAGGTTGGTGCTGGAGTTCCTGTGACTCCAGATGAGTTGACAGCTCTTCTCTACAAACCCCAGGAAGGAGAATGGGGGGCCCATTCCAGAGATGAAGAATGTGAACGAGTAATCCGGGGGATTGAGCAACTTCTTTCCCTTGGTATGTTTGAAAAAAAAAAAAAGGCAGAAGGATTAAGAGTGTCAAGGTGGTGGCACGCGGAGAGTAGATAGGATGGAGTGTTGGGAGTTGGTGTGGGACATTTGAAGTGTACTCAGCTAAATCATTGAGAAGAGCCTTTTCAATCCCGTATAGTTTCCTTTTCAGTTTTGCTCCTCCTTCTGGGGCTTGACCTGCTTCCTTTCAAGCTGATGAGGAATCTCAGTGGGTCATACCAAAATGTAAATGAGTAAAACATTGAATTAAACCCCTCAAAAAACAACAAACAAATCCTCACCAAATGTCCTCACCAACAAATACCTTGGTTTGCAGCTTCTTAATAGCATGCTGGGATTTCAGTTCTCTCCTATATTTATAGGAGATTCTTAGTATGTCTTATGTGTTCTTAGGTTGTGCAGCATCCTGTAGGATTCCTGTTGGAAGTGCACATGCCATGTGGCTGTCCAGCCAGGCTTGGCTGCTGGCATGAAAATCTCTGCTGCAATACTTAAAAAATGCTTTTTCAAGAGTAGTTAACAGGTGGTACAAAAGTGAGACTCCTACCCTCTGGGTAATGACATACCCAGCTGTGGAAAGAAAAGCCATTGTAAGGAGTCTAGTTATCTGACAACTTTCCTTCTGGTATCTTCTGAGGCATCTCAATCATGTTGCATCTTTTGTCTTTCAGACATTTCTAATCCCTTTGCTGTTCCAGTGGACCTTAGTGCCTATCCCATGTATTGCACTGTTGTTGCTTATCCAACTGACCTCACCACAATCAGGAGGAGGCTTGAAAACAGGTTTTATAGGTCAGTTGGGGTTTTTTATCCTCTCTAATCTGCATTTCCTGTAGCCCAGCCAAGGTCAAGCTGTGTAGCTGAGAACTGTGTGATGCCACTTCAGCACTACATTCCTCTGAAGGGAACGGTCAGATTGGGCCTTGGGGCAAAGCAAGTCTTGCTGACTAATCATGGCCATGCTATTAAGGCAAAAGCTGGTATATCTGAAATGTTTTTGCTTCATCTGTATCTCTGCTGCCTTTGAACCAGATGCTTTGCTTGTGTTGCAGTTGCCAGAAGTGGGCTAGATAGTGCTGTGAACTGCAACCTCAGTCTTTCCAGTGAACCTGGGGATAACAAATGTCCTGCTCTTTTATTTTTTTTCCTCCCTCTGAGGACCACTTCATCTCTAAGGCTTTTTCCAAGTGGGAGCAATCAGCAATGTCCTTCAGTAGGTGTGTTTCCTCTTCTGAGGAGATCTTGCTGATTTGAAGAGGGACATCTGTCCTCCACAAAGCTGTCACAGCCTGGCGAGGTGGGACAGTCAGCACTGTGCAAAAGATAAGCTTACCTGGGTCTCTGGCAATTTGTATCCTTTAAAACTGATGCCTTTTTTTTTTTTTTTACTGAGAACTCTTACTGAACTCAGAAGGAAAATAATGTGTGCCTTCCATCCCTTGCCTCTTTGATTTTCAGGAGAATCTCTGCACTGATGTGGGAGGTGAGATACATTGAACACAACGCCAGGACGTTCAACGAGCCAGACAGTCCTATAGTGAAAGCAGCCAAAATTGTCACAGATGTCTTGCTTCGTTTCATTGGGTAGGCAGGGCTTTTATTTTATAGTAGGCATGGTTTTTATTTCATAGTAGGCATGGTTTTTAATTTTATAGACCTGGCATCCTGAGTTTCTGAGGTGTTTGGTGACAAATTTTGGCTTTTGTTATTGTCCTGCAGGGATCAGAGTTGTACTGATATATTAGAAATCTATAACAAGGTGAAAGCAGAGGACCTGAGCAGTACTGATGAAGAAGAG
The DNA here is from genome assembly GCF_000747805.2 of Chaetura pelagica. NCBI lineage: Eukaryota > Metazoa > Chordata > Aves > Apodiformes > Apodidae > Chaetura > Chaetura pelagica. The sequence continues at coordinate 2,068,165 of NW_009953004.1, forward strand.
GAGGTAAGACCATTATGTCTGATCATCAGAACTTCTTGCCTATTTGAAATTCAGCACCTGAATGAAGTTTGAGTGAAGATTTTTCTTGAGATTTTAAGGGTAGCTGCACTGAGTTTTCAAGAAGAGCCTATTTAGCTCATCTAAGTTGCTCACCTGGGGCAATAAGCTGCCTTAAGTAAGAAAAAATTATTCTTGGAACTTCTTACCTTTAATCTCCTGTCAGGACATGACATTTTGTTGTGTGAGGCAGTATTAGTAAGTAAGGGGAATATGAACTGGAGTATTATTCAGTCTGCCAAGCCAGGATAACAGCTCTGCTATTGTCAGTGAGGCAGCAGAGCTGGTTTTCTTACATAATTGTGTGTCATTGCCCACAATCAGTGAAGTGACAGGTTAGATGGCACTTCCTTTACCTTTTTTTTCCCCTCATTACACCTTCTTCCCTTAAATGCAGTTTGTAAACATTTTGAAATGTGCTGTAGCTTTCTGTTGCAAAGAAGTGACCTATTATAACCTAAGTCACTGGGGTTTGTTTTACTTTTTCAGTGCTGCTTTCCAATACATGAGCCAGGATAAGATTTAGCTGGAGGTTCCTTCCCTCCCCAAGACACACTTTATTGTTGCAGTTTGTGAATATTTAAGATAAACCTGATGCTGTTTGAACACCTTTTTGCTGCTGCTGTTGTCTTGGATTTGTATTGAAGCTGAAAGTCTATAGTAAATGTAATAATTTGATTACTTTTGAATCATGGCATGTATTTTCACAGACTATTAAAACAGCATTTTGAAGAAAATGAAGGATTTCCATGACCTAAATAGCAGACTCTCCTTTCCCACCTTAACCTCCTTGTGCCAGTTGTGAATCTTATCTGTTCCAAGCAGTGATCAGAAGTGCCCAAAATTGCTACCACATCACCTTCCTTTCCCTCCAGCTTTTCAAAGAGCCTGTGTTGGTTTATAATACATTTTAAAATAAGAGAAAAATTACTTTCAGGTTCTTTGTAGGAATTTTCAAGCAACCACTTCTCCTCTTTGTTTTTCATCAGTGCTAGAAAGCTGTCCTCAATGGAGATGTCATTGTAATTTCTACATGTAGTTTCTGAAAAGAATATTACACACACTTAGTGTGAGGCACAGCATGAAGCCTGAATAAACTCAGTACAGCTGTGCAGGGCATGAACATTTAGGCAGGGAAATCCAGGTCTGAAAGACTGGAATTTATCTGAGTCTTAAGGACTGAAAAGAAGTCATTCATATTTCTCATATGTTTAGATGTCATTTCATTGGAAGCAAACTTGGAAAAGAAATGGAACAGCTTATCCACCTCATTTTTATTCCCCCCTGAAGTTCTGCAAGTTCTACTTTGAGATTAGTTGCTGTTTTGCTTGAACCATTTGAGTAGTTTCAAATTGTGTTGGGTGGTGGTGGCTGGTTTTAAAGCCTTTTTCCATCTCGTGTGTGTAACCATTACCTTTGCCTTTAGGTGGCAGAAGTAGATGTAGATTCAGATGCTCCAGGAACCTCCTCTGGAAAAAGACAAGTGAGTACAACACACGTCTGCCTGCTCTGGCTTGTGAAGGGAGATAGACCAGGTACTGGTTCCAGGTTAGCTCTGGAATGGTTGAAATTGTCATAGCTGATAGTCTGTAGGGAATTCACTTCCATGTGTGTGGAAGTCTTGGCAGACTAAGGAAGTTGCAGTGCAGGAAAGCTTCCTTAATTGCTGAAGAACCTTATTCTTGTTTAATTTGATTTGGAAGATACCTAGAACAGATTGACCTTTCAGTCAAAATGGGATGAAAGCTGAGAGAAACAGCAATGCTGGCTCTGCAGTGTTACATACCTCTGGTGGGATTGGGTACCTACCACCAGAAAAAGTGCATGTGCAAATGGATAATGATGTGCCTCCAGCTGTGCTGGAATCTGACTGGCTTTAATTTTGGGAATCTGCTTTGGATCATAACACTAGGACATTAATAGGAACTCAAAGTGAAAAACCTGAGTGGAGGGAGGTTCTCCTCCCCCTCTACTCGGCCCTGGTGGGACCTCATTTGGAGTGTTGTGTCCAGTTCTGGGCTCCCCAGTTCCAGAGGGACAGGGATCTACTGGAGAGAGCCCAAGGGAGGCTACAAGGATGATGAAGGGACTGGAACCTTATGAGGAAAGGCTGAGAGACCTGGGGCTGTTCAGGCTGGAGAGGAGAAGGCTGAGGGGGGATCTAATGAATGTCTATCAGTACATGAGGGCAGCAAGAAGGCAGGACAAGCTCTTGTCACTTGTGCCCTGGGACAGGACGAGGGGCAATGGATTCAAACTGGAGCCCAGGAAGTTCCAGCTCAACATGAGGAAGAACTTCTTTGCTGTGAGGGTGACAGAGCCCTGGGACAGGCTGCCCAGAGAGGCTGTGGAGGCTCCTTCTCTGGAGCCTTTCCAGCCCTGTCTGGATGCCTTTCTGAGTGACCTGCCCTAGTTTTGGTCCTGCTCTGGCAGGGGGTTGGACTCCATCATCTTCAGAGGTCCCTTCCACCCCTGACATTCTGTGATGCTGTCTGTTGTCCTGCAGGTACGACGACGAGTGAAAAGACAGCCCATGAAAGCAGGTCCTGACGCTTGGAAGGAGCAGTGCAAGCAGTTGCTAAACCTGATCTATGAGCGAGAGGACTCGGAGCCTTTCAGACAACCAGTTGATCTCTTCTCCTACCCTGTAAGTACAAGTTTCATATTAAAAATTTAAACAGCCTATAGTTCATCCTTTGGCAAAACACCCGTGCTGGGCACATTTCTAACCTCTCCCTTTCTGAGCTGGAACACACCATCTTCTGTGCCCTGAGAATTACCTGCAGGAGCTCTCAAGTAGCAATAACAACCTGAGGGGCCCTGTTGTGGCTGAACACTTAGGTGTGTTTATTGCCATAGGATTTGTCAGCCTTTCTTATTTTCTTGTGGATTCCTACAGGATTATCGAGATATTGTAGACACTCCTATGGACTTCAGCACTGTGAAAGAAACCTTGGAAGCAGGAAACTACACTAGTCCCTTGGAATTCTACAAAGATATTCGTTTAATATTCTGCAACTCTAAAGCTTACACTCCTAATAAGAAGTCTCGAGTAAGTAATCCATTTTAATGCCTCCTTTACCAAGGCCCTGGCCCCACAAGAGCACAGGGCAGGAAATAAGGAGTGTGTCTGGAGAGCTAAGCACTGCATTGTGAAAGAAAAATAAGTAGTACATGTCAATTCTGGGACCTATGGTTATAAAATTGCTTTGTTCTGCTCACTTCTGAGTTTCATGTTCATCTGAATTTCTGAACTTAGAGCTCCTGAGAAATCCTATGATTACCATTGCAACTCTTTCTTTGAAAGAAGCAGCAGAAAACTGATCACCAGTTGCTTTTATTTTCTTTTCAATAATTTATTCCTCCAAATAGGGCTAGCAGCTTGATCATTGAATGTTTATATTGTAGGATCTTTTTTTAATCTGCTGTTAATGCAAGTGTTATGCAATAGTTCTGCTACTGGAGGGGAGGAGAGCATGATAATGCTGAATTTTTGTCTGGCTTATTTGATGTACTTGGCAAGACTCTTGCATGGTGTTGCCTGTGTTTCTCAGGTACCAATCTTGGCTTTTTCTGCATGGAATCTACTTAGGTAGAAAAAAATTGATTGCATTGGAGCCCTAAACCTGATATGGCAAGAGGGAAGAGGGAGACTGAAAAGTTAAAATACAGATAGTTTTATATGAGCTGGCTAAAAGGACTATTGAGTGTATGACTGAGAAATGCCTACCATTTGGGACTAGACTGAGCTAGTGTTACTTAAAGCACAGTAATACATAGCATTTAATATGAGGGTGACATTTTCATGTGGCACCTAAGGTGGTGTGACACTGGATTTTCTTCTGGTAGGAGCAGAAGGAGCAGAGTTTGCTGCAAAGTGTTCCAGCCCATGGGAAGGGTGCTGGATGGGAGGGAGCAGGACGTTGTGCCACCTTGCTCCTCACTTGAGGAGTCCCAGCTCCTCACTGGAGTAGCAGCTACTGTGTTTTGTGTAGGCAGGATGATGAGAGGGAGCTTGAAGCAGGGTGGGAGAGGGGAACTCCAGCCCAGTGGAACTGGGAATGAGAGAGAGCTCAGAGCTGGTGTTGCTGAAGGTAGATTGAACTCCTGGTGTTGGGTCAGGGCTGTAAGGTGGGCTGTGGGTAGGCTCTCAAGGTAAAGACCAATAATTTTGCTCAATTTAATAGAAACGAAATCAGTAGAGATTATTTCAGGGTGGTTTATGTGTGCATCAGAGTAAACCTGGTGAGTTATTTACTGCAGACATGCTCCCTGGGAACTTCCCTGTGTGTCAGTCACTGAACAGCTTGTGAGTCAACTCCAAATGACTCTTAATAGAGTGGCCCATCAGTACCCTTTTGCTTAACTACTGTGAAGTACCTCAGTGAGATGATCCTTGCTGGAGGGCTGGGCCACTCAGCTGGGCCTTCTGCCACTGCAGGTTTGTCTGCTGCCAAATATGTCCAACGTCCTGGGGTTGTCCAGCCCTTTTGACCATCTCTGCAACCCAAGTGGAGGCAAGAAGGCAGGGTGCTACATACCAGAGCTAGAGGGAGAGACACTGCTAAAATCTAAGGGTCTGAGTGAAACTCAAGTTCTATGATGGTAAAGAAAACTGTCTATCAAAGAGATTTGCAGACAGAGGCAGAAAATGGGGGAGGTCTGACTGTAAGATGGTGATAGCATCTTGGTGGTGTTTGCACAATTTTCAGAAGACTGGGTGCAGAAGGAGGGTATGGGGATGAGGAAGGAACCAAGAGCTTTGATTGATTTATCCTGAGTTTGAACTATTTGTCATAACTCCAAGATACCCATGGTAAAATCTTTGGCAGAAGTAAATGGAGGCTGAAGGATGGAGAAGTAGCCATGGGTGAATATGTGGATGGGGTTGCACAGAGGCAAGGCCTACAAAGAGGACAGGAGAATGATTTAAGGGTTTTGACATCTGGCTTGCAGAAATGAGGAAAGAGGACATTTTTGCTGGCAGATCTGTAGGAGGGTGTAAGGACTCATCACTAGGGAGTTAAAGCAAAACAGCAAAGGTGAGAGGGCAGCAAAGTTCAGTTGTTTCTCCCTCAGTGCTTCCAGTTATCTCACGGCGTGCTGCCCTGCTTCATGGAGATTAAATACTGAGGGTGTATTTCAGTAATCCAGACATCCATTTGCCTTGTCTGTAAATACTTTATACTGTAAGTAACTCAATCCTTTTATGAAAACACTTTCTGTTGCCAGCATATCATTGTACCATGGAAGGAGATTATCTCTAAAGAACCTCGGAGTTAAATGTCACCGTGAATTTTTCTTTTGTGCTACAAAGTCAGGGCATCTCTGTGATAGTTTTTTCTTTTGGCTGAGCCTCTAATAAGTGAGACAATGCTTTTTCACTCCAGATTTATAGCATGACACTTCGACTATCTGCCTTATTTGAAAACCATATGAAAAATATCATCTCTGAGTACAAGTCAGCAATGCAATGTCATAAGAGGAGAAGGCCACGGTACCGAAAGCGGCTCAGGAGCAGTAGCAGTTCACCTTCAACTAGCAGAGCATCCAGGTAATGTAGTGATAGTGAGACCTGCTGCCTGTGTCACTTGAGGTGACAGTGGGAGACAAGCCTTGGTGATATTGCTCATCTCCTGATGCTGTTCCCTTTTGGGTGATAAAATCATGAGCTCAAATTCCATCCTCAATGCATCGTTTGTGCGTAATTCTGTTCAGAGCAAGACTATCTAATTAGAAGTCTTCCTGCTGGGGAAAACAGAAGAGCAAGTTTCTTTTTGCCTTTTTTTAGTAACTGATGAAAAAACTGTTGTATAACACTTTTCTGACTTCTGTGTGATACATTATCTAAGCAAACTGAGTATTTGTTTTAAAAGAGCAGGTTGGATGGGGCTTGGGGCAACCTAGTCTGGTGGGAGGTGTCCCTGCCCATTCAGGGGGGTTGGATCTGGTGGATCTTTAAGGTCCTTTCCAACCCAAACCATTCTATGATTCTATGAAATCCGGTTCTTGCAAACTCAGGATGATATTGTCACTATTTTAGGATTGCTACACCTGCTGAAGCACTGGGAGGAGATCATTTGTGTTATGCATTTCTTGCAAAAACCGAGACACTTTGCAGGGGAAATTGGTTTTGTGTTTGAGTCTTTTGGTACTAACAGGTTTATCTCTTTGGGATATGTTGTGTCTTCAGCCCAAAAGGGAAACAGAAGCAAATGAAGATTCAACCTAAACCCAACCAGAATACCTCACTGCCTTTGACCAGGACTAGTTCTTCAGTTTCATCTCATGGTGAGGAGAATTTTATAAACTGCATTCTTTCTCTTGCAGCAACTTTATGTGCAGAGGGATGTAAAGGCTGAAGGATATTACATGTTCAGTTTAAGTCTTGTATTCATGAGATACAGGCAAAGTCCACCTGCTGAAAGAGCAAGTACAAGGTCATGTGAATGCATTGTCTGTAGATTGTGTTGGCTGAACTTGGCCTTCCAGCTGTTGGTAAGTTATGGGTAAGGGTCAGAGAACAGTGAGCCTGCCTCTGACCTTGGAAGAATTAATCTAGTGGCAAGAGCCTGGACTTCTGCAAATAGGCTTCTGTCAAACAGAGGTTACAGATTAAGCTTACTGTGGATTGCACCCTGGAGGAACCTGTCTCTTCATGGCTCCAGAGGCAGCTTGGTGATATTAACCTCTTGACTAGGGCTGCTAACTCCGGGGATACAAACCTTCCCCAAAACACCTGGCATCACAGCCCTATAGATAGAGGACAAGTTACTTGCTGATGTTTGCAATGTCCTATCTAAAGTTTCAGACACAGCAGAAGAGCCTCTGGGTTCAGCCACTGGTGAAGAGATGGAAGGCCAACCATCTTCCTCAGGCTCCACTGCGCAGAACCGAGGTGGAACCACCATTGACCCAGGGAAAAGCAGACCAGTCAGGACTAAAACTACACCAGTCAAACCAGGTGAGAAACAGTAACTATTCTGTTCTATGAATGACTGGTTGCACTAGAAATGAAATAGATGTTGCTTCTGTTTGGTGCTTCTGATATTCTTGCCTGAGTTGAGCATGACATTATATCCCCAAACCATGCTAAGGGGTTGGATTTGCTTTACCTCTTGCAGTTCTGTGGTCTCTTGTCTGAAGTGTGACACACACCTGCACTTCAGTGAAGTGCTTCAGAATTTCTCCAAATGGAAGAGTTTGGTTGCTCTTCAATTTCTGGAGAATTACAGTTCCTTCAGGAGTTCCAGCAAGTGAAACCAAACCAAAAGAATCCCCACCTCAAAACCTTGTCCTTTGCTTAATCAAGTTGAAGCCAAAGATGAAAAAAAGTTTAAAAACATTTTTTGTATTGTAACCCAGTCTAAGTGTTTGTGATAAGCAAGGAAACACTGAAAACAGTGATGTTTTGTCTCTGGGACCTGTTAGACTTCCCACCAAGGAAGTCAAAAGCCTTTGTCAGGTCCACACTCCTGTGCTGTAGCAGGGTTGTGTGTCAGGTGTGCTTTTTGTATCCTGTGTTGAGGATATTTAACCTTCACTGCCAGACCTGTAGCTCTGAAAACATAGTATTTTGGGTCCCAAGCCAGCAGGGTACTTTATATATTATTAAATGAAGGTGTTCAGCAATCCTGGTGAGCTTTCTTGGGTTATTTACTGTCTTGAAAATGTGCGTGTCATAAGTGTGCCCTGGACCAAGCCTTTTGAGAATGTGCATTTGCTGGGGAATAAATTTGCCTGCAGAGTGTTATTTTAATGTGTGTAGATTTGAAATACATTGCAGAGCTTTTTCTGCCTTGAAATCCTTCCCTAGATAGGATTCATCTTGACTAAGTGTGTTAGATGTTTGTGTCTAACCTAGTCACTCCGGGCTCCTTTTATCGACTGGATCTTCACTGAACTCCTAGTCAAGAGGGTCTGCAGCCCTTCCTGCCAGATAAGATGAACTGTGTTTACTTTGCCTGACAAATTTTCCCCTTAAAGCACCTGTTTGTCTCCACAGCACATAAAAGGTCTGTGGGGAGTAGCTCAGAGCTGGGCCCCCCCCAGAGCTGGGGCCTCCCCAGGGGGCACCTCAAAGGCAGATGAGGCAAATCCCACTTTTTGTGTCTGGTTTGGTTCAGGTGTGATGATGATGTTAACCAAGAGGGTTGTTTTGTGTTTGCTTAGATCACTCTCCTGATGGACCACTTACAAATGGTGATGGCAGAGAACCTCGGGCTGCAGTCAAGAGGAAGTTAATTAGTGCATCAGAAGATGAGCATCTGGAGGAGGTGGAGGAAGAGGAAAAGAAGAGGGAATTAAAGGAAAAAGCTGGTTTGTCTTCATCAGAAAGTGGTGAATCAGGATCCAGTTCAAGTTCTGACAGCAGGAGTGGCTCCGATTCGGACTCGGAGTCGACATCGAGAACGGATCAGGATTACATTGATGGAGACCATGACTACAGCAAAGTGGTGCAATCCAAGAAACCCAAGAGGAAAATCAAACGAAAAATCACCCGTGGGAAGCGGAATTGGCAGGGCAGAGGGACAGGGAGGAGAGGCAGGTGGGGGAGGTGGGGGAGGTGGAGCAGAGGAGGAAGAGGCGGTAGAGGCGGCAGAGGCTGCGGCAGAGGAAGAGGTGGCGGCAGGGGAGGAAGAAGAGGCCGGGGAGGCCGAGGAGCCTCGCGAGGAGCCACCAGAGCCAAGCGCGCCCGGATGGCGGATGATGAATTTGAAACCCTGTTTGGAGGGCAGTTTGGTGAGAACGTGTTTGGAGGGAGGGTCAGC